>NC_141875.1:480042263-480345294 GCF_056163025.1 Triticum urartu | reverse complement strand
AAAGATAATGGGACAAAATTCATCTTGTGGGGAACCAAGAACAAGAAAATCAGTAGGGTATTTTATTTTCCCACACAAGACTTCAACATCTCTAACAATCTCAAGTGGTGTAATGGTGTCTCTATTGGCAAGTTTAATAGTAACATCTATGTCTTCTATTTCAGCGGATGCTATATCATTCATAATTTCTTGATATAAGGTAAAAGCAATAGCTATCACCTATGTCACATAAACCATGATAAAAGTGATCTCCTATCTTAACTGAGACAACTGGCATGCCAACAACAGGTCTATGTTTATCTTTTTCATCGGGTTTGGCAATTCTAGCAGCTTCATCACAGGAGTAAATAACATGCGCGTCTATATTTTCAACCAGGGTTCTACCTTGATTTGTTCAGCTGGTTTAGGTGTTCTAATATAACTTTTATTGACTATAGATGAAACTTTAGCATGTTCCTTTATCCTTACAGGGAAAGGTGTTTTTTCAATATAAGTTGTAGGAACAACCAGATCAACATTATAGATAAGAGTTTCATCTTTAGCTACTAACGGTCCTTTAATTTTTTCTTTAATATGTGGGTGATATTTAAACCATTTATCTTTAGGGAGATCAACATGAGTAGCAAAATATTCACAAAAGGAGGCTACTATCTCAGAGTCAAGTCCATATTTAGTGCTAAACTTTTGAAAAGTATCGGTATTCATAAAAGATTTAACACAATCAAACTTAAGCTTAATACCTGACACTTTACCTTCATCGAATTCCCAATCTTCAGAGTTGCATTTAATTCTTTCTAGAAGATCCCACCAGAATTCAATCATCTTCTTCATAAAGGAACCAGTACAAGAAGTATCGAGCATGGATCGATCATCACGAGAAAGCCGAGCATAAAAATTCTGAATGATAATTTCTCTTGAGAGCTCATGATTGGGACATGAATATAACATTGACTTAAGCCCCCCCCCCCCGCCCCTAGGCTAAAGTGATACTTTCTCCTTCAAAAGGCCAACAATTATATATGTAATTCCGATCACGATGAACTAGATGCATAGGATTTTTTTTGTGAAACTCCAATTTCAATCGATTCTAGTTCCAAGATCCAATATCATCGCATAGCCTATACCAAGCCAATGCTTTTCCATTAAAAGATAAAGCGAAAACCTTCTTCTTAGCTTCATCTCCGGGTAAACCTGCAAGCTTAAATAATTCACAAATTTCTTTCATATATATCAAGTGCATATCAGGATGTTCGGTTACATCTCCTGCATAAGGATTAGCTAGCAGTTGTTCTATCATACCCGAAGGAATTTCGTATTCAATACTTTTAGTAGGTGCAGTGGGTTGATGGGTAACTAATTGTGGTTCCGGTCGAGGTGAAGATACCCAGAACAAACCCTCAAAGGATTGTTTTCCATATTAACAAGTGACAATAAATTTCAGCACGTAATAATAATTTTTCCTTACCAATTTCCACTTACCAAGAGCGCTTCACTCCCTGGCAACGGTGCCAGAAAAGTGTTGGGGAACGTTGCAGAAAACAAAAAATTTCCTACGGTTTCACCAAGATCCATCTATGAGTTCATCTAGCAACGAGTGATCGGATTGCATCTACATACCTTTGTAGATCACGCGCGGAAGCGTTCAAAGAACAGGGATGAGGAAGTCGTACTCGACGTGATCCAAATCACCGGAGATCCTAGCGCCGAACGGACGGCACCTCCGCGTTCAACACACGTACGGTCAGCGTGACGTCTCCTCCTTCTTGATCCAGCAAGGGGGAAGGAGAGGTTGATGAAGATCCAGCAGCACGACGGCGTGGTGGTGGATGCAGGAGTCACCGCAGCAGGGCTTCGCCGTTCTACTGCGAGAGGGAGAGGTGTAGCAGGGGAGAGGGAGGCGCCAAGAGTCAAGGGTGCCGCTGCCCCTCCCTCCCCCCCTTTATATAGGCTCCCCTAGGGGGGCGCCGGCCCTAGGAGATGGGATCTCCTAGGGGGGCGGCGGCCAAGGGGTGGAGTGCCCCCCAAGCCAGGTGGGGCGCCCCCCCACCCTAGGGTTCCCAACCCTAGGCGCATGGGGTGGGCCAAGGGGGGCGCACCAGCCCACTATGGGCTGGTTCCCCTCCCCACTTTAGCCCATGGGGCCCTCCGGGATGGGTGGCCCCACCCGGTGGACTCCCGGGACCCTTCCGGTGGTCCCGGTACAATACCGGTGACCCCCGAAACTTTCCCGATGGCCGAAACTGCACTTCCTATATACAATTCTTCACCTCCGGACCATTCCGGAACTCCTCGTGACGTCCGGGATCTCATTGGGGACTCCGAACAACTTTCGGGTTACTGCATATTCATATCTCTACAACCCTAGTGTCACCGAACCTTAAGTGTGTAGACCCTATGGGTTTGGGAGACATGTAGACATGACCGAGATGGTTCTCCGGTCAATAGCCAACAGTGGGATCTGGATACCCATGTTGGCTCCCACATGCTCCTCGATGATCTCATCGGACGAACCACGATGTCGAGGATTCAAGCAACCCCGTATACAATTCCCTTTGTCAATCAGTACATTACTTGCCTGAGATTCGATCGTCGGTATCCCAATACCTCGTTCAATCTCGTTACCGGCAAGTCACTTTACTCATACCGTAATGCATGATCCCGTGACCAGACACTTGGTCACTTTGAGCTCATTATGATGATGCATTACCGAGTGGGCCCAGAGATACCTATCCGTCATACGGAGTGACAAATCCCAGTCTTGATCCGTGTCAACCCAACAGACACTTTCGGAGATACCCGTAGTATACCTTTATAGTCACCCAGTTACGTTGTGACGTTTGGTACACCCAAAGCACTCCTACGGTATCCGGGAGTTACACGATCTCATGGTCTAAGGAAAAGATACTTGACATTGGAAAAACTCTAGCAAACGAACTATACGATCTTGTGCTATGTTTAGGATTGGGTCTTGTCCATCACATCATTCTCCTAATGATGTGATCTCGTTATCAATGACATCCAATGTCCATAGTCAGGAAACCATGACTATCTGTTGATCGACGAGCTAGTCAACTAGAGGCTTACTAGGGACATGTTGGTGTCTATGTATTCACACATGTATTACGATTTCCGGATAACACAATTATAGCATGAATAAAAGACAATTATCATGAATAAGGAAATATAATAATAATCCTTTTATTATTGCCTCTAGGGCATATTTCCAATAGTCTCCCACTTGCACTAGAGTCAATAATCTAGTTACATTGTGATGAATCGAACACCCATGGAATTCTGGTGTTGATCATGTTTTGCTCTCGGGAGAGGTTTAGTCAACGGATCTGCTACATTCAGGTCTGTATGTACTTTACAAATATCTATGTCTCCATCTTGAACATTTTCACGAATGGAGTTGAAGCGATGCTTGATGTGCCTAGTCTTCTTGTGAAACCTGGGCTCCTTGGCAAGTGCAATAGCTCCAGTGTTGTCACAGAAGAGTTTGATCGGCCCCGACGTATTGGGTATGACTCCTAGGTCGGTGATGAACTCCTTCACCCAAATTGCTTCATGCACTGCCTCCGAGGCTGCCATGTACTCCGCTTCACATGTAGATCCCACCACGACGCTCTGCTTGCAACTGCACCAGCTTACTGCCCCACCATTCAAAATATACACGTATCCGGTTTGTGACTTAGAGTCATCCAGATCTGTGTCGAAGCTAGCGTCGACGTAACCCTTTACGACGAGCTCTTCGTCACCTCCATAAACGAGAAACATTTCCTTAGTCCTTTTCAAGTACTTCAGGATATTCTTGACCGTTGTCCAGTGTTCCTTGCCGGGATTACTTTGGTACCTACCTACCAAACTTACGGCAAGTTTTACATCAGGTCTGGTACACAGCATGGCATACATAATAGAACCTATGGCTGAGGCATAGGAGATGACACTCATCTCTTCTATATCTTCTGCCGTGGTCGGACATTGAGCTGAGCTCAATTTCACACCTTGCAACACAGGCAAGAACCCCTTCTTAGACTGATCCATATTGAACTTCTTCAATATCTTATCAAGGTATGTGCTTTGTGAAAGACCTATGAGGCGTCTTGATCTATCTCTATAGATCTTGATGCCTAATATATAAGCAGCTTCTCCAAGGTCCTTCATTGAAAAACTCTTATTCAAGTAGGCCTTAATGCTGTCCAAAAGCTCTATATCATTTCCCATCAAAAGTATGTCATCTACATATAATATGAGAAATGCTACAGAGCTCCCACTCACTTTCTTGTAAACGCAGGCTTCTCCATAAGTCTGCATAAACCCAAACGCTTTGATCATCTCATCAAAGCGAATGTTCCAACTCCGAGATGCTTGCACCAGCCCATAAATCGAGCGTTGGAGCTTGCACACCTTGTCAGCATTCTTAGGATCGACAAAACCTTCCGGCTGCATCATATACAATTCTTTCTTAAGGAAACCATTAAGGAATGTCGTTTTGACGTCCATTTGCCATATCTCATAATCATAGAATGCGGCAATTGCTAACATGATTCGGACGGACTTCAGCTTCGCTACCGGTGAGAAAGTCTCATCGTAGTCAACCCCTTGAACTTGTCGATAACCCTTAGCGACAAGCCGAGCTTTATAGATGGTCACATTACCATCCGCGTATGTCTTCTTTTTAAAGATCCATTTATTTTCTATGGCTCGCCGCTCAACGGGCAAGTCAGTCAAAGTCCATACTTCGTTTTCATACATGGATCCTATCTCGGATTTCATGGCTTCCAGCCATTTGTCGAAATCCAGGCCCGCCATCGCTTCTTCATAGTTCGAAGGTTCACCGTTGTCTAACAACATGATTTCCAAGACAGGGTTGCCGTACCACTCTGGTGCGGAACGTGTCCTTGTGGACCTACGAAGTTCAGTAGCAACTTGATCTGAAGTTTCATGATCATCATCATTAACTTCCTCTCTAGTCGGTGCAGGCACCTCAGGAACATTTTCTTGAGTTGCGCCATTTTCCGGTTCAAGAGGTAATACTTCATCAAGTTCTACTTTCCTACCACTTACTTCTTTTGAGAGAAACTCCTTCTCTAGAAAGGATCCATTCTCGGCAACAAAGATCTTGCCTTCGGATCTGAGGTAGAAGGTATACCCAATAGTTTCTTTAGGGTATCCTATGAAGACGCATTTTTCCGACTTGGGTTCGAGCTTTTCAGGTTGAAGTTTCTTGACATAAGCATCGCATCCCCAAACTTTTAGAAACGACAGCTTAGGTTTCTTCCCAAACCATAATTCATACGGTGTCGTCTCACCGGACTTCGACGAAGCCCTATTTAAAGTGAATGCGACAGTCTCTAAAGCATAGCCCCAAAATGATAGTGGTAAATAGGTAAGAGACATCATAGATCGCACCATATCTAATAGAGTGCGATTACGACGTTCGGACACACCATTACGCTGAGGTGTTCCAGGCGGCGTGAGTTGTGAAACTATTCCACTTTTTCTTAAGTGTGTGCCAAATTCGTGACTCAAGTATTCTCCTCCATGATCTGATCGCAAGAACTTGATTTTCCTGTCACGTTGATTCTCAACCTCACTCTGAAATTCCTTGAACCTTTCAAAGGTCTCAGACTTGTGTTTCATTAAGTAGACATACCCATATCTACTCAAGTCATCAGTGAGGGTGAGAACATAACGATAACCACCGCGAGTCTCAACACTCATTGGACCGCACACATCAGTATGTATGATTTCCAATAAGTTGGTTGCTCGCTCCATTGTTCCTGAGAACGGAGTCTTGGTCATTTTACCCATGAGGCATGGTTCGCACGTGTCAAATGATTCGTAATCAAGAGACTCTAAAAGTCCATCTGCATGGAGCTTCTTCATGCGTTTGACACCTAGTGACCAAGGCGGCAGTGCCACAAGTATGTGGGACTATCATTATCAACCTTACATCTTTTGGTACTCACACTATGAATATGTGTAGCATTACGCTCGAGATTCATTAAGAATAAACCATTCACCATCGGAGCATGACCATAAAACATATCTCTCATATAAATAGAACAACCATTATTCTCGGATTTAAATGAGTAGCCATCTCGTATTAAACGAGATCCTGATACAATGTTCATGCTCAAACTTGGCATTAAATAACAATTATTGAGGTTCAAAACTAATCCCGTAGGTAAATGTAGAGGTAGCGTGCCGACGGCGATCACATCGACCTTGGAACCATTCCCGACGCGCATCGTCACCTCGCCCTTCGCCAGTCTCCGCTTATTCCGCAGCTCCTGCTTTGAGTTACAAATGTGAGCAACTGCACCGGTATCAAATACCCAGGAGCTACTACGAGTACTGGTAAGGTACACATCAATTACATGTATATCACATATACCTTTCGTTTTGCCGGCCTTCTTGTTCACTAAGTATTTGGGGCAATTCCGCTTCCAGTGACCACTTTCCTTGCAATAAAAGCACTCAGTCTCGGGCTTGGGTCCATTCTTTGTCTTCTTCCCGGTAGCTTGCTTGCCGGGCGCGGCAACTCCCTTGCCTTCCTTCTTGAAGTTCTTCTTACCCTTGCCTTTCTTGAACTTAGTGGTTTTATTCACCATCAACACTTGATGTTCCTTTTTGACTTCTACCTCTGCTGATTTCAGCATTGCAAATACTTCAGGAATGGTCTTTTCCAATCCCTGCATATTGAAGTTCATCACAAAGCTCTTGTAGCTCGGTGGAAGCGACTGAAGGATTCTATCAATGACCGCGTCATCCGGGAGATTAACTCCCAACTGAGTCAAGCGGTTATGTAACCCAGACATAGTGAGTATGTGCTCACTGACAGAACTGTTTTCCTCCATCTTACAGCTGAAGAACTTGTCGGAGACTTCATATCTCTCGACCCGGGCATGAGCTTGAAAAACCATTTTCAGCTCTTCGAACATCTCATATGCTCCGTGTCTCTCAAAACGCTTTTGGAGCCCCGGCTCTAAGCTGTAAAGCATGCCGCACTGAACGAGGGAGTAATCATCAGTACATGTCTGCCAAGCGTTCATAACATCTTGTTCTGCAGGGAGAGCAGGTGCTTCACCTAGCGGTGCTTGTAGGACATAATCTTTCTTGGCAGCTATGAGGATGATCCTCAGGTTCCGGACCCAGTCTGTATAGTTGTTGCCATCGTCTTTCAGCTTGGTTTTCTCTAGGAACGCGTTGAAGTTGAGGACAACGTTGGCCATTTGATCTACAATACATGTTGTAAAGATTTTAGACTAAGTTCATGATAATTAAGTTCATCTAAATCAAATTATTCAATGAACTCCCACTCAGATAGACATCCCTCCAGTCATCTAAGTATAACATGATCTGAGTTAACTAGGCCGTGTCCGATCATCACGTGAGACGGACTAGCCAACATCGGTGAACATCTTCATGTTGATCGTATCTTCTATACGACTCTGTGACGCCCCCGATTCAATCGTACACTAATCATACACACAAACGTGTACGATCAAGATCAGGGACTCACGGGAAGATATCACAACACAACTCTACAAATAAAATAAGTCATACAAGCATCATATTACAAGCCAGGGGCCTCGAGGGCTCGAATACAAGAGCTCGATCATAGACGAGTCAGCGGAAGCAACAATATCTGAGTACAGACATAAGTTAAACAAGTTTGCCTTAAGAAGGCTAGCACAAACTGGGATATAGATCGAAAGAGGCGCAGGCCTCCTGCCTGGGATCCTCCTAACTACTCCTGGTCGTCGTCAGCGGGCATCACGTAGTAGTAGGCACCTCCGGTGTAGTAGGGGTCGTAGTCGACGGTGGCGTCTGGCTCCTGGGCTCCAACATCTGGTTGCGACAACCAGGTAGAAGGGATAGAGGGAAAGAAGGAGAAAGCAACCGTGAGTACTCATCCAAAGTACTCGCAAGCAAGGAGCTACACTACATATGTATGCATTGGTATCAAATGGAATAAGGCTATCATATGTGGACTGAACTGCAGAAAGCCGGAATAAGAGGGGGATAGCTAGTCCTTTCAAAGACTACGCTTCTGGCAACCTCCGTCTTGCAGCATGTAGAAGAGAGTAGACTAAAGACCTCCAAGTAGCATCGTATAGCATAATCCTAACCGATGATCCTCCCCTCGTCGCCCTGTGAGAGAGCGACCATCGGTTGTATCTGGCACTTGGAAGGGTGTGTTTTATTAAGTATCCGGTTCTAGTTGTCATAAGGTCAAGGTACAACTCCAAATCGTCCTGTTACCGAAGATCACGGCTATTCGAATAGATTAACTTCCCTGCAGGGGTGCACCACATACCCCAACACGCTCGATCCCATTTGGCCGGACACACTTTCCTGGGTCATGCCCGGCCTCGGAAGATCAACACGTTGCAGCCCCACCTAGACCAACAGAGAGGTCAGCACGCCGGTCTAAACCTAAGCGCCCAGGGGTCTGGGCCCATCGCCCTTAGCACACCTGCACGTTGCGTGGGCGGCCGGAAGCAGACCTAGCCTAGTGGCGTTCCAGTCCAATCCAGCGCGCGCCGCTCCGTCGCTGACGTCAAGAAGGCTTCGGCTGATACCACGACGCCGGGATACCCATAACTACTCCCGCGTAGATGGTTAGTGCGTATAGACCAAATGGCCAGACTCAGATCAAATACCCAGATCTCATTAAGCGTGTTAAGTATCCGCGAACGCCGACCAGGGCCAGGCCCACCTCTCTCCTAGGTGGTCGGAACCTGCCCTGCCGCTCCGCCTCAAAACTCCACTCGCGGGTGCTCCTCAAGCCGACCCGTCTTTAGTCACCACATGTATCATGTATAAAGTATATAGTATATACCCGTGATCAACTCCCGAGTGATCACGGCCCGATAGTATAGCATGGCAGACGGACAAGGATGTAGGGCCACTGATGATAAACTAGCATCCTATACTAAGCATTAGGATTGCAGGTAAAGGTAACAATAGTAGTAGCAAGGACAGGCTATGCATCAGTATAGGATTAACGGGAAGCAGTAACATGCTACACTACTCTAATGCAAGCAGTATAGAGAAGAGTAGGCGATATCTGGTGATCAAAGGGGGGGCTTGCCTGGTTGCTCTGGCAAGAGAGAGGGGTCGTCAACACCGTAGTCGTACGGGGTAGCAGCGGCGTCGGTCTCAGTGTCTAGAGAGAGAAGAGGGGGAAGAAACAATAAATATAATGCAAGCATATGCATAGTGATGCATGACATGACAAGTTACGGCGTTAGAGGTGCCCTAACGCGGTAGTAGGTGATACCGATGAAGGGGGATAACATCCGGGAAAGTATCCCCGGTGTTTCGTGTTTTCGGACCGGTGAACCGGAGGGGGAAAGTTGCGAGTTTGATAGGTTAGGGATGCGTGGCGGACGAACGGGCTGTGTATCCGAATTCGTCTCGTCGTTCTGAGCAACTTTCATGTACAAAGTTTTTCCATCCGAGCTACGATTTATTTTATATTAATTTTAAAAGATTTAAATCATTTTTAGGATTTATTTATTTAATTTAATCAACATTATCCAGAATAGTGTCTGCTGACGTCATCATGACGTCAGCATGACGTCAGTAGTTGACTTGGTCAACCTGACAGGTGGGTCCCGATCGTCATACTCTGTTTTAATTAACTAACAGTTAATTAGGTTAATTAGTGATTAGGTTAATCTAATTATAATTAATTAACTTAATTAATTCCTTAATTAATTAATTAATTAATTAATTTTATTATTATATATATATATTTTTATTCTTTTGTTTTTTTTGTTTTTTAATTCGTTCTGGAGGCGGGGCCCTCCTGTCATTGGCCCAGAGGGGCCATAGCGGGTCGGGCGTGCGGGCGCGGCTGCGGGCGAAGCCGCAGCCCGCCCAGGAGCGAGGCGCAGCAGGAGCAGGGCCGAGGGGCGCGGCTGGTGCAGCCGGCCGGCGGCGGCGGCAGCAGAAGGGCCGCCCCGGGTGGCGCCACGGGAGGGCATATGGAGCGGAGGCGGCGACGAGCGCTACGGGGCGCGCGAGCGCAAGCAGGTGTGGGGCTCGCGGCCAGCACGACCAAGGCGCGGGCGCAGCCAAGCCGTGGCCGGCGGCTGGAGACAGGGGGAGAGGCCATGGCGAGCAGCACCAGCAGTGCGGCTCGGAGGGGGGATGGGAGTAGGGCGACGTGCGGGTGGCGCAACGCGAGCGAGCAGCGTCGCGGCAGAGCGAGGCGGGGCTCGGGCGCGCATGCGCGGGGGCACGTCGGGCGCGGCGAGGCCAAGAGGGCGCGGGCCGGCGCGGGGGCACGCGCGAGCGGTGCGGCGGGCGAGCAGGGAGGCGCGGGCGCGTGCCTGGGCGCAGGGGGACGTCGGCGCGAGGCAGACGGCGGGGGGGCAGCGTGGAGCGCGGTCGCGGCGAGCACGCATCGGGCGCGACCAAGTGCGGGACAGAGAGGAGGGGAGGCTTGCCGGAGCGCGGGTGAGCAGGGAGGAGGAGGAGAGGTGCTCACGGGGATGGACGCGTAGGGTCTAGGCAGGGGGGATTGAGGAGGAGGGCGGAGACGACGGCGTCGAGGAGTCGGGGAGGCGGGCGCAGTCCGGCGGGGAGGAGGACGGGGACGCGGCGACGGCGGGGCAGCGTTGTGGGGGGGGGGCGCGGGGCGTCGGCCCGATCCCAATCCAGAACTGGATCGGGGGGAGGGGGAGGGAGCGAGTGGGGGGGAGTGGGGATCGGGTGGGTTAGGGTTTGGGGGGGGAATGGATAAGGGGAGGGGGGAAGGCCGGTTGGGCTTGCGCCCGAATGGGCCGGCCAACTGGGCCAGTAGGCCGTGGGAGGGGGTTCCCTCTTTCTTCTCTTTTTTTTGTTAGTCTCTTTCTTTTATTTATTTTCCTTTTCTGTCTTTATTTATTTTAAAATACTTAGGCAGTTTATAAAATTGTGTTTATTACACCATATTGACCTATGTAAAAATATGGCATCTCCCGAACACTTTTGTTTTAAATTTTGAAAAACTTTTATTGTTTGCTTTGATTTTGAAATTTGAATTCGAATGGGATTGAATCATCGCGAGGTTTACAACAGTAAGAGTGGTGACGAGGCATCATTAGCAGAGGTTACTGTAGCTTGATTATCCGGGCGTTACAAATCTCCTCCACTACAAGAAATCTCGTCCCGAGATTTAAGAGGGGGACTAGGGGGTAAGGTCTGGTTACGAAATTCTAACGAATATTCTCGGTCTTGGTTGCTCTCCTCGAAGTGGTCGATCCATTACATTGATGTCTTCATCTTTCTGCTTCAGGTCATTAAGATGAAGTCGGCATCCTTTCTTCGAAAACTCCATCGTACTTACGAAAGAATAAGGGGGAGCATTCCGGGAGAACAGACCTCGGCAAGGTTGACTATCTGGTAGATAACATCGGGGAGGGACGCGGAAAGTAACTATCGAATGGAAACCTCCGAAAATATCGAGAGCAAAGTAAGGAGGTACCATGAGAAGTTCCAAACGGATAGGCAAGCATTCGATGCCTAATCAGAAGGTGAAAGGGGTTCAGAGCAACGAGAATAAGTATTGCGTCTGATACCCGAATAGATCACTTGGCAGGTGGCCCGTGAATTACATAAGAAGTCAAGCGCGAGGAATAACTTTGACAACAGGGTGTACAGGAGAGTCAGGTTTCGATCCTGTGTAACTGTGGGTTATGGACCCACCATATGGTTAAAAGTATGAAGGCCGCTGACATCTTGTACGATCATGTAAGCCAGGCATGTCAGAGGGTAGTCTATCGGTTATGTCGACGACAACATCGGTACTAAGGGCGAGGGACGAAGAGAACCATTTTCCTGCTCGTTGAACGAGGCGGACCAATAGGCAAAGTTCTCGTCCATCGGTGGTTACTGAAATGTCATCATCAGTAGCAACAGGGTCTTACTGACAGAGTGGTACAACAAGGTGTTTACATAAGCAGTGAATTATTACTGCTTAGATCATATAGATCACAAGAAACGTTAAACCAACCAATGGAAAGGAAAATATGATTATCAGATCTAAACAGAAAAATGGAAAGGAAAATGTGTTTAAACACATATTTCAAGGGTATATCCTTCCCAAGGACAAGCAGAGTATGATATCCTTGGCAGGATATAATAAAAACTCTTTAGGAAAGGGGAAAGAAATTTCATGACAATACCCATACAACGGTGTTTGGTTAATTTCAACAACATTTAGCATGGTGCTTCAATTGTTCTTATTGAAAATCGGAATAGCATAGACATGCTTCGAGATAGCATTGACATGGTCAACAGGTGAAGATCAGACTTTGGAAACAAAAAGGATCCATCAGGAACAACCTATAGAATAAGTCTTACAATTTCCTCATGGAAGAAAGGATAGCCTTGCTGAAAAGGAAACTATAACAATAGGGCCTTCGTCCAGGTGTGCTAGGCATGACAACACCTTACCGGGTCACATAAAGACCATTGTTATAACTCTTGGAAATATGTTCCAACCATCATATCTGACCAAGATTCAGATCTGATTGGTGTTAGGATAACTCAGATTCAGGATGCCTAAGAAGAAAGGTGCAACACAAATTGTCGAGATGTCATTGTAAGGTTCTCAAGGAAATGAACTATGGGAGAGGGTTCCTGGAATAATAGTTCATCATTAAACCAAGGAGGGGATGAGAAGGTGGCTGATGGGCATCAGCGACAATTCATCGAGAATTTCAAACGGATGGCTTTCCACAATAATGTGAACAAGAGGATGACACTAGTCAATTCAAATGATATAATTTTGTATGCTCTAGGAAAACATACACCATCAATCATAGTTGAAAGGTGCAACCAAAATGTGGGCTTATAGTAGCATGATCAACGTTAGAATGGTGGTTCAGCAACCGATAGGCTAAGAGTGAATTATCGATCATTAACTCCAAAGCAATAGGGTTGCTAGTAGGGCAAAATCCAAACAGCACCGTTCACTTGTTGGTACCCCGGTTGGAATCAATACGAGGACCAAGAAAGAATGGTCATGGTGAGAAGTATCACTATACCAAGAATTCTTAAGTGGTGGAGCAATCCTCACAACATTCTTGACATCAAAGATGGTAATACTCCGCGGTAGAACATAACATATGTTTGATAGCAAGGAACTCAAGGTACAACACAAAACAGGAACAAGTTCTGTGTTGGAGGGAGTGCAATAATGTTGTCGATGATAACCCCAATCATCGAGGGCAAAGGATGCTATTTATCATCAAGAATTCGATAGATAACATGGAAGACCTCATAAGGTTGATGATGTTCACGACACATTTGTCGAGAGATTTCAAGATGTAAACAATCAGCAACGACATCGAGTCAAAGAAATGATGAAGCGGAAGGTCATTGGAACCATGGGTAGGACACAAACTTTAAATCAAGCTTGTTGCTCAAGGTGAACTGATATGACGAGGAAGATCGATGTAAGCTTAGCTCATCATCGAAAGTGGTGCTTCGAGATTAAGGACCAGGTAGCACAGTTAAAATTTAGCACGATAATGATATAGTCGATCAGGCTAGGAATGACTTAAAGGATTATTAAACTCGTAAGCCACAAGAATTACTTAGAGTTATTGAATCAGAGTGCGGGATCGATTCACTTATCGGTGTTCTCGAGTGACTAATATCTCAGAACCTGGGGGGATCCGAGATCGGTGAGAAACAATACTAGATGAAGTCTCGCAGGAAGCAACACAGTACTCGAGATACCAGAGGTTAATACTCGAGGAAGATCAAAAATAGAGGCTGCAGAGATGTATCGATCAACAAAAGACAAGTGCTTTAACTTGTCTGAGAAATGGAATCAAGGAGAAAATGTGGTCGGGATCATGATTGCAAATGATCAATACATAGGTACCAGATGATGTCATATCAAGGAAATAGTTAATATTGCAAGAAGCTTCTATGATAGGATCTACATCGTGTCCATGGGCATGAACACAAAGTTCAAGGTCGACTCCCACTTCTTTAATGCATAACATTTCATTTACTTCTCGTCTTCAACGAAGTTGTGGTGTTGACAATTTTATCCGTCATAACACCAGTAGAGTATGACCCATAGTACGTTCCAGGTTCACACAGATTAGAAAAAATAACATATGTTCAACCCGTCAGGGTATCGTGGAAACATATACCACAAGCTTCAATAGTAAATACCACAAGCTTGAAAGCAGAGCATGGTTGGTCAATCAGAGGATAGGATTTACCAATGGAGAAAGAACTTCCAAAGGGATTGAATATGAAGGACGCTATCGGATAAAGTCCAACAAAGGATCCGGTGGTCCTCAAAGGATCTGATGTGAGCATCGGTACTCAACCAGAATAGGAAAGAATGCAAATGCAACAGGTTGTGGAATCATCTGAGTAATTCGAAGCTTAAATGCAAAGGTATTATGATTCCAAATCGAAGGATCAGAAGCAGATGCATCTGATCAAGGATGGATAAGTTGAATAGACTTAGGGGCACAATCGACGGCAATTTGATTGGTCGAGAACTAGCTCCTATTCAAAATGACGTCTGAGCCGGAAGGTTGAATTCTAGGATCTGATTGAGAATTGCGAGCATTCGCAACAAATTGAATCAACGGACTCAAAATGATAATGACAAGAGATGCCAATAAGATTACAAGACTTATGGGATTAACCATAATGCAAGCAAGCAAGAATTTCAAGGGCAAGAGGATGCTCAAGATTTTTGGAAGATCGAATGGTATTTCGAAGTCTTTTGTGAAACACATGAACAACTGGGAATGAGCGGATACTCGATAAGTGCGAGGAATTATCCGTAGGGGTATTCAGGTGACAAGGAATAGCAAGGCGGTAAGCTCAAGGAGTATCGAAACAACGACGAGTATTTTGGGGTATCTTATAATAACAAGATCAACTATGGATGAATGTAAGAATAACAACTGCAAGTAGTTATCCATAAGGGTTGACGGTGGAAGGGGAATTGCAAACGCGATGAACACAAGTTCTCGGGTTAACAGCGGAGAGTATCTTCAGGGTCTTCACGTGCAGCAGACGATCATCAGTAATAAGGGGCTCTCCGGGTGAAAGTGATAACGAGATCCTAATGTTAGATTTAGCAAAATTCATTTAACCCGAATAGAAGAGAGTTCAGAATCCCGGAGTAAAGATCGAGGAGTAAAAGATTCTAATACCACCCAAATGGCGACGTGGGCCTGTAAGGCACACGGCCATGTTAGTAAAAGTTTTTGTAATGTCTAGACTCAACTTCGGCCAAGGAGTGTGGAAGGGGAATTCCTACAGGCAGTTGGCTCTGACACCAACTTGTGACGCCCCCGATTCAATCGTACACTAATCATACACACAAACGTGTACGATCAAGATCAGGGACTCACGGGAAGATATCACAACACAACTCTACAAATAAAATAAGTCATACAAGCATCATATTACAAGCCAGGGGCCTCGAGGGCTCGAATACAAGAGCTCGATCATAGACGAGTCAGCGGAAGCAACAATATCTGAGTACAGACATAAGTTAAACAAGTTTGCCTTAAGAAGGCTAGCACAAACTGGGATATAGATCGAAAGAGGCGCATGCCTCCTGCCTGGGATCCTCCTAACTACTCCTGGTCGTCGTCAGCGGGCATCACGTAGTAATAGGCACCTCCGGTGTAGTAGGGGTCGTCGTCGACGGTGGCGTCTGGCTCCTGGGCTCCAACATCTGGTTGCGACAACCAGGTAGAAGGGATAGAGGGAAAGAAGGAGAAAGCAACCGTGAGTACTCATCCAAAGTACTCGCAAGCAAGGAGCTACACTACATATGTATGCATTGGTATCAAATGGAATAAGGCTATCATATGTGGACTGAACTGCAGAAAGCCAGAATAAGAGGGGGATAGCTAGTCCTTTCGAAGACTACGCTTCTGGCAGCCTCCGTCTTGCAGCATGTAGAAGAGAGTAGACTGAAGACCTCCAAGTAGCATCGTATAGCATAATCCTAACCGATGATCCTCCCCTCGTCGCCCTGTGAGAGAGCGACCATCGGTTGTATCTGGCACTTGGAAGGGTGTGTTTTATTAAGTATCCGGTTCTAGTTGTCATAAGGTCAAGGTACAACTCCAAATCGTCCTGTTACAGAAGATCACGGCAATTCGAATAGATTAACTTCCCTGCAGGGGTGCACCACATACCCCAACACGCTCGATCCCATTTGGCCGGACACACTTTCCTGGGTCATGCCCGGCCTCGGAAGATCAACACGTCGCAGCCCCACCTAGACCAACAGAGAGGTCAGCACGCCGGTCTAAACCTAAGCGCCCAGGGGTCTGGGCCCATCGCCCTTAGCACATCTGCACGTTGCGTGGGCGGCCGGAAGCAGACCTAGCCTAGTGGCGTTCCAGTCCAATCCAGCGCGCGCCGCTCCGTCGCTGACGTCAAGAAGGCTTCGGCTGATACCACGACGCCGGGATACCCATAACTACTCCCGCGTAGATGGTTAGTGCGTATAGACCAAATGGCCAGACTCAGATCAAATACCCAGATCTCGTTAAGCGTGTTAAGTATCCGCGAACGCCGACCAGGGCCAAGCCCACCTCTCTCCTAGGTGGTCGGAACCTGCCCTGCCGCTCCGCCTCAAAACTCCACTCGCGGGTGCTCCTCAAGCCGACCCGTCTTTAGTCACCACATGTATCATGTATAAAGTATATAGTATATACCCGTGATCAACTCCCGAGTGATCATGGCCCGATAGTATAGCATGGCAGACGGACAAGGATGTAGGGCCACTGATGATAAACTAGCATCCTATACTAAGCATTAGGATTGCAGGTAAAGGTAACAACAGTAGTAGCAAGGACAGGCTATGCATCAGTATAGGATTAACGGGAAGCAGTAACATGCTACACTACTCTAATGTAAGCAGTATAGAGAAGAGTAGGCGATATCTGGTGATCAAAGGGGGGGCTTGCCTGGTTGCTCTGGCAAGAGAGAGGGGTCGTCAACACCGTAGTCGTACGGGGTAGCAGCGGCGTCGGTCTCGGTGTCTAGAGAGAGAAGAGGGGGAAGAAACAATAAATATAATGCAAGCATATGCATAGTGATGCATGACATGACAAGTTACGGCGTTAGAGGTGCCCTAACGCGGTAGTAGGTGATACCGATGAAGGGGGATAACATCCGGAAAAGTATCCCCGGTGTTTCGCGTTTTCGGACCGGTGAACCGGAGGGGGAAAGTTGCGAGTTTGATAGGTTAGGGATGCGTGGCGGACGAACGGGCTGCGTATCCGAATTCGTCTCGTCGTTCTGAGGAACTTTCATGTACAAAGTTTTTCCATCCGAGCTACGGTTTATTTTATATTAATTTTAAAAGATTTAAATCATTTTTAGGATTTATTTATTTAATTTAATCAACATTATCCAGAATAGTGTCTGCTGACGTCATCATGACGTCAGCATGACGTCAGTAGTTGACTTGGTCAACCTGACAGGTGGGTCCCGATCATCATACTCTGTTTTAATTAACTAACAGTTAATTAGGTTAATTAGTGATTAGGTTAATCTAATTATAATTAATTAACTTAATTAATTCCTTAATTAATTAATTAATTTTATTATTATTATATTTTTTTTTATTCTTTTGTTTTTTTTTGTTTTTTAATTCGTTCTGGAGGCGGGGCCCTCCTGTCATTGGCCCAGAGGGGCCATAGCGGGTCGGGCGTGCGGGCGCGGCTGCGGGCGAAGCCGCAGCCCGCCCAGGAGCGAGGCGCAGCAGGAGCAGGGCCGAGGGGCGCGGCTGGTGCAGCCGGCCGGCGGCGGCGGCAGCAGAAGGGCCGCCCCGGGTGGCGCCACGGGAGGGCATATGGAGCGGAGGCGGCGACGAGCGCTACGGGGCGCGCGAGCGCAAGCAGGTGTGGGGCTCGCGGCCAGCACGACCAAGGCGCGGGCGCAGCCAAGCCGTGGCCGGCGGCTGGAGACAGGGGGAGAGGCCATGGCGAGCAGCACCAGCAGTGCGGCTCGGAGGGGGGATGGGAGTAGGGTGACGTGCGGGCGGCGCAACGCGAGCGAGCAGCGCCGCGGCAGAGCGAGGCGGGGCTCGGGCGCGCATGCACGGGGGCACGTCGGGCGCGTCGAGGCCAAGAGGGCGCGGGCCGGCACGGGGGCACGCGCGAGCGATGCGGCGGGCGAGCAGGGAGGCGCGGGCGCGCGCCTGGGCGCAGGGGGACGTCGGCGCGAGGCAGACGGCGGGGGGGGGGGGGGCAGCGGGGAGCGCGGTCGCGGCGAGCACGCATCGGGCGCGACCAAGTGCGGGACAGAGAGGAGGGGAGGCTTGCCGGAGCGCGGGTGAGCAGGGAGGAGGAGGAGAGGTGCTCACGGGGATGGGCGCGTAGGGTCTAGGCAGGGGGGATTGAGGAGGAGGGCGGAGACGACGGCGTCGAGGAGTCGGGGAGGCGGGCAGTCCGGCGGGGAGGAGGACGGGGACGCGGCGACGGCGGGGCAGCGTTGTGGGGGGGGCGCGGGGCGTCGGCCCGATCCCGATCCAGAACTGGATCGGGGGGAGGGGGAGGAAGTGAGTGGGGGGGGAGTGGGGATCGGGTGGGTTAGGGTTTGGGGGGGGAATGGATAAGGGGGGGGGAAGGCCGGTTGGGCCTGCGCCCGAATGGTCTTGCACGTGGTTGATTGTATCCTAGTTGCTTGTTTGTCTTGTTGGGTAGAGCCGGGAGACGAGTTCGCTACCGAGGAGCCCGTTGAGTTTGCTTGTGAGGATCCAGTCAACTCTGACAACTGTGCAGGCAAGATGATCATACCCTCGAAATCACTACTATCTTTGCTATGCTAGTTTGCTCGCTCTTTTGCTTTGCCACTGCTACGATGCCTACCACTTGCTTGTCAGCCTCCCAATTGCATGATTGAACCTCTAACCTACCATTGTCCTAGCAAACCGTTGATTGGCTATGTTACCGCTTTGCTCAGCCCCCTCTTATAGCGTTGCTAGTTGCAGGTGAAGATTGGAGCCGTTCCTATTGGAACATCTTTTATTTGCTTGTTGGGATATCACTATATTGCTATGTTATCTTAATGCATCTATATACTTGGTAAAGGGTGGAAGGCTCGGCCTCTCTCCTAGTGTTTTGTTCCACTCTTGCCGCCCTAGTTTCCGTCATATCGGTGTTATGTTCCCGGATTTTTGCGTTCCTTACGCGGTTGGGTTATAATGGGAACCCCTTGATATTTCGCCTTGATTAAAGCTTTTCCAGCAATGCCCAACCTTGGTTTTACCATTTGCCGCCTACCCCTTTTCTTTCCCTTGGGTTCTGCAGACTCAAGGGTCATCTTATTTTAACCCCCCCCCCCCCCCCGGGCCAGTGCTCCTCTGAGTGTTGGTCCACCTGTCAGCTACCGGTGGCCACCAGGGGCAACTCTGGGCTGGCCTACCCGTACCTAAGACAATCTGAGTGTGCCCTGAGAAAGAGATATGTGCAGCTCCTATCGGGATTTGTCGGCACATTCGGGCGGTGTTGCTGGTCTTGTTTTAACCTGTCGAAGTGTCTTGAGTTACCGAGATACCGAGTCTGATCGGAACGTCTTGGGAGGAGGTCTTTTCCTTCGTTGACCATGAGAGCTTGTCATGGGCTAAGTTGGGACTCCCCTGCAGGGATTGAACTTTCGAAAGCCGTGCCCGCGGTTATGGGCAGATGGGAATTTGTTAATGTCCGGTTGTAGATAACTTGAACCTTAATTAATTAAAATGAATCAACCGAGTGTGTTGCCGTGATGGCCTCTTCTCGGCGGAGTCCGGGAAGTGGACACGGTGTTGGGGTAATGCTTGCGCAGGTTGTTCCTCTAGATTCTCGCTCGCGCCTTGCCTCCTCTTCTCACTCTCTTTTGCGTATAAGTTAGCCACCACATATGCTAGTCGCTTGCTGCAGCTCCACATACTTGCCTTATCCTTCCTATAAGCTTAAATAGTTTTGATCGCGAGGGTGCGAGATTGCTGAGTCCCTGTGGCTCACAGATACTATAATTCCAGATGCAAGTCCAGGTGATTCCGCTCCAGGTGACGAGTACGAGCTCAAGTGGGAGTTCGACGAGGACTCTCAGCGTTATTATGTTTCCTTTCCCGACGATCAGTAGTGGTGCCTAGTTGGGGTTATCGATTCAGGGCCTTGTCGCATGTTGGGGGTCTTTTCTATTTTGGCACCGTAGTCGGGCCATGAGTGATTTGTATGATGGATGTTATTTATGTACTTTGATGTGACGTGGCGAGTGTAAGCCAACTATGTACCTCCCCTTTATATTATTTATGTACATGGGATGTGTGATGATTTCCTGACTTGCGACATTGCTTTCAATGCGGTTATGCCTCTAAGTCGTGCCTCGACACGTGGGAGATATAGCCGCATCGAGGGCGTTACAGAGGGGGTTCCCTCTTTCTTCTCTTTTTTTTGTTAGTCTCTTTCTTTTATTTATTTTCCTTTTCTGTCTTTATTTATTTTAAAATACTTAGGCAGTTTATAAAATTGTGTTTATTACACCATATTGACCTATGTAAAAATATGGCATCTCCCGAACACTTTTGTTTTAAATTTTGAAAAACTTTTATTGTTTGCTTTGATTTTGAAATTTGAATTCGAATGGGATTGAATCATCGCGAGGTTTACAACAGTAAGAGTGGTGACGAGGCATCATTAGCAGAGGTTACTATAGCTTGATTATCCGGGCGTTACAGACTCATGCTCGACCTTTCGATCTTCTGTGTTCCGAGGCCATGTCTGTACATGCTAGGCTCGTCAAGTCAACGCATGTGTAAATCTGTCTTACACCCGTTGTATGTGAACGTTGGAATCTATCACACCCGATCATCACGTGGTGCTTCAGAACAACGAACTGTCGCAATGGTGCACAGTTAGGGGGGACACTTTCTTGAAATTATTATGAGGGATCATCTTATTTACTACCGTCGTTCTAAGTAAACAAGATGCAAAAACATGATAAACATCACATGCAATTAAATAATAATAGTGACTTGATATGGCCAATATCACATAGCTCCTTTGATCTCCATCTTGGGGCTCCATGATCATCTTGTCACCGGCATGACACCATGATCTCCATCATCATGATCTCCATCATCGTGTCTCCATGAAGTTGCTCGCCAACTATTACTTCTACTACTATGGCTAACACGCTTAGCAATAAAGTAAAGTAATTTACATGGCATTTCTCAATGACACGCAGGTCATACAAAAAATAAAGACAACTCCTATGGCTCCTGTCGGTTGTCATACTCATCGACATGCAAGTCGTGATTCCTATTACAATAGCATGAACATCTCATACATCACATATATATCATTCATCATTCATCACAACTTTGGCCATACCACATCACAAAACACTTGCTGCAAAAACAAGTTAGACATCCTCTAATTGTTGTTGCAAGTTTTACGTGGCTGCAATAGGGTTCTAGCAAGAACGTTTTCTTACCTACGTGAAAGCCACAACGTGATTTGTCAACTTCTATTTACCCTTCATAAGGACCCTTTTCATCGAATCCGCTCCAACTAAAGTGGGAGAGACAGACACCCGCCAGCCACCTTATGCAACTAGTGCATGTCAGTCGGTGGAACCGGTCTCATGTAAGCGTACGTGTAAGGTTGGTCCGAGCCGCTTCATCCCACAATACTGATGAAGCAAAATAAGACTAGTAGCGGCAAGAAAGTTGACAACATCTACGCCCACAACAAATTGTGTTCTACTCGTGCAAAGAGAATTACGCATAGACCTAGCTCATGATGCCACTGTTGGTGAACGTTGCAGAAAACAAAAAATTTCCTACGGTTTCACCAAGATCCATCTATGAGTTCATCTAGCAACGAGTGATCAGATTGCATCTACATACCTTTGTAGATCACGCGCGGAAGCGTTCAAAGAACGGGGATGAGGAAGTCGTACTCGACGTGATCCAAATCACCGGAGATCCTAGCGCCGAACGGACGGCACCTCCGCGTTCAACACACATACGGTCAGCGTGACGTCTCCTCCTTCTTGATCCAGCAAGGGGGAAGGAGAGGTTGATGAAGATCCAGCAGCACGACGGTGTGGTGGTGGATGCAGGAGTCACCGCAGCAGGGCTTCGTCGTTCTACTGCGAGAGGGAGAGGTGTAGCAGGGGAGAGGGAGGCGCCAAGAGTCAAGGGTGCCGCTGCCCCTCCCTCCCCCCCCTTTATATAGGCTCCCCTAGGGGGGGCTCTGGCCCTAGGAGATGGGATCTCCTAGGGGGGCGGCGGCCAAGGGGTGGAGTGCCCCCCCAAGCCAGGTGGGGCGCCCCCCCCCCACCCTAGGGTTCCCAACCCTAGGCGCATGGGGTGGGCCAAGAGGGGCGCACCAGCCCACTATGGGCTGGTTCCCCTCCCCACTTTAGCCCATGGGGCCCTCCGGGATGGGTGTCCCCACCCGGTGGACCCCCGGGACCCTTCCGGTGGTCCCGGTACAATACCGGTGACCCCCGAAACTTTTCCGATGGCCAAAACTGCACTTCTTATATATAATTCTTCACCTCCGGACCGTTCCGGAACTCCTCGTGACATCCGGGATCTCATCCGAGACTCCGAACAACTTTTGGGTTACTGCATATTCATATCTCTACAACCCTAGCGTCCCCGAACCTTAAGTGTGTAGACCCTACGGGTTCGGGAGACATGTAGACATGACCGAGATGGCTCCCCGGTCAATAGCCAACAGCGGGATCTGGATACCCATGTTGGCTCCCACATGCTCCTCGATGATCTCATCGGATGAACCACGATGTCGAGGATTCAAGCAACCCCGTATACAATTCCCTTTGTCAATCGGTACGTTACTTGCCCGAGATTCGATCGTCGGTATCCCAATACCTCGTTCAATCTCGTTACTGGCAACTCACTTTACTCGTACCGTAATGCATGATCCCGTGACCAGACACTTGGTCACTTTGAGCTCATTATGATGATGCATTACCGAGTGGGCCCAGAGATACCTCTCTGTCATACGGAGTGACAAATCCCAGTCTTGATCCGTGTCAACCCAACAGACACTTTCGGAGATACCCGTAGTATACCTTTATAGTCACCCAGTTACGTTGTGACGTTTGGTACACCCAAAGCACTCCTACGGTATCCGGGAGTTACACGATCTCATGGTCTAAGGAAAAGATACTTGACATTGGAAAAACTCTAGCAAACGAACTATACGATCTTGTGCTATGTTTAGGATTGGGTCTTGTCCATCACATCATTCTCCTAATGATGTGATCTCGTTATCAATGACATCCAATGTCCATAGTCATGAAACCATGACTATCTGTTGATCGACGAGCTAGTCAACTAGAGGCTTACTAGGGACATGTTGGTGTCTATGTATTCACACATGTATTACGATTTCCGGATAACACAATTATAGCATGAATAAAAGACAATTATCATGAACAAGGAAATATAATAATAATCCTTTTATTATTGCCTCTAGGGCATATTTCCAACAAAAAGAGCCTTGATGAACCATAAGTATAGGGGATCAATCGTAGTCCTTTCAATAAGTAAGAGTGTCGAACCCAACAAGGAGCAGAAGGAAATGACAAGTGGTTTTTAGCAAGGTAATGTCTGCAAGCACTAAAATTATAAGTAACGAGTAGTTTGATAGCAAAATAATTTGTAACGAGTAAGTAACGATAATAGTAACAAAAGTGCAGCAAGGTAGCCCAATCCTTTTGAGGCAAAGGACAGGCCAAAACGGTCTCTTATGGTAAGAAAAACGTTCTTGAGGGTACACGGGAATTTCATCTAGTCACTTTCATCATGTTGGTTTGATTTGTGTTTGCTACTTTGATAATTTTGTATGTGGGTGGATCGGTCCTAGGTGTTGTTCTTACTTGAACAAAACTCCTACTTATGATTAACCCCCTCGCAAGCATCCACAACTACGAGAAAAGTATTAAGAATAAATTCTAACCATAACATTAAACTTTTGGATCTAATCGGTCCCTTACAGAATAGCGCATAAACTAGGGTTTAAGCTTCTGTCACTCTCGCAATCCATCATCTAATAACTACTCCACAATTCATTCCCTTAGGCCCAAATATGGTGAAATGCCATGTAGTCGATATTCACATGACACCACTAAAGGAATCACAACATACGTACCATCAAAATATCGAACACATATAAAATTCACATGATTACTTGCAACAAGATTTCTCCCGTGACCTCAAGAACAAAAGTAACTACTCACAAATGATAATCATGCTCAAGATCAGAGGGATATTAAATAGCATATTGGATCCGAACATATAATCTTCCACCAAATAAACCATATAGTAATCAACTACGAGATGTAATCAACACTATTAGTCACCCACAAGTACCAATCTATAGTTCCGGTACAAAGATTGAACACAAGAGATAAACTAGGGTTTGAGAGGAGATGGTGTTGTTGAAGATGTTGATGGAGATTGCCCTCTCCAAGATGGGAGAGTTGTTGGTAATGATGATGACGATGATTTCCCCCTCCGGGAGGGAAATTCCCCCGGCGGAATCGCTCCACCGAAGGACAAAAGTGCTCCTCTCCAAGTTCCGCCTCGAGACGGCGGCGCTTTGTCCCGAAAGTACTCTCCTTATTTTTTCTAGGTCAAAATGACTTATATACTAGAAGATGGGCACCGGAGGTGGGCTGGGCTAAGCACAACCCACCAGGGCGCGCCCTGGTGTCTTGTGCTCACCAGGTGGCCCCCCTCCGGTAGTTATTTGCTCCATTATTTTTATATATTCCATAAAAATTCCTCATGAAGTTTCAACTCATTTAGAGTTGTGCAGAATAGGTAGTCTGACGTACCTTTTTTAGTTCCAGATTTTCAGCTGCCGGAATTCTCCCTTTTTGTGTGAACCTTGCATATTATGAGAGAAAAGACATTAGAATTACTCCAAAATGCATTATTATGCATAACAACATTATAAATAACAGTAGGTAAACATGATGCAAAATGGACGTATCAACCTTCTCTCACCCTAAACATATTTGGTACTAATCCTGCTGCTAGGGTTTATGGTTTAGGGTTCTGCCTACACGATGAGGTGTTCTACTGGAGCGTTTTGCCTACACGATGAGGCGTTCCCGCTGCAGCATTCTGCATTTTTTTTGTCTGCGACTAGTGAAGATCCGTATTTACCAATGCAAATTACAGTCTATAGCCTAAAGATTTTTAGTCAAAATGTAGGTTCTTGTTCGCTCTTGGAGCTGTTTATGACCTCGGGAAGCAAAATAATTTGCATTTTTTGTGTTTCGTTTGTGTTTTTTTAAGACCACAACATTGTTTTTAAGTTTTTCTATGGTGTTTTATTAACTCATAATGAAGCATTAAGAGAACACAAAACACAATAAACATAAATTCGGCCTCTGTGTGGCTCGGAGCCAACATCAATGAACAAAGGATCACACCGATATATAACAAAGCCATGAAATACCAACACTATGCCTAACACTGATCCTCGCAAGCAGTTGCAGTCACCAAAACGGACGCAAACACATATGCCCATCCACACTGCCGCACAATTCACCGCGTAGTTGGGCACCCTTACCCAAACTTCTCTTCCTCATCCACACCTCCGCGATGCATCCCGCCCGCAGTGTCCGCCGCCGCCACCGCATGTCGGGCTTCTCAAGATTTTAGCATACTAATTTCTACGCCGTATCAAGTTGCATCAAGGAGGCACCATAAGTTGGTCCTTTAATTCCAAGTCCAAATTAAATTCTGCCCAAAAAAGTAAAATTAGCCAGGTGTCCAAACGATGGTAACTGCACTCCGACCCACGATCGCCCGTCACCAGCGGACCGTGCGGCCCCGTCGTTGTCCGCGATGAATAAAGGGCGATGTAAGGTCGAATCATCGTGCAACCGTGGAGTGAATAGCATAAACCTACCACTATTTGGGTTAGAGTTTAAAAAAATCTACAAAAAGTTTGTTTGTCGCTGATACCTACCGGTTCTGTGGTTTGCTTTTTAAAAGAATCTAAATGACCGAGTAGTTAACATTTGATCGGCTCTATAACAGTTGGGGCACGCATGTAAGAGAGTCATTTGTTTGACCCTTTTTGGAACAGCTCCATGACTGATATGTGGGCTCTACATGTAAATTAACGGTCAAACAACCGGTTTGTTTAGGGGCAGGCCCGACTGTCATAAATCAATCAATTTTAAATTACATTTGAGTTTGAGTTTTTTGAAATAGCAAACAACATAATTGGTAGGTATCAACGACAAAACAAAAATATGGTAATTTTTTGAAATGTTAACCCAAAAAATGATAGTTTTGTGCTATTCACTCTGCAAAAGGCGCTGCCGCGTGCTCCGTCGAGGCTCAGAATTTCCACATCCAGTCGAAGCACCTGTCGCCCCCAGCCTAACACCCTCACTTGACTCTCACGCGCTGCGATCGCGCCAACTTAGTCGGCGCTCCTCCTCCCCTTGCTCATCCACACCGCCGCGATGCCTTCCCTGCTCCTCCTTCTCCTCGCCGTCCTGCTCCTCTTCGCCGCGGCCAACGGGTACCCACCCACCTGTGGCAACGCCACCTGCGGCGGCCTGACCATCGCCTACCCGTTCTGGCTCAACTCGTCCTCGGCCTCCAGCTGCGGCTACCGCGGCCTCGGCCTTGCCTGCGAGGACAACACCACCCTGATCCTCCCCGCCCAGTCCCACCACCGGTACAGAGTCTCGGGCATCGACTACGACACGCACTCCGTCTTCCTCGTCGACGACGTCGAGGCCGAAGCCCTCAACACGGCCAGCTGCCCGCACCTCCACTTCAACTTCACCATCGACGCCGGCTCGGCGCTGCAGCTCACGCAGTCGGACTCCAACATCACCTTCTTCTACAACTGCAAGAGGAACGCCTCATGGCCCTCCGCCGTGGAACTGACTGGCTGTCCCGACTACAACGGGAGTTCGTACGCGTTCGCGGGCGATGGCTACACGGGCGAAGCGAGCGAGTACGGGTGCGAGGCGGCGGTGGTGACGCCGGTGCTGGACTCTCATAAGAAGGCCATGATGGAGGCGCCTCCTGCGTCAAGGTACGTTGAGGTGCTCAAGGGCGGGTTCGAGCTGAACTACAGCCCGCACTCGGAGCAGTGCGGCGCATGCGAGCGCTCCGGCGGATGGTGCGGCTACCGACACAACCAGACGCACGGCGGGGTGGGGTTCGTCTGCTACTGCGAGGGCGGGCCCACAGCGGATCAGTGCGGTAGCGGTACGTATGACTTTTCTATCGCTCAGTAGTCATTAGTACTTTTGTTTGAACGAGTCCCTGTCGTGGCCTGTGGGCGCGTGGACTTGCGCCACACATCTCGTGGCACTTATTACGGAGACGTACCAGTCTTCCTGCTGATTGATGCACTTACGGAGGGTACACGGCAACATTCGTCAGAACCAAACGCGTGCAGGATCTCAGAGCTAAAACAGTCAGGTTTGTGTACGTGTAGCTTTGTTCAGCGCCCTTTCTGTGCAGCGCCTTGCCTTTTACTACTGTACTTGCAACTGATCCCTCACACGAAACCCACGGAGTTATGCTCAACGCACCAACCACACCAGGGCTGGAGGTCCAAAGTTGCAACAACTTCAACCCGTTGTTCGACGCAAAACCATAAACCGGAACTAACCCACATAAAATAGTCGGGGCCATTAATCATGAATTATGATAAACTGGAGGTTTCCTCTCACAAATCTAGGTAACTAACGAGAGTAATGGTGGTAAGAATCTTATGTGGTCTTGATGCATAAGGTTGTAGCTAGATGATTTTGACAAAAAGGTTTCTAAAAGGATGGAGTAGGGAGGTATTCCAAAAGGATGAATAGAAGGGGGTTTTATAACCATGGGCAAACTTCCCCACCACCCCCTAGCTAGGAGTGAAAAGAATCCCTTGGCATGCACCTAAGTTCAGTTAAGAAGGAACAACCATGTCAATGGAATTATAAGACAAACTAAAGTTAAGGTTCACCTAACCACTTTTTTTGGCGTGCCTTCTTGTGATTGATCCAATTTTTTTGGAGTCATGTTAGTGTAGATGATTGTCCTCGCCATGCGCACACATGTACTGAAAACACATACCATTCAAAATGACGATCTGCCAAAAAGAGACCAATGTCGGCACTCTACAACAAGATAATGGTTTATGGACTCTTTGACCTCACTTGCACATATGCATTGAAGTCGCGCACTAG
Organism: Triticum urartu; assembly: GCF_056163025.1. NCBI lineage: Eukaryota > Viridiplantae > Streptophyta > Magnoliopsida > Poales > Poaceae > Triticum > Triticum urartu. The sequence goes on along the minus strand of NC_141875.1, from coordinate 480,317,043 downwards.
TCGAATTGATAACTCTACCTCCCAAACAACCAATGCCAAGACCCTATAACACATCAACAACTTTTTAAACCACCACTTTGGCTTATATGTTGGCCATAGGACCACCTAAGCAGCCAAAGCTGACAAACCAACCAAATCATGGCAATTTGTAGAGACACCACTGCTGCTTTTTCTCGCCACACCGCCCGGGGTTAACTCCTCCATCACCCTCACTAGTAAGAGATCCTATTACAGTAGAATCTCGTCTGACTAGGTCAATATCTCTTAAGGTAGCACCTCCAAGGAGGAAGTGACGACGACGTTGTTACTGCCAGCTCTTGCAAAAACTATATATTTTGGCTTTTGCCCTAAAGATCCACAAAACATCGTGGCAGGAGATTTGGTAAAGAGGGCCCGCGATGAAGCCTCTAAGGAGGTGAACAATGCTCATGGGCGCCTTATTCACGAGTCTCAACGAAGGTTGATCAGTGTTTTCACTCAAAGTTCTAGCACTCACACAACCGATGCAATCCACACTGGTTATCGCCTAAGGACTTACCAAGTTGGTATACTACATAGGAAGGGATATTCGTTAAATAATTTCTATATTTATTATATTTAATGTGCACAAACACCTACCGTGGGAGTGTTATCATCATTACAGAGGTCATAAGGGTAGTACTAGGATACAAGTGAAGGAGACCGCTGCACAAGTTTTAAACATAATGTCGATACTCATCCACCTAATGGCAATTATTAAGCCAGGGGTCTGCACTGAGGTTGAGATAGTTAAGGTTTGAGTGGATGGATCACTCTAAACCTTTGGAATGGGACGACCAATCTGAAAGGATCTAGATGTTGCCTAGAGGGGGTGAATACCCATTTTTATAGCAAGTATGAATTCAACTTAATTTCTAAGCTGGAATTGAACTAGCCTGATTATTTTCAAACACAGTATGTAAATATGATAGGCTCAAGTAAGTGCACCAATAAGCCATGTCCAGACAAGATTTTCTTTAACAAAAACAAGCAAAAAGTTCAAACTTTACACAAGATATATCAATAGTAGCAAGTACGATTGGCCTACTTCTACACTTGGTATATCGTATAGCCCCTTGAATGTTTTAATGGAACACGGTGTAATATTCATATTGCGGAATGGAAGATGGGGGGGGGATAGACAACTCATGTATTTCCTAGGGTTCAAATATCCACTGATATTCCAGCCTTCATCGAGGTGCATGCGGGTTGATGACCCTCTCTTAGTTCACTCTCCTCTCGGGGGATTACTATTCAATCTGCTATGGATAGTTGACAAGCTCTACATCAACTTAACAAACAACTTGGGCTTCTCTACAAGCTTCACAAAGAGATCATCAAACCAATACTACATAAACATCTGGGAGGTGGTGTCCTCCAACTGAAACAAGCTCCCAGACTCTCACTAGAATCATTACACATGCAATGAGTGCAAAGCTAAGTGAAGGATTGATTGAAGTCTAGAGTGGTGAAATAACTAAAAAAACAAGCCCTAATCAATTTTTAAGTTGATGATAGATTTTAAGATTAGCTAGTACTCCCTCCGTCTGGAATTAACTGCCACTGAAATGAGTGTATCTACACACTGAAACGCACCTAGATACACTCATTTCATCTAGTTAATTCGAGACGAAGGTTGTAGTTTCCTAGAACATCCTACACATGCAAGTCTTGAAAGAGTAAAGAGTGGAAGCTGAACTTGCAAGAATGTAAAGGGATTCATGGAAGGGATTGCAAACACTGATCATCCCAGATAATTGGCATTATCCTACTCCTTGTTGGTGGAGATTCGGACGCAAAGTCCTAAGACTTGGTACCACAAAGGTCAAAGCATTGGCAACATCACTCATAAAAAGCACACTAAGTGTTTGCGCACCTATTCCACCATGGGTCGATACCACTAAGATCAAAGTCTCACTCCGGGCTCGATCTTCACACAAAGCGGGTAATATCTGGCCTTCGCAAACTTATTGGTTTCTTCACACCTTGAAGGCCCCCAAGCACTCCTAGTCAATCTAGGAGGCGCAAACCCACTAAAAGTAACAAGATAGAGGTTGCTTGGTGATGAATACCTCTCTTGTGCTTCAAAAGGTAATATCCTCTACACTCAAACCTCACAGAATGAATACATAGGGTTGGGCGGTTGGTTGTTTTAAAGATAAGCTTGGAAAACAAAGAGAAGGGAACAAAATAATATAGCATTAGGGTTGATGTAGAATGCCCTTTCAAATTCAACACAAGACTTGATAGATACTGAGTGGAATGATGGGGTGGGTGGTGGCACTACATATAGGTTGGACCAAGAAATGTGACCATCAGACGAGTTTTTGCACAACTCGGGGGTTTCAATTTCACTCGGAGGTACCAAAAATAACTAAAAGTGGCATCTTTACATAGGCCCGGAGTGTCCGGCCGGAATGTTCCCGGAGGCACTGAATGGAAATGAAACAGAGGAAACAATTATTGTATGTTGTTCAGAGGATTCATCCAGCGGTGGTTCAGAGGTTTCGAACGACATATATAACTCGTTTTTCACTGCTTCGAATGATCCAGATGAAAAGTGATTAGAGGGTCTCATTGGCCCACAGAACAAAGGAATTAACTCGCTAAAAGAGCCAAATGCTCCTGATGAAAAGTGGTTGGAGGGTTCGAAGAAATGAATAATGTAGAGAGGTGGGCAAAGGAAATATGGGACTTTTGAGGGGTGGAGTTTGGTCTCTAAGCACTTTGCAACAAAAGTTTCACCTTACTAGAAAACCAGTATCCTCTTTTTCATAGTATCAACATACCTAAGGACTCAATGGGATCTTAGACACTAAAGGCTATGAAATGCCCTTAATCTTGTTAACACTTGTCCATGGAGAAAAGAGGGGTCAAACCATCTTCCTAACTTGTCTCTTGTGGCACCTAAGGTGGTCACCACTTAAAATAAATATTACTCCTTCTGTTCCTTTATATAAGGTGTATTAGTTCTTTCCAGAAATTTCACAATGTAAGGTGTATTTCTCTTTTCCTCGTAGTTTCCTATGTGTGCCCTTCCACCATCTATTACATCCCTTGGATAAAAAGTACTACGTAGTTCCCAATAGAAAGGTAGTAAAAGAAAGAATCTCTCTCTCCCTGATTTCATGCACTCACATCTCTCTCCCATCCCACCGATTGATTTTATTCTGGTGCAGCGAATTTAGTTGCCTTTTATTAGGCCGCTGGTTATTTAGTTGCCGCTAATTAACCTACTAACTGCCTAATTAGCTGAGGGTATTTTTGTCCAAAATTCCCCTCAATTCTATTCCTTGGTCACCACGCCCAAAAATGCACCTTATATAAAGGAATGGAAGGAGTACTCCATTTAATCAACTTATCATAGATCATAAAAACACTAGGGGCAATGGATGCACTTCCACAAAAAGCAACTTATGATGTAACCTCACACTATGTAGCTCATGCAATGGGTTGATTGCTAAAACAAAGGGGGGAATTCACATCAACCCCCCCCCCCCCCCCCCCGCGGCTGAAGGAAGACATAAATAAGGGCCCAGATTTATGCCTATCGAGGTGTCTATATGCATTCTAAAGGCTTCGGAGGACCGAAGTTCCGGCGATGTCCATAAGTTTCTGGACTCGCCTGGAGTCCTAGCAAAAATCCATCCAGAGGTTCTAGAGAACTAGAATGACCAACACAAAAACGTCATAACTTTCTCATACGATATTGTTTTTAAAGATCTTGGCCTTGAGCCACCATGACCCACATTGGCGGGATCGAACCCTAGACAGGGCCGCTCCACTGGACCGAGCATGCAGCCGCATTGTGGCAACAATGCGTTAACTTGATGGTGGCCACCACTTAAGCATACCGCTCATGATCAGAGTTGGATCTACGCCCCTAAGGGCCAGATCAGGTTCACCCCTAGCTACCGGCAGGGATGACCCACCACCTTTTGCAACGTCGTCCGGGTCGAGCGTCTGGACAGGGTCCCCCATTCCGCGACCTTGGTAGTACACCATCATGCCATGTATGGCATTGGCTCATGAACATAGCCTCGTAGATCCCTGTGTCCTTATTCCCGGTGGCGCGAACCGTTTCTGCTCCATCCCGAGTCGTGTGTTGCGGAAACGGTGGCCAGTGCAGTGCTAGCTAGCTACCGGCCCCGATATGGAGGGGCAGTGGACTTACCCTCACCCGCCTACATCTACAAGGGGAGGCAAACATAAGCACGTGAAAGGATGCCAGGGACGTGATCACCGACGACATGTTGGTCTGCCTATGGCGACATCCGCAGAATCAGTGGCAGGGGAGTGGCTCCCACCAGCACGACCACCCCTCCCTTGAACTAGTGGCGGGGAGGCGGCCAACATGATGCCAGCAACTCAGGAGGACGGGGCGTGATAGTGTCGTCGCCATCGCCATGGGAGATGGAGACGATCACCCTGACTTTTCCGATCAATTGGTTTCGCTATCTATCTTGGATTGAGGGATCTTTTCATCCAATGAATAGAATCCAAATTAATGAGAATTTCCCCGCAAAAAAATGAGAATTTTTACCATTAGAATCATCATCCAATATAATTCCATATGATATATATTTGTTAATGTGAAAGTTTAGGTTGTTTACAATGAACTTGGTTAAACTTTACAAAACTTGACCTAGGCCAAAGCTAATAAGCAGAGCATATAAAAACGGAGAGAGTATATCCGAGAATGTAATAACGCACGCTTGACGCGTTTTCAGTAGGTAGCAAAAATGCCTTGTGCAGAAAGGCACATAAAAAAAAAATATCATACTCAAGTCTCAAGTAGTACTACGATCGGGCTGGAGGTCAAGTCAACTAGTGAAGCCATGGCATGACGCGGGAGGCAGCCCATCATGATCCATTCATTCATTTTGGCTTTTTCTCTCAACAGCAAAGTGACCCAAGACGAGGAGACCGACTTTGCTTCGGTCTTCCGCGAATCAGCTCCACGCTAGTCCTAGCGGCACACCAACCAAGCAAAATTTCCACCAGACCCGGTCGCGCCCGCGATTTAAATACGGCGTCGCTCGCCGGAGCCTGTGGCGTGCAGGACCGAGCAGAAAACAGCCAGCCAGATTCGTCTTCCTCCTCTCGCCAATGGCTCACCTACCACCACACTCGCTCTTCCTCCTCCTCCTCGCCGTCCATGTCTTCCTCGCCTCCCATGGCTCCCCTCTTCCGCCGTCTAGCACCTACGATGATTCCATTTGCTCGGAGTCGTTCAGGTGTGGCAGCGTTGACATCACATATCCATTCTATCTGTCAAACGCCACTGGAGCAACCCCTGATTACACACCCTACTCATGCGGCTACACCGATTTGAAGATCTTCTGCCAAGGCGAGGGGAAGACCGCGATCGCAACCCTTCAACTCGGCCAAGACAAGTTACACAACTACATCGTCCAGAACATCTTCTACAAAAATCACGCCATCATTCTGAGGGACACTGAAGCCTTTATTAGCGGCGGCAAGTGTCCCACGGTCACCCACAACGTGACATTCGACAGGGAGTGGCTAAACTACACCGAGTCCTTGGAGGAGCTCACCTTCTTCTTCGGCTGCCACTCCACGGAGAGCGATCAGCCGGCTCCTGATCCTCCGCTAGACAAGTTCCAGATCAACTGCAAAGGGTTCAGTCCGCCTCCAGGCAGTGGAGACGGTTTTTCCTTCGTCTTCAGCTCTGAGGAAGGCAACGTTTCTCGGGAGCACGAACTGGCTGAGTACTGTAGGCAGAAGGTCATCGCGCCGGTACTCCAGGAAGATGCTGTGAGAAGTGGTCTGCTCGTGTTGCCGAGGGAATATGGCGTCGTGCTTGGACAGGGCTTCGAGTTGGAATGGAAGCAGAGCAAGGATCGGCAATGCGAGCTGTGCGAGAAATCTTATGGACGCTGCGCCTACAGCGAGAAGAAGGAATTCCTTTCTTGCTTGTGCTCCGGCGGGATCTGCAAGAGCAATCCAAACCCTCCATCATCAGGTAAGTCCTTCACAACCGGTCCTTCAATTTCATTGCCGTTTGAAAACAAAACTGCCGATGGTAGCATGACTCGCTTGCCAATTGCCATTTCGCCGGAAGCCAGACCCAATTCCGTTGTGTGAGCCCACGCATGTTCATCTAGAGTATACAAGAATGACGAGTAATTTGACATGCCGTTTTGGCGCTTTCTTATCTAGAGCAAGCAGTTGCTTGGCGATTTGCAACTCTTAACCTCCTGCTTGCCTGCTCCCTCTCCATGTTCTTATCCATGCTCCCACTTCATCCTACGGCTGTCTTTTTTTCTTTTTCCTTTCTAATCTAATCATCTCCCCCCCTGATTTTAAGAGGGTGGGGTCAGGCCTTATTTTGCTCTCATCAAATCAAGTCACGTATGCGGGAGCACGGATGGGAGCATGGGAAGGGAGCAGGCAAGTCTCGTCCCTCTCCGGTGTGTGTGCACGCGCGTTGCTGCTGCTTGCCCGTCGCAAACGCCAATATGATTTAATCGGAAATCCATTTCAGGAGCGCTTGCCCGAAAAACGAAACCGAGAGCGTGTCCGTCGGTTTCGAAAACAGAATAGCGCGTGAGAAGCGGTAATATTTGCTCGCCATTTCGTCAGTGGACAAGGACGGTTCCTGACCTTTTCCACGCCCCTTGTTCCCTACCATGTATCGAAACGCGCCAGCTCGTGACTGCGGGGTTCATTATCATCAGGCGGACCGCTGCCTCCTGTGGAGCTTTTCTTCTTTTTCTTCTTTGAGTTTCCCGGGTTAAAGCATCTCGAGCCGTTGGAGCCCCCAGGACAATCGCCGGACCAAAAATAGCACGTCCTAAGAGGCAAAATATTTTTGCCGGATGAAATGCGAGTACGTTTTTCCAGTCGTTGGTGCCCCCAAGACAATCGTCGGGCAAAAAGTGATTAGGTGGGTTAGAAAAAAGGAGGAGTGGGGGAATAGGATTGGCTGTTACTTCCGCCGGCGCCCTCAAGAGAGGCCAGTGCGTTGTGTTTGGTCTGGATTTGCCGGCGCTAATTTGAGGTCTTGGGAGGGAGGGGGGGGCTTCGGGGGCACGGCCGGGCCGTTTTTTCTCCTTTTACATCACCGGTGCAAAGAAAATGGTCTGGAGGGGCGGCTCGAGATGCTCTTATGTTAGACAAACACGTAGTACCTTCATCTGCAGTAGGTCTTCGGAAGAGTTTTGACGTGGTCCTTATTCTTTCTTGAGTTTGGCTACGGCACATCTAAATACACCTAGATATGGTACGTCTAGATGTGCTGTTCTTTTTGTAGCTGGGAGGGATCCAGCTTGGATCACCACCAACACCAGGTGCACTGTTTTTACAGAGACTATTAAGAGAACTTAGCGATTCCCAAATTTAAAAAACCTGCTGTGGAAGACAAAAGTGTACATCGGCGACTAGCTAGAAGCCTTTCTTCGACGCGGCTGGGCCAATAAACTGAATAAAGTATACCACACCAGTCTCCACGGAACAACGACGGGAGGTAGCAGTACAGCAGACGACTTGCGTGGCACACTCGCGTTATGTGTGCGCGAGACCGGACTGGTCAAAGGTTTGAGCAAGAGGGGCCTTCCAAGCCAGCCAGCCGCCGGAGAAACTCGCAAGGCCTCCGCCACTTATAAACGCGGAGGAGGAGCAGCGGCAAGAAACAAACGGCCCGGTGCAGACAGCCACCAAACCAGAGGGGAAGAAAAAAAGAGGCCCTCGTTCGCCTAACTCCATTAGCCCATAGCCATGCCTCTCTTGATATGCCACCGGCTGCTGCTGCTTCTCCTCCTCTGGGTCGCCGCCTCCCATGGCGATTCATCCGATGATGGGGCTTACGACCCCTCCATGTGCCTGAATCAAACTTACACATGCGGGGACGTGAGGATCAGCTACCCGTTCTATCTCGTCGGGAAGACAAAAGATATCAAGGGCAACAACAACTCCTACTGCGGATACCCTGGCCTGGGGATCCTCTGCGACGACGACAAGCCCATCCTGCAGCTTAGCGGCACCGCCAACTACACGGTCAAGGGCATCGACGGCGCGCTCGCAACCGTCTCTCTAGCCGACCCGAACGTCGACGACGACCTCAACCCCTGCCCGAGACCAAGAATCGGCCGCAACGTCACTTTTCAAGAGGGATCGCCGCTGTACTTTCCTGACAGCACGGTCGATTACCTCATCTTCTTCATCGGCTGCACCTTCAACTCTACCTTCTACCGACCGAGTAGCATCTACCCGATCAGCTGCCAAAGCTTTGAAGATGGTCCTGGTCCTGGGCTATCGTTCGTGCTTCCGGATGATGCAGTGCCCGCCGGCAACTGGGTGCAAGCGTGCAACCAAATCATACAATTGCCTGTGCACAAATACGGCGAGATCAACTTTACTGACCATGGATGGACAAACGGGAGTGGATATGCCAATCTTCTTCGTCAGGAATTCCAGCTGGGATGGAACGAGAGCGCAAAGGACCCGGCATGTATCCAGTGCGAGGGATCCAATTCCAAGGGACAGTGCGGTCACAGTCGGACCGGCGATTTCATCGGCTGCTTGTGCCCTGACGGCCTAGTACACTCCGATGATACTTGCAGTAAATCCCGTAAGTTCTCTGAATCTGAAGCTTTTCCTTTGCAGAAGTTGCCGTCTAGGTGTATTTGGCATTCTCTCTCGGGCCAACTTGTTTCGTCAGGTGTAAGAGAGCCTGCAATTAATTTTGAAGTAATCCTCCAAAATAACTGGTCCAGAGTCGATTAAATCCATATACATAGATTTGACCGTGCAAAACCCACAAGGTTAATATGTATCAACCGTCTAACTAAATGCACCCACGCAGTCCATTTACCCCCTACGAGAGCTCGCCTGAATTGGATATTAAATGGATTTGACTCTAACACCATGCTCACATAGTCTTCCTTGCGCTGAAGATCATATAAATATATAGTAGGAAAATTTATTTTGTGATGTATCTAATGGAACTAATTTGATGTTGTAGATGTTGCTGTATTTTTCAATAGACTTGATCAAACTTAAAGATGTTTGAGTTAAGATAAACCTAGAACTTTAAGTATTTTGAAATGGAGGAAATATATTTCACTGATCAAACTGATTATAAATAGTACACATGTGGTCACCGATGGGCCTCCTCAACCTCTCTCCAACGGACCTGGCGCCAGCCTCGGCTACAGAGGCACCAATGGTGGCGTTTAGAGCCTCCTCCTCGGCATCAGCCTCGGGAAGGGTGTGTTTTGGGAGCTCCCAAAAATATTTTGGGATTTAGACATCTGTTTGGGATGGGTTAGATGGGCTTAACTCCCGAAAATTGCAGTTTTTTTTGGGGAGTTCACGAAATTATTGGGGATGGATTAGAGTTGCTCTAATTGTCTTTGGGCATGACTTATCGATATGAATGATGCGTCTAGGTCTGCATTGCATTGTGAACTTAGTCCTGATCGTTTTTGGATGATTAGTACTGAGAACAAAATCAAAAGTGCATCATCGCCATTTTCTCATGTGCAAAAATAATTACTGCCTCCGATCCAAATTAATTGACGCAGCCTCTGTACAACCTTTATACAATATTGAATAAAGGCTGAGTCAATTAATGTGGATCGTAGGGACCGAGGGAGTAAATCATTTTCGTCACTTGGCAATATTCACTTACACATTGACATGAGTATCTGCACTGAAATACAGAGGACATGTGGTATGTGGACAATTAACAGTTACACCATTTTGATCTCAAACAAATCCATCACCATTGATCCTAAAATTGCTAAGAGACTTCAATAGGTCCAGATTTTATGGCTAGGAAGTAAGATCAACTTCAAGTGATGATTTTTCTTTCTTTAAGAAACTAAAGAAATGACTGTTACATGGAAATGTTAAAACTATCTCTGTCAAAGTTTGTACATAGAAATGATGATCACTTTTATTCTTGGGAAATGAGGACTAGTTGTTCCTGCAATAAAATTACTAATGTTACCTTCCTTTTAAATTTGTATGATAAACTAATTGTTGTATCAGTTGTGAAGTGTAAAGTTTATATTTTGTGAATAAATGCATCTTCCATCTACTCATAGGCACTCATGTTCAAATTTTGCAGGTCGTCAATACTCGAAGAAAACAACGAGAATATGTAAGAAATATCTCTCAACCACATGATAAATTGTTTTGCATATTGCATCTGTAACAAACTCTGCTCCATATGTACTCCCTCCGTTCCAAAATAGATGACCCAACTTGGTACTACTATAGTACGAAGTTGGGTCATATATTTTGGAACCGAGGGAGTATGTACTTAGCAACCGTGTCCGGTTTATCTGAAAAGTGGCACTAGTTCATGACATGCAGGCTAATTCAGAGTTTATGATGCAAATATAATATAGCTAGCCTTTTAGAATATACAATACAGTAGGTTTGTCAACAATGGCCTTCAATAACTCGAGGTTCTCTGTACTGCGTGACACTAGATATTGTGTTCTTCTATAGTTGCACTGATTTCATGCCTCTACTGTGATGCAGTAAACAAAATGCAAATAAACCAGTTGTTAACTGGAAGATCGTGTAAGTGGGTTCCCCTTTTGATGCCTTTCTCCCTCCAAATTTTCTGCGCAGATATAATAGCAGTCAGCTCGAGCATACCTATGCTATGTCTACTCTTCTTTGCATTCTGGTTGGGCTACAAGAAGTACGGATGCAAAAGAAAATCAAAGGAAACAGCCAGGATTGAGTCCTACCTACAAAAGAATGGAACGGTCCATCCGAAAAGATACGCTTACGCACAAGTGAAAAGAATGACGAGATCTTTTGCTGAAAAGCTAGGTCAAGGTGGGTTTGGTGCTGTTTACAGAGGCGACCTCTCTGATGGTCGTCAGATAGCAGTCAAGATGCTAAAGGACTTCAAGACTGATGGCGAGGATTTCATCAATGAGTTAGCTAGCATTAGTAGAACTTCTCATGTCAACGTTGTTACTCTCTTAGGATTTTGCTTGGAAGGAACCAAAAGGGCACTAATTTATGACTATATGCCTAATGGTTCACTTGAAAGGTATGGTTTTAAAGATGGCTCCGAAGGTAGAAATACTTTAGGTTGGGAGAAATTATTTGAAATAGCAGTGGGAATTGCTCGAGGACTTGAATATCTGCACAGAGGATGCAATACTCGCATTGTGCATTTTGATATCAAACCCCATAACATTCTATTGGACCAAAACTTCTGTCCAAAGATCTCCGATTTCGGACTGGCCAAGCTGTGCCTCAATAAAGAAAGTGTCATCTCCATTGGTGGTGCAAGAGGAACAATAGGCTATATTGCCCCGGAGGTTTATTCCAAGCAATTTGGAGCAGTAAGTAGCAAGTCTGATGTGTACAGCTATGGAATGATGGTTCTTGAGATGGTTGGGGCAAGGGACAAGAATATCAGTCCAAACACTGAATCTAGCAGCCAATATTTCCCACAATGGATTTATGAACACTTGGATGAATACTGTATCAGTGCTTCTGAGATTAATGGAGAGATCACCGAGGTTGTGAGGAAGATGATAGTGGTTGGGCTGTGGTGCATTCAGTTAAGTTCTACAGATCGTCCAACAATGACTAGAGTCGTCGAGATGCTTGAGGGGAGCACAACCGGCCTCGAACTGCCACCAAAAGTGCTCTTGAGTTGACAGGGTTTATATTGCTCTTGCACACTTGCTCCAGTGTTGCATAAATCTGTAAACGGTTTGAATACTTCATATGTCCGCTGCGATTGGGACAAACAGAGCGGCTTCCATATGTCCGCTGGTCTCCTGATTACTCCATGCACAGGAGATAACACGACAATCCTGTCATTTGCAGCATCCCGGTTCTTTATCCCAGAAAATAACAACACCATTCCTTCCACGTATGCTTGTTGGATATATGTCGTATATATAAGCACACCGCACACGCCACAAAAGACATTCGCCATCTTTAAGACTTTAACAATGCCCGGCAAGCCCGGCATTCTCACGATCTTGCTCTTTGCGGCGTCCGCCCTCGCCGCGGCGGCGGCGGCGGACACCGCCAACATCGCCGTCTACTGGGGTCAGAACGCCACCGAGGGCACGCTCAGGGACACATGCAGCACGGGACTCTACGCTTACGTCAACCTCGCGTTCCTCTCCATCTTCGGCGCCGGCCGTGCTCCGGTCCTCAACCTCGCAGACCACTGCGACCCACCCTCGGGGTCGTGCGCGACCCTTGCCGCCGACATCGCGTCATGCCAGTCCGCCGGCGTGAAGGTGCTGCTCAGCATGGGCGGCGGCGCGCTCGGGTACAACCTGTCCTCGCCCTCCGACGCGCAGGCCGTGGCCACCTACCTATGGGACAACTTCCTGGGCGGCACCGCCGCGCCCCGCCCGCTCGGCGACGCGGTGCTGGACGGCGTCGACTTCGACATAGAGGCCCCGTCGCTGTACTACGACGACCTCGCCAGGAGCCTGACGTCGCTGTACAAGGGCGACACCGGCGGCAAGAAGTACATGCTCACCGCGGCGCCGCAGTGCCCGTTCCCGGACGCGTCCCTCAAGACCGCGCTCGCCACGGGGCTGTTCGACCGCGTGTGGGTGCAGTTCTACAACAACCCGCCGTGCCAGTTCGCGCGCGGGGACGCGGGCACGCTCCAGAGCGCGTGGGGGCAGTGGACGGCGGCTCTGCCGTCGGCGTTCGTGTACCTCGGCCTGCCGGCGTCGCTGGATGCTGCCGGCAGCGGGTTCGTCGACGCGGACACGCTCGTGTCGCAGGTGCTGCCGATGGTCGAAAGCGCGCCCAATTACGGCGGGGTCATGCTGTGGAGCCGCTCCTACGACAAGGTCTCTGGTTTTAGTGTGAAGCTGCAGAGCAACTTGCAGAACCGGAACAAAAACACAGGTAGTACCTTCTGCTTTCAGGCTTACAGCGACCTGATAACAATTTTTTTCAATTGAGAATTGTTTTGCCGTCGTTTATTCTAAATTTTAGTATAAGCTAATATTTTGTTTGACAAAATTACAGGGAACGGCGCATCCTCAGATTACAAAAAGAGAATATGTAAGTGGTTACTTTTTTTTCTGACTATGTTTCCTTACTCCATAGAGTGACAGTACATACATAGACTAGCTCAAGAGTTTGGAAGTTGGTGATTTCCTTGCCATTTCATTTCAATGCATTGCATTTTAAACCCCCTATTGTTTATACAGATATAATAGTAGGAGTCATTGGTGGCATCTTCCTGCTGCTCCTGCTTCTTACCACTTGTTTCATCTGCCATAAGAAATACCGCGGCTTGTCGCCTCCTGTGGAGGGATCGACCACCCCTCCAAGCAAAGAGCCATCTGAACCAAAACTGGGAGCTCATCATCCAAAAAGATACACCTATTCCGAAGTGGAAAGGATGACAAGGACCTTTGCTCACAGGATGGGCCAAGGCAGCCATGGCGATGTCTACAGAGGCAACCTCCGCGACGCACGGCAGATCACAGTGAAGGTGCTGAAGAACTGTAAAGGAGGCGACAAGGACTTCTTGAAGGAGGTCGAGAGCATCGGCGCAATATCTCACGACAACGTCGCTCCTCTGCTGGGGTTTTGCTTGCAGGGGCCGACGAGGGCTCTGATATACGAGTACATGCCCAATGGCTCCCTGGAAAGCTATGCTCTCAGCAGCTATGACTCCGTGGAGGAGAACTACTCGCTATGGCTGTACTGGGAGAAACTGTTCGACATTGCCATGGGCGTGGCGCGAGGTCTCGACTATCTCCATGGCGATGACGGTGCTAACGGCATGAACATCAGCATCAAACCCCGGAACATTCTGCTGGATCAGGAGCTATGCCCAAAGATATCCGATGTTGGTGTAGCAAACCTATGCGAAGCATCTACTCGCGGTGCGAGGGAGAGAGATGGCTACCACGCACCTGAGGTGGTGTCCAGGAGATTCGGGCCGGTCACTAACAAGTCCGACGTGTACAGCTATGGCGTGATGGTCCTGGAGATGGTCAGGGCAAAGAGACACGTCAGGGTTGGTGCTGACACCACCAGCAAGTATTTCGCCCAGTGGCTCTACGAGCACCTGGATGAGTTCTGCAACAGTGTTTCGGACGTCAATGGCGACACCAGAGAGCTTGTGAGGAAGATGATCATAGTCGGGCTGTGGTGCACGCAGACCGCGCCTGCGAGTCGCCCGTCGATGAGCGGAGTCGTCGAGATGCTGGAGGGTAGCAGCGCGGACCTGGAATTGCCAAGAAGAACCTCCTGAAGCGTACTAGAAGACATGGTTGTAAACAATGTTCAGGGAAATGCACCTGCTTTTGGATTTGTGTAGTGTTGGTTTCAGGGGAGTAGCATGAGCACTTCATTTCGTTATTGTCAGTATAGGACTGGTTTTAGTGCCAGATAACTTGTTGGTGCAATCATATGTTGAAAACAAACAAACCAAACAATAAGACACGATCATCAACACCACAGGCACATTTGATGGCAATGACACACAAAGCACTGCTAATAGCTAGCATGTCAGAAATGGAGACGGCCAAGACGAACACAGCATAATAGCACGGCGCTCACACAACCGCGCCGCGCGTGTATTCCTAGCTAGCCTAGCACATAGGAACCCGCACGCGACACGCAGCCGCGACCTCCTTGCTGTTCTGGGAGTTGATGTATCTGCCCAGGTCGGGGTTCCTGGCGTACCTGCACAGGCACCGCCTCTGCTCCCGGAGCCTGGCGCAGCACGCGCTGGACGGGGGCGCGCTCCAGAGGATCACCGGGGCGCACGGCCGCAGCGCCCATGGGTCGCACTCCGAGCGCGCTGCAATGGACGCCCCGCGCACCGCGCCCGACGCGGTGAGCACGGCTACGAGGAACAGCACCGTGCAGGGCTTCATGGCTTCTCAGTGAAGGATTACTCTGTCTGGTGGTTTTGGGAGCACAAGAGAGGGTTGGCATACTATTTGTAGCAAGAGAACAGCGCACCCGGCACCCGCGCCATGCTCTATCTGGAACAGTGCCGCTAAAACTTCGTAAAGCTTTTGCATTGCACGGTTGCGTAAACGGTGGAGCACGGGCATTCCAATGAGTGCTTGGGGCTCCGGCACTGCTTCAGAGCTCGGGTCGCGTGAAGCACGCTGCTGCTGCTGCTTAGCGAGACATGTCCAAGGTTTGCTGTGCAGATTACGTTTGTTAATTGAAGTGGGGTGACCGTGGAGCACACCGATAAAAGTGCCTTGTTGAACAGATTTTCTAACATTGAGCAATGGCGAAATGGCGATAGTTGTTTCTGGAATAAGGAGGCTGCTGGGACGAGAGCGCCGTCAGAAATGCGGAGTAAGAAAGACGGCATCTTCATCACCGGGTCACAAAAGCTCTCACACTTGAGTAGGAGACGGCGAGTGCAGAAACGCTGGGGTGCGTCGCAAGTTCACATTGATGCGTGTCACGGTCAGAACCCCATTGATGTTCACAGAGCATCAAGATGCAGTTCCGGCAAGCTTCTGGCATAAACTACTGGCAAACAGCTAAACTTGCTTCAGTCTGGGCTCTGACGAAGAAAACATCTGGTTGAAGGAAACCCTTGCCCTGCACCCGTTTATTCCCCTCCCTCAATTGCTCATCCTCCTACAGGCCAAGCTATCCTTTCCTTGTCAACATAGGCTTACCCTTTAGAGCTCATACTAGCATTTAGGTGCCTATAAAGACGCAATTTCTGCAACTAAACAGATCAGACATCTAACAAATCAATCAGGTGAACATCCCAAACGCGTGAAGTCATGCCGCCACATTTTCCCAGCAATCCTGACCACGGACCGCACGTCGCAGGGCCATTCCACAGGCACAAGTCGATCCACCGGATCCTGGGGGGAGGGAAAGGTGCGCCATTCTTGTTCTGTTTGTAAGCAATTACCCTACACTATCTGCATCACCATAGTTTCTCCCCAAGCCGACGTAGTTATGGACACCGATGTTGGGCTTTGGTTGCAGCTGCGGACGTTCTGCTGTGGAAGAACAGGAACGTGTCTGCTGGGGTTCTCGCTGGGGCCACGTTGACATGGTTCCTGTTGGACGTGGTTGAATACAATGCAGTTCCGCTCCTTTGCCAGATCGCCATCTTCGCAATGCTTGCCATCTTCATTGCGTCAAATGCTGCGCAGCTCTTCGACAGGCATGGCTTCCTTTCTTTCCACGGAGAGGAGATATCCCAGTGTTTATTTATTTTTTGAGTAATTGTCCCAGTATTTAGCTTTAAAGAATTTCAAAAGGTCGGCTGACCAATTTCAAATCGCAGGGCCCCGCCAAGGATACCACAAGTCGTCATCTCCGAACACGCCTTCAGAGAAATGGCCTTGACCATTCACCACAAACTGGAATATGCTGCATCTCTTCTTTATGATATCGCATGTGGAAAGGATCTGAAGAAATTTCTCATGGTACGAAATTCTCTTATTTGCTATCTTCGTCAAGAAAAGACAAACCATGTGACAAGTCTTGTTCCAGATCGACATTATGGATTAATACAGAAACACTTAAGAGATCTGAATCAACCAGATTAGACATGACACGCCACTCAAATCAACGTTTAGCCAATATAGTTCACAACGTTATTTTGCTATTGCTCTTCAACTTAAACTTGTACTGACATTCAAATTGTTACTATTGTTATAAGGTGGTAGGATCCCTGCTGTTATTGTCAGTGATTGGAGGTTCTTGCAGCTTCACAAGCCTACTCTACCTTGGTAAGTAGAACAGAAATAGTAACGTTCAAGAAAACCAAATACAGAAGGTGGAACTAACTAGTAACTACAGAAAGGATGCTAGGAGAACACATAAACTAATGCAGTCTCACAGAAAAATGTAAAACTGAAATTTCTAAATAGTATAACAAGTAGTATGTGTTTCTTACTTTCACAGGATTCTTGTGTGCCCACACTTTGCCAGTGTTGTACCAACATTACGAGACAGAAGTGGACCATCTCGTTGCAAGGGGTGGCCAAGACATCAAGAAGTTCTATGAGAAGGTTGATTCCAATTTGCTCAACAAAATACCAAGAGGCCCTGTCAAGACGAAGTTCAGATAAAATAAACTCCATGAAGCTGTCAGGACATAATAATAATTCCAACCAAGATCCTGGAGTAGATTTCAAGAAAAATGAACCTGCTATAAGAAAATATGATTGCACGAACCAAGTCCCAGATAGGCGAAGTTGATGAAACACCAGTTGAGTTCAGACCTGACTGCTAGCATCCAGATGTACGGTACCTATTAATGTATACAAGCATACTCCATCAGCGAAGCAATCTATGTGAAATACCTCTGATGCTATAATCTCAAAAACAGTATCCACTGTGACACCGATGAGTCTGTACATGTATGACACATGAAAAGTGTCCAATAACAGCATACCCAAAAAGACAAACAGAAAGATTACATGGCTTTCAAGAAAAAAATAACAGGGCTACCATCGCCTTCTGACATCTGTAGTACTAATGGAATGTGTTTTTGCCTTTACTAATACAAACATAACAGTTATTATTTGCATGGCAAAACTATGAAATCAAACACTGCCATGACTATTTGCAAAGCTTCGCCCAAGAGAAAAACATCTTGAATCTGGTGTAGGATAGGACCAAGTGTTCGAGACATCAGAGCCCTTGTTTTTTTCTTAATTCAGTAGATGAAATGTCTATGCGGAACTTCTCCTCTGGTATAGAGATAAACATGTCCTTCAACTCTGTTGGAATATTTAATTCTTCAAGGACCTTCAAAACAAATAGTGAAGTACATGAGCAGACAAAGAATTTCAGTGCATGTAAAACAAAACATCAAGGCCATTTCATACCTTGAATACTCCTTCAATCTCTCGACCACCAACCAGAAATGTTGTGCCAGTGCTTTTACATTCAAGAAGAATCTCCAGCATTCTGTTGTAGTCACCTCCATAATACTTAGGCTGCCATGAGTAAACTTCATTTAGTTTGAAAAATAAAACACTCAATTGTCGAACATCCATTCTAAGATAGCATTCAATAACTGAATTCGAGAATTATATGATTCAGCCAAATATATCCTGAATAACAAATCAGTTTATGTTTATAACTTACAATAATGGCATCTAAATCAGCTGCACATGAAATTTCACTTTTTACGATTATACTAAATGCTGCACTGATGCTAGGTGCCTAGCTGAAAAGATTTGCTTGCATAGGAAAAGGCTTCCTTTTGGAATTGGATATATCATTTTACTAACATGTTTTTGGTGGGGGTGTGTCCATTCATAGAAACCAATGCAGAAATGCAATCTGGGCTTAATAGAGCTCAATACTGTAAATGCCGAGTTGAGCAGTTTTTTTTTCACTTAACCATGTCAGTAGACGCTGGGTTTTTCTTTCACATGACTAAATGGCATATCACACTTCATATTCGGAAGTAAGCATAAGCTGATAAGAAACTAAAAGAATGCCACAAAGCATTTCATTATTAATTATGTATACAAAAAATCTGAGGAACCGGCAGGAGCACTGCCTTTTCATTTAGAAGAATGCCACAAAGCATTTCATTATTAATTATATTTAATGAAAAAGGGAACAGTTGTTAAGCTAATCTCAGAAAGCAAACTAACTAATCTGTAATTTAACGGTCAACTCAAGCAAACTTACATTTACAAGCCTAGCTGCAGTGTCTGCACCAATTATAAAAGCACTGCCTGGGAAAAGTTCTGCTTTCTTATAAAAGTATGGTTGGTTAGATATGATCACATTCTTCCCTGCATCAGAAAGAATCAAAGACTCGCATAATCACTGATTAATTGGATGAGTTTTCCCTTACAGATAAACATAGTTTTATCTTGCCACATAAAGCCAAAGAAACAGAGGTAGTAGATGGTGATTGGTGAAACGGAGTAAGGAACATGTCTGGACACATCTGTGTCCCAGAATCACTGCTAAACGATATATCAGCAAAGATGACTACACGAGTTAATACAAAATTATATATCTCTGTAACCTCAAACTAAAGCACATTTATTAGATTGGCATAGCAATCGAATAAGAGCACCAGGAAAATAGCAAAATAGAGGGTAGGCCACGTGATAAATAGTTTGTAAGAAAATCCAAGTACGACTGTAATATTTTGCACCGCAGCAGTTAGTCATATGCATACCTGCTTTTCTGAATTGCTCGACACGGCGCTTAATTTCTGCAATAGACAGGGGGGGTTTGTCCGCATTTATTGCTGATATCTCAAAGCACGGAAACCCATCATCACACATGCTGCAATGAGCAGATTCATGAAAATAAAAGGTCCATTACTGTTTGTGGGCTTCAACAAGTGAAAGGTTTTAATAAAATGATGTAGATATTTGCTACACAAACAGCTATATTGAAACGCTATTGCATTATCAGTTTTCCATTAAGTCACCACTGTAAAAAACATTCCAGCTTAACAGAGTACATTTTACACCACATTACTCCGTACCCATTTTTATATATTTTTACCTTGATAAATTTTAGGATGACAAAATTCAATTGTACAAATAGTTAATTTCATTTTATCTCACCTTCCAATTTAGCAGAGAAAATTTTACACATTACTTTGTATAATTTTGATATATTTCGCCTTGCCAATTTTTAGAATGACATAATCCAGCTGTGCAAATGTTTGATTTGATTACATCTCACCTTGATGCAACTTCTAACAACCTAAGGTGGCCATCATGCAAGGGATTGAATGAACCAGGTAGAATTAGTTTCCTGTCGAAGTTCTTTTCCGTTGGATCTACAAATGACGAATAATAATATGATTAAGAATGAAAATGAAACAATTCTAGTACGAAAAAGAGAGCAATTTTGAGTGTCAGGGTATACCAGCAAAGTGGTAAACTTTCATGCAGACTTGACCATCAATAACTTGCTGGAGCTCTTGGTCTTCATCAAATTGTTCCACACTTTCTTTTGGAATTTCAGGTTCTTGAACGTCTGACTGAATGGTTGCAGAAATTCTGCATGCATCTGCGATTGCCTGGAGCGCAGTAGATTTTTATAAGGGAGAGCTAACTGGGAATATCGTTTAAGGAAAAGTACTGTTGGTCCTGACACGATGATCACACTCTCAGGATTGGTTGCTCCTATTCGCTAATCTGATGCCCAATCAACTGTTACCAGTGAGACCTAGTATATATAACAAACCTTAAGCACAAAACAGCTTGAGACCTTGTCTTCTTCCTCTCTGCTCCGTAAACCCTACATAAAAATGCTATAGAAGTTTTTCTCAAAAAAGTACTGTAAATGCCAGGATGCAAAAATTGCCCAGAAACAGAGCATAATCATGACATTGACTCCAGGAGAAATGCTTTGTTAAGAGTAAAGAGTTTTGGTAGTACCTTCGACAATGTTACATGTGATGTCCTGAGGCAATTTTGTGTGCGCGTTGACACATAAAACCTATTTGAACATGAGTGTCAAATATCATATAGAGCAGAAAGACGCAGACTTAACAAACTTAGATGCCCTGACACTCCAAAAGCTGGGAATTTTGTGTAATACATCATGTATGCAGGCTCCTATGCCATAGAAACTAGAGCAATAAAGCTCTAAATGACATAGGCACATTAAAAAAAATTGTAAGCAAGAAGTGCATTCGTGTCAATAACAGGTTAACTTGTACTCAGTTAACTAGCTAACTCTAATAACTTCTCGCAAAAGAAAACTAACTCTAATGACTGATAAGCTTTGGGTTAGGTGCTGTAAACATTACCGAGAAGTAGAACCACTAAAGGGATAACTGTAAAAGCTTTGGTGGTTTCTTTGTTCCTCAAATTATTGCTACTGTATAGGGGAGTTAGCGAGGCATACCTGTGGTCACCATGTTTTGGGCGTGCGCTAGCGAGTGACCCAGTAAATCCAACACCCATTACTTGTAGACCTGAGAGTATTCTCACCCAATTACTTAAATTCATAGCAAACACAGATTATGTCGTGTGCAAACTGTAAGCTCGTATGCAGAATGATCCACAGATCGAGCGTTATGAAGTTAGAGAAGACAGACACCCACAGAGGCACAGACCTGGCCCAGAAAGCTTCAGGGCACGGTTGAACGCGGCCAGTGCCATGTCCTCCGCGGCCTGCTTGCTTGTGAATTGCAGGGGCAACTGGAAACCAAAGCATGGTCGGTCAGTCAGTCAGTCAGTCAGATGAGTGCCTAGAAAAGTTCAAAGGAGTTCGAGTTCGAGAGTATGCGGGTGCGTTTACCTTGCCGAGCAGCTGCGCCATGGAGGCCCTGGAGTAGGGCACGACGACCTCGAGGACGCTGCCAGAAGCGCCGGGCACGGACAGGAGCCAACCGAGCGCCTGCGGCGGTCGAGGTGTCCAACAGTTGGGAATCTGGCGAGTACAAATTTACAGTAGAGCTGCCGAGAAGAGGGCGGTACCTGGGAGGCGCCGCCGGCGAGATAGATGACGGCTTGGGCTCGAGACGAGTGGATGGCCTCCACGGCGGCGCGGACCCAGGTCTCCATCGCGATTCGGTCGGTCTTGTTGGATGCCCGTCGCTACAAGAGACGACGGGGCAATTCGTCCGGTCAGCATGGGTCTGTGGCACGGCAGCGAACCTTGGAGCCGTACCAACCGGCATCAAAGATTGAGTCCTTGGTAAATCTCACCAGGGCTCTTTTTCTTAAAACATCTCACCAGGTCAGTAAAAAATTTTGAATCCGAATATCCAGCCAATGTCCGATTTTTAGGCATGTCAAACCAAACACTTTTTCATGACAAATCGTGAAGGAAATATGCCCAATAGACAATAATAAAGTTATTATTTATTTCCTCATATCATGATAAATGCTTATTATTCATGCTAGAATTGTATTAACCGGAAACTTGATACATGTGTGAATACATAGACAAACAGAGTGTCACTAGTATGCCTCTACTTGACTAGCTCGTTAATCAAAGATGGTTATGTTTCCTAACCATAGACATGAGTTGTCATTTGATTAATGGGATCACATTATTAGGAGAATGATGTGATTGACTTGACCCATTCTGTTAGCTTATCACTTGACCGTTTAGTTTTCTGCTATTGCTTTCTTCATGACTTATACATGTTCCTATGACTATGAGATTATGCAACTTCCGATCACCGGAGGAACACTTTGTGTGCTACCAAACGTCACAACGTAACTGGGTGATTATAAAGGTGCTCTACGGGTGTCTCTGATGGTACTTGTTAAGTTGGCATAAATCAAGATTATGATTTGTCACTCCGATTGTCGGAGAGGTATCTCTGGGCCCACTCGGTAATGCACATCACTATAAACCTTGCAAGCATTGTAACTAATGAGTTAGTTGTAGGGTGATATATTACGGAACGAGTAAAGAGACTTGCCGGTAACAAGATTGAACTAGGTATTGAGATACCGACGATCGAATCTCGGGCAAGTAACATACCGATGACAAAGGGAACAACGTATGTTGTTATGCGGTTTTGACCGATAAAGATCTTCGTAGAATATGTGGGAGCCAATATGAACATCCAGGTTCCGCTATAGGTTATTGACCGGAGACGTGTCTCGGTCATGTCTACATAATTCTCGAACCCGTAGGGTCCGCACGCTTAAAGTTTGGTGACGATCGGTAGTATGAGTTTTTGTGTTTTGATGTACCGAAGGTAGTTCGGAGTCCCGGATATGATCACGGACATGATGAGGAGTCTCGAAATGGTCGAGACGTAAAGATCGATATATTGGATGACTATGTTCGGACACCGGAAGTGTTCCGGGTGGTTTCGGAGAAAACCGAAGTGTCGGAGGGTTACCGGAACCCCCCCCCCCCCCGGAGAAATAGTGGGCCTTATGGGCCTTAGTGGAGAGAGAGAGGGCTAGCCTAGGGCAGGTCGCGCGCCCCTCCCCCTCTGGTCTGAATTGGACTAGGAGAGGGGGGCGGCTCCCCCTTTTCCTTCTCCCTTTCCCCCTTCCTTTCCCCCTCCTAGTATGAGTAGGAAAGAGGGAATCCTACTCATACTAGGAGGAGGATTCCTCCTCCTGGTGCGCCATAGAGGGCCGGCCGGCCTCCCTCCTTGCTCCTTTATATACGAGGGCAGGGGGGAACCTCTAGACACACAAGTTGATCTATTGATCTATTCCAGCCGTGTGCGGTGCCCCCCTGTAAGGGCATATTTATCCCTAAGGTGTTTTGGTGATTGATGACAATGCGTTTACAGACTAATCGTATGCCTTGAGTATCCCAGACGTTTCATCGCTAGGCACAAGACGGTTGGGTGCCCCTCGAAGACTGTTGAAGACGACGTCTTTTCTACGTTTCTTTTTGGTGGATTTGAGTCGTAGGAAAGCCGTACTATTAAAAGGGGGTCCACGTCGGAAAGGTTTGGGTGGAATCATCACGTACACATTTCTTCCTTGTCCCCTCCTTTCCCTTGCACCTTGGAGCTTCCTCCGTTGTTATCTCGTCACCTTGTTTCTGGCTGCTGTGTTGGCTCGCGGTAGTACTGCTCCCAGGTGAGCGGGAGTACCGTAGGCACCAGCGGTAGTACCGTGCTGCGGCGCGGTAGTACCGCAGGTGCCCACGGTAGTACCGCTCCCTTGGAGCTGCACTACCGTGGCCCACCAGGCTAGTACCGCTCCCCCGCGGTAGTAGGGGCGGATGTAATTTTTTACATCCGCGCCTACCACGGTAGTACCGGTTTCCTTCCACGGTAGTACCATGCTCAGCTGTCAGGCGGTAGTACCGCCCCTCTGCGGTAGTACTGTGTCGGATTTTTGCTTCTTCCGTTTTTCAGCGGAAGTAGGCACGGATCCTTATCCACACTCTTCCCAGGCTAGGGGGTTCCTGCCTTGCGGTAGTACCGCAAAGGGGAGTGGTAGTACCGCGCCCGCGGAAGTACCGCCCTCAGCACTTGTGCTACAGGTCTGGCCTAGCTGTTGCTGGTGCAACGGTAGTACCGCGGGCCTGCACAGTTGTACCGCGTGACCTTGCGGTAGTACCGCTTGGCAGCAAGCGGAAGTACCGCATGGCCCCACGGTAGTACCGCTTGCCTGGTGCGGTAGTACCGCTGGCCGCGGGCTGGTAGATGGATAACGGTTGGATCTTTGTCCCTCGCTATAAAAGGGGTTCCCTTCTTCCCCGTTGACTTATCTCTTCCAACCCTAAGCTCCATTGTTGCTCTAAGCTCCATTTTCGCCCGATCTCACTCCCTAGCCAATCAAACTTGTTGATTTGCTCAGAAGTGGTTGAGAAGGCCTTGATCCACACTTCCACCAAGAGAAATTTGATTCCCCCCACTAATCCCCTGCGAATCTTGTTACTCTTGGGTGTTTGAGCATCCTAGACGGTTGAGGTCACCGCGGAGCCATAGTCCATTGTGGTGAAGCTTCGTGGTGTCGTTGGGAGCCTCCAATTGAGTTGTGGAGATTGCCCCAACCTTGTTTGTAAAGGTTCGGTCGCCGCCTCCAAGGGCACAAATAGTGGAATCACGGCATCTCGCATTGTATGAGGGCGTGAGGAGAATACGGTGGCCCTAGTGGCTTCTTGGGGAGCATTGTGCCTCCACACCGCTCCAACGGAGACGTACTTCCCCTCAAAGGGAAGGAACTTCGGTAACTCATCCTCGTCTCCACCGTCTCCACTCTTGGTTATCTCATGCCTTTACTTGTGCAAGCTTATTTGTGTTATATCTCTTGCTTGCTTGTGTTCCTATCCTTGTTGCATCATATAGGTTGCTCACCTAGTTGCATATCTAGACAACCTACTTTGATGCAAAGTTTAAATTGTTAAAGAAAAGCTAAAAATTGTTAGTTGCCTATTCACCCCCCTCTCTAATCAACCATATCGATCCTTTCAATTGGTATCAGAGCTTCGTGTCTTTATTAAGGACTTTACCGTCCGAAGAGTATGGTTGATACCGTAGACGGTGTGAAGGAACACTCTAGTGTGAATCCAATCTCGTCTACGGGCGATGGGGGAACCTCGGTCTCTCGTGAGGAGTTCAATGTGGCCTTGGAGACATTGAAAACCTCCATGACGACCGAGGTTGAAAGCATGTTTACTAAATTCCTTGAAGGGCTTAAACTATCCACCGCACCATTGAAAGTGGGTAATCCCACCGACAAGGTGACGGATGCTACCTCCGATAAGGGGGAAGCTAGTAGTGAAAAGGCTCCTTCTTCTAGTGGTAAGAATGGCACCGGCATCTTTGCTCATGTGGAACCACCACTTGTTTATGGTGGACCGGTTCCTTCCACTCATTTGAATCATGCCGGTCCTCCCCCTAAGATTGTAAAAAATGAGGACTTTGATTCTTGGGTTTACCGCTTTAAACGTCATTTAAATCATGTGAACACTAATATTTGGAGAATCATTGAAGAAGGTTTCTATCCGCATGATCCAAGCAACTTCACTCCTCGAGAAGCCGCGGATAATCAATTCAATGAAAATGCTCTCTTCATCATTCAAGATGCAATTCCACCCGAAGATCTACCTCATCTTCGGCCCTTCGCCTTGGCCAAAGACGCATGGCTTTGTGTTGTCTCTCTCTACCGGGGAAGCGCAAGCATTCAACGCTCCAACTATGAAGTGGTGCAAGATGAGGCCGATGAGTTTGCAATGAAAGAAGATGAAGAACCTCGTGAGCTTTATCGGAGAGTAACCAAACTCGCGGTCTCACTCCTAGATCACGGGAGCAAGGACACGGATGACAATTGGATCAAGCGCAAATTCCTCAAGGCAATGATGCCCTACCACAAGGCCATGTCCTCCGTCATTCGTCAAAGGCCGGACTTCCACACTTTGACCTCAAGTGAAGTGTTGGATGAGTTTGTGGCCATGAACATTTTGGACAAGACCACCGACAATGTAGTGCTTCGTTCTCAAAGGGCAAAGAAGCCCAACCTTGCATTGAAGGCCAAGCTCTGCGTTGAAGAAGAAGAAGAGGAAGAAGAGGAGAGCAACCCCGAAGATACAAAGTATGCATATCATGAACACATGGCACGCGCTTCAAGGCAATTTTGGAGCAAGAAAAACTCAAGGCCAAACTTTAACAAAAACAACTCAAGTGGCATGAAGAGCAAGCAACGTGTAAGGACTTGCTAAAATTGTGGCAATGTGAGTCATTTTGTTGCGGAGTGCCCGTATGAGAAGAGGGAAGACAATGGTCGCAAGCTCATCCGAAAGGACAAGGCCAAGTCGTTCCCCAACAAGAGCAACTTCACCAAGAAGACTCCTCCCAAGGCATTGGTGGTATAAGAAGAGTACAATGAGGATGGTGACGATGATGAAGATGGTGAGTCGGCTTCCATGGCCTCAGTTGCCATTGCGACGACTCCATGAGTATCTCTCTTCGACTCACCCAATGAGAGCATCACCGCCAAGTGCCTCATGGCTAAAGCCACCAACAAGGTACCCCCCAACATCAAAACTACCATCATTAATCATCCTTGTTCGACGGATAGCATTGATGAACATGAGGGAGCTAATGTGGAGGCAAATGAGTTTGAGGCCTTTATGGGCAAACTTAAGGGTAAATCCAAGAAGCACTTTGTTGCTCTCTTGGAACAACTTGGTGAAGCCAATGACATGATCGAGGATCACGAAGATACCATCACTAAGATGGAAGGGCATAGTCGTGACTATGCCGATGAGATTTCGAATCTTTCCAATGCTCTTGAGGAAGAGCGTGGTCTTCGTTTGGCTTTTGAGGAGTCACACAACGTTGATCATGCTAAGTTAAAGAAAGATTATGATCATGCTCTCATTGTTTCTCATGTGCTAAACTCCGAGAAGGCCGAACTTGAGGTTGATCTTGCTAGACTCAAAGAGGAGTTTGATCTACTTGACAAGGCTCACAAGGTCTTGAAGGGTGCTCATGCTAGCCTCAAAGAGTCTCATGATCAATTTCAAGTAAAGCTAACCAAGGAAAAAGCCACTTTTCCTCGTGTGATGTTAATTGATAAGGCAAATGCTACTAACCCGTGTTGTGAGCATGTGCATCTTGTTGAGGAGAACGCTAAGCTAAAGGTGCAACTTGAGAGAGGTCTTGCTACTTGCATACAAGGCAAGAAGAACCTCAACGACCTCCTGATCAATCAAAAGGGAGTTGTGGCCAAGGAAGGGGTTGGGTACGTGCCCGAGTCCAAGAACAAGAAGAAGAATGACAAGACCAAACGACCTCCTCCTCTCATGCAAACCTTTGTGAAGGAGGGAGAGAGTGCTTCCAAGGAGAAGAAGAACAATGCGAAGGGTGGTGGTGTCAAAAAGGGCAATGCCACTTCTCCCATCAAAGCCGGCGACTTTAATCCATCTTATATATTATCATCTTATATATTATGTCGTGCTAGTGATGGGCATGTCCATGCCAAATTCGTTGGTTCTCCTCATGAGTACATTGAATGGTCTATTTGGGTTCCAAAGACCCTTGTTACTAACATCAAAGGACCCATTACAAAATGGGTACCTAAAACCAAGCATTGATATCTTGTAGGTGTTTGCTTCTGGTGGGGGATCATGGTTGCTCGATAGCGGAGCTACAAATCATATGACCGGAAGCAAGGACTTGGTGGTGGACGTGCACAAGATTCCATCTATGCCCACCAACGTTGAGTGGGGTGACGCCTCATCTTCTAAGGTATTGGGACTTGGCAAGGTAGTCATCTCTCATGATCTCACGACCGAGAAGGTCATGCTTGTTGAGTCCCTTGCATACAATTTACTTTCCGTTCGTTAACTTGCAATCATGGGCTTTGCCACTTTCTTTGATATCGATACCGTGGACCTCTTGTGGAGCAAGACTCTTAAAGTAGCCTTTGTTGGGCATGTCGAGAACGGTCTATATGTGATTAACTTTTCGGAGCGACCCACTAAGACCGCTACATGCCTAATGGCTAAAGTTGATGTGGGGTGGCTTTGGCATCGCCGTCTAGCCCATGTCAATATGAGATCTTTGCAAAGTCTTCTCAAGGGGGACCATGTCCGTGGACTAACGAATGTTAGTTTTGCTAAAGATCGTGCTTGCAGTGCTTGTATCGAAGGAAAGCTACATGAGAAGGCTCACCCTCCCACGACTATCATTTACTCAAAGAGGCCTTTGGAGCTCCTTCACTTGGATCTCTTTGGGCCTCCATCCTTCGATAGTCTTGGGGGTAGGAAGTATTGCTTGGTGATTGTGGATGACTACTCAAGATACACTTGGGTGTATTTCTTCAAGAGGAAGAGCGAGACCCAACAAACCGTCATTGACTTTGCAAATGAAGCACAACATCAACACAATGCAAAGATCTTGACAATAAGAAGTGACAACGGCACCGAGTTCAAGAACTACACCTTGGATGAGTTTCTTAGTGATGAGGGGATCAAGCATCAATATTCCGCACATTACACCCCTCAACAAAATGGTGTTGCTGAGAGGAAGAACCGGACGTTGATGGATGCGGCAAGGACCATGATGGCGGAGTTCAAGTCTCCATACAACTTTTGGGCCGAAGCCATCAACACCGCGTGTCATGCATCCAATCGGCTCTACCTCCGCAAGGGCTTGAACAAGACTCCATATGAGATACTCACCGGTAACAAGCCCAACCTCAAGTACTTTTGGGTGTTCGGGTGTAAGTGTTTCATTCTCAAGAAAGGTATTCGGTTGTCTAAATTTGAAGCTAGAGCTTATGAGGGCATATTTGTTGGTTATGCTACAAACTCTCATGCCTACCGTGTCCTCAATAAATCCACGGGACTTATTGAGGAGACGTGTAACGTGGAGTTTGATGAGAATAACGGCTCTCAAATGGAGCAAAGTGGCACTTGTGATGTAGGTGATGAATTTCCTCCTCAAGCCATAAGAAGAATGGGTGTTGGCTTTATCCTACCCATTGAGGAACCCCTTGTGGCCAAAGGAGAAGGACAATGCTCCGCTCAAGTGGAGCCATCACCAACCCAAGGCCCACACGCTTCCGAAGGCTGTAAGTGCATCTAGTGCCACCCCTAGTTGGTTTTGGAGTATTGACGACAAACCTAGTTGAGGGACTAATGTGTTTGTGAGAATTGCAGGATAACACAGGTAGAAGTCCCTCACTGATTCGGTTTTCCTACCAGAGATGACCCCTAAAAATGTAAGAAGACATTGAAGTCAAAGGTGGTATGTGAAGACATTCATATTGAAGACTATGACAAGAGAAGACATCGCATGAAGACAATGGAGCGCGAAGACTTAGCAGTTTCGTCGTTTTGTGTTTTTCTTTGTTGAGTCATAGGAACCACCGTACTGTTAAGTGGGGTCCAAGAGAACCAGTCAGAATGACTGAAGTGATGCTTAACCAAAATCCTATGTCTTCGAGTGAAGATTATGAGAGCAAATCTTGTCCAGAGTTGGATAAGTCAGCTTTGCTTGTAGCCCAAGTAAAGTTGCCGTGTGTGTTTGAAATCTGACCGTTGGAACACGTGTCAGTTCCTTAGTGACCAAGGGTCATTTCGGACAAATCAGGTCGGGTTGCCAAGTGGCTATAAATAGCACACCCCCTACAACCATAAACGGTTGGCTGCTCAGAGTTAGAGTACGGCTTTTTTCGTTTGAGAGCAACCCACCTCGAAGCCTTTGAGAGAGAATTCCTTGCGAGGATAAAGCCCTAAACACCCAGAGCCAAAGAGTGTTAGGAATCACTTAAGTCTTCCTGTCTGTGTGATCTGAAGACTTATTACACTTGAGGACTGTGAATCCTCCAGCCGGTTAGGCGTCGCGTTCTGAGCATCCAAGAGTCATTGTGGATCGCCGGTGAACGAAGTCTGTGAAGGTTTGGAAGTCTACCTTGAATACTTACCAGAGTGATTGGGCGAGGACTGTGTGTCCTTAGCTCAAGGGGAATAAGGTGAAGACGAGGTCTTTTGAGTTGAATCTCAGCCTCCCTAACCAGACGTACAGTTGTCACAGCAACTGGAACTGGTCCAACAAATCATTGTCTTCAACAAGTCACTGGTCTCATCCTTCCCTTCCCTTTACTTACTGTTGGTCCTTGTGAAGTCATTATATGATTGCATTATCTTTTGTCTTCACTAAGTGACTGCTTGTTTTGATTGGCTTCACAAAATCTTCCTACCTGATCTTTACTGCCTAGCTGCTATTAGTCATTGTGCTTTCACTTCATTGAATACTTGACTATGGTTTGCCTAGTGTAGTCTACCTTCCGCTGCATGGTAATAGGTTTATTTCTATCGTTTGTCTTCGAAACTTCCATGTTTTGAAGACTTTCATAAAAATCGCCTATTCACCCCCCTCTAGTCGATCACTAGCACTTTCAATTGGTATCAGAGCAAGGTACTCCCTTGTTCTGTGTGATTCGGTTTAACCACCTGGAGTTTTAGCTATGTCGACTGCAGGGATAATTAAAGTCTCCGCTGCATGCCCCGTCTTCGATGGAACTGAATATCCCTACTGGAAGAATAAGATGCGCATGCATCTTGAAGCCATTGATGTCGACCTATGGTATGTCGTTAAGAATGGCATTCCCAAGGCTGGTGAAGGTGTCACCGCTGCTGATGTCAAGAAGTTCATTCAACTGGACTCCACTGCCAAGAACATCATCTGTGGTCATCTGACCAAAGGACAGTATGGCCGCGTGAGTGCTTTGGAAACATCTAAGCTGGTTTGGGACTGGCTCTCCAAGGTCAATGAAGGCGTCTCAACCCAGAGAGATCAGAGAATCAGTGTCCTTCGCAACCTCTTCAACCGCTTCAAGAGAAATGACAATGAGAATGTCCAGCTCATGTTTGATCGACTCACTGACATCACAAATGAGCTTCAAGCTCTCGGCGCCACTGAGATCCCCAAGCATGAAGTCGTCAAGACACTCCTGAGATCACTTGAAAGCTCGTTTGACACCCTAGCCCTGATGATTCAAGAACGTCCTGACTTCAAGACACTCGATCCGTCTGACATACTTGAGAGGCTAAACACACACGAGTTTCAGCTTTCTGAGAAAAGAGACATCTACGGTCACAACTATGGGCGAACTCGTGCCTTGAAGGCAAAAGCTATCTCCTCATCTGAAGAAGAATCTGACAGCAGTTCTGATGATCCTGAAGACATTGGAAAGGAGCTTGCTATGCTTGTGAAGAAGTTCCAAAAATTCACCAAGAAGAAAGGCTTCAGAAAGTCTTCACGATCAAGCTCAAGGAATGATGAAGCTTCTTCTCATGACTACAAGAAGAGAACATGCCACAAGTGCAAGAAACCTGGCCACTACATCTCTGAGTGTCCGCAGTGGGACAATGAGAACAACAAGAAGAAGAAGAACAAGGAGTATGACTCTGACGACAAGAAGAAGAAGAAATACTCAAAGTCTTCTTCCAAGTCTTCCTCAAAGTCTTCATCACACAAGAAGAGCTCATCTGGCAAGGCACGTGCATTTGTTGGCAAGGAAATGGATTCAGAGGAGGAGTCCGCTTCTGAGGAGGCGGAGGTGGAGTTTGAGGAGGAGTCTGATTCTGGCGTTGCGAGTCTGGCTACAGCATACGTTGCCAAGTCCATATTCAACACTAAAGACAGTGACTTCATCACCGACACCGATGCAAATGACAAGGACTACTCTGCTCCTACCTACTGCTTCATGGCACGCGGTGCCAAGGTAAACACACGCACTACTCACTATCAAACATCTAGTGAAGATGACTCTGATTATGGTTCCAAACCCAGCTACAAAACACTTGCTAAAATTGCAACTGAACAACAGAAAGCTATGGAACATATTCAAAAACTGTTAGACAAAAGCGATGATCTATTAGATGCTGAAATGACTCGATCTCAGTCCTTAACTGAAGACATAAAAAATCTTCACGTTAAGTATGAGGAACTTGAAAGTCGTCATGAAACGCTCTCAACAACTCATGAAAAGCTTTCCTATGATTATCTTCAAAGGAAGCAAGATCTTGAGAAATTGAGAGCGGCTCATGAAGATCTTCAAAAGGAAAACAAGTCACTTCGCGCCGAACAGATCAGTTCAGCTCGGGAAGGATTTGAACCACCATGTCTTAAATGCCTTGAGCGTGATAACGCTACTTCTGTTGCTGAATGTTCTACTGCTGCTACTGTTGCAATATCTTCAACTATTAATGTGGTAACTAACCCCTCTGCTGAGGATGCCACTGCTATTGCTGATGAGAATGCTAGGTTGAAGGCATTGCTTGAAACAGGGATGTTCAAAAGTCTCAAAGGGTATCAGACACTATGTGATGTCCTCAAAAGGCAGATCCTGAACCGAAACCCTAGGAAAGAGGGTGTTGGGTTCGAAAGGAAAATGAATGATGATGGCTCTTACTGGAAACCTGAGCAGTACCCCAAAACCACATGGGTTGCTGCAAAGGAACCTTCAGTGGATCCATCCACCCTATCTGGCTTCACTTGTGCTAATCCCATTGTTATTGATGAATCCTTTGATGCAAACTATAAACTGTTTAAAAATCAGAATGGTGAAGTGTTTGCCAGGTATATTGGTAGTAACTGCAGGAATGGGACGCCTATGAAGAAAGTCTGGGTGCCGAAAAGGTGTTTGGAGAATCTTCCTGTGAATGTCGTCATGACACCACAAGTGAAGAAGACAAACCCCAGACCACGGGCTATGGTCCAAAGGCTTCATACAGATAGAGGACTCACCTGGGTCGCACTAACGCAAATGTTTTGCAGGGAAACCTTACTCATGCCTATGAATATGAGCGCGTTTCATCAAACCGCCATGTTCATAAGACCAAAAACTATTCTACTTATCCTTATGAGTACTATTGTCCACCTGCAAGACTTTTTGCTAGGGCTCCAAAGCCAAAGTTCTCAGATGCTGCACTTAAACTCATTGCTTCGAAGCCACCCTTGAAGATGTGGGTGGCTAAGAAAGCTTAACTCTCTTTTGCAGGGAAAGGTCTCCAGCCGAAAACCAAAATCGTCTGATGCTATTGCTGGGGACCTTAAACATCTTGTAGGGCGCAAGATCAAATGCCCAAATGGTCTTATTATGTATTTTGTTCCTGAGTCGCTTGCCACTTGCCCTATCAGTCCTAACCTCGATCTAAGCTTTCATAATCCACTTGCTCGTCAAATGTTTATGCTTCACAATTCTCTTCTTGAAGCCTATCCCCCTAACTGCACTGTAGGGTACGACACCAGCTGCTTCAGAATGGATTATTGATAGTGGGTGTACCAATCACATGACTGGCAAGCGAAGCCTTCTTATGGACTCAACCTTATGTCCATCTGACAAAATTCACATCACATTTGCTGACACTGGTAAAAGTAAGGTATTGGGTCTAGGTAGAGTTGCAATCTCAAAGGATCAACACATGGATAAAGTCATGCTTGTTGGATCCCTTGGTTTCAACTTAATGTCTGTCTCAATGCTTTGCGATTTAAACATGATTGTGATGTTTGGAAAATATCGTTGCCTTGTTCTAATGGAATCTAACAAGTCTCTAGTGTTTGAAGGGTATCGGAAAGATGATTTGTACGTGGTAGATTTCTCAGCAGGACCACAACTTGCAGTATGTCTTCTAGCAAAAGCTTCTGAATGCTGGCTCTGGCATCGGAGGCTAGGGCATGCTGGCATGAGGAACCTCCACACCCTTGCAAGGAAGAAGCATGTCATAGGCATCGAGGGCGTCAAGTTCAAGAAGGATCACTTATGCGGTGCCTGTGAAGCAGGAAAGATGACGAGGGCCAAGCATCCCTCGAAGACAATCATGACAACGACTCAACCCTTCGAACTGCTCCACATGGACCTTTTCGGTCCCACTCATTACTCAACTCTTACTACTACTGCTTGTCTCTATGGCTTTGTCATTGTTGATGATTATTCAAGATATACTTGGGTGCATATAATCCTCTACAAGACTGAAGTGCGGGATGTCTTCAGACGCTTCGCCAATCGAGCCATGAACAACTATGGCGTCAAGATCAAGCACATCAGAAGTGACAATGGCACTGAATTCAAGAACACTGGCCTAGATACATATCTTGATACTTTGGGCATCACACATGAATTCTCAGCTCCGTACACGCCACAGCAGAATGGCGTCGTCGAACGCAAGAACAGAACACTTATTGAGATGGCTCGGACGATGCTTGATGAATACAAGACTCCAAGAAAATTCTGTCCTGAAGCCATTGATACTGCATGCCATATCATCAACCGTGTTTATCTTCACAAGCTTCTGAACAAGACATCCTATGAGCTCCTTACTGGCAAGAAGCCAAATGTCAGTTACTTCAGAGTATTTGGTGCCAGGTGCTGGATCAAGGATCCACATCACACTTCAAAATTTGCGCCAAAAGCACATGAAGGTTTTATTCTTGGATATGGAAAGGATTCGCACTCCTACAGAGTCTCAACCTTTTTCACTATAAAGTGGTTGAAACAGTGGATGTGCGGTTCGATGAGACTAACGGCTCACAAAGAGAGCACCTGCCAAACGTGCTAGATGAAGTTCCATCCAGTGAATCAATCAAACTTATGGGAACTGGAGAAATCATACCATCTGAATCTCAGCCTGAAGAGGAACTTATCATCTCCGCACCTCATCAAACTGAAGACAATGCTTAGCCTGAAGACAATCCTTCTAACGATGACAATGATCAGCAAGAGCAAAATCTTCGTCCTGTACATCCTCGTGTTGCAAATGAAGTACAGATTGAGAGAATAATTGATAGCATCAATGCACTAGGTCCACTCACTCGTTCGAGGGCAACACAGCTAGTAAATTTCTGTGGGCACTTCGCATTCGTCTCAATATCTGAACCCAAGAAAGTTAAAGAAGCCTTCATGGAACCTGAATGGATTCAAGCTATGCAAGAAGAGCTTCAACAGTTTGAGCTGAATAATGTATGGGAACTGGTTAAGCGTCCTGATCCTCGCAAGCACAATATAATAGGCACCAAATGGATATATCGCAACAAGCAAGATGAGCATGGTCAAGTTGTCAGAAACAAAGCTCGTCTCGTTGCTCAAGGGTACACTCAAGTTGAAGGGATTGCTTCGATGAAACATTTGCTCCTGTGGCTAGACTTGAAGCCATACGCATACTGCTGGCCTATGCAAATCATCATAACATTCTTCTGTATCAAATGGATGTGAAGAGCGCTTTTCTCAATGGCAAGATTGAAGAAGAAGTGTATGTTGCACAACCGCCTGGCTTTGAAGATCCAAAACATCCTGACATGGTGTACAAGCTCAACAAGGCACTGTATGGCCTCAAACAAGCCCCTAGGGCTTGGTATGACACACTCAAAGACTTCCTGAAGAGCAAAGGCTTCAAACCTGGTTCCCTCGACCCCACTCTCTTCACAAAGACATATGATGGTGAACTGTTTGTGTGCCAAATATATGTGGATGACATTATCTTCGCTGCACCAATCAGAAATACACTGACGAGTTTGGATATATGATGCAAGAGCAATATCAGATGTCCATGATGGGTGAGCTGAAGTTCTTCCTTGGTCTTCAAATACGTCAGCAACGCAACAGCATCTTCATATCTCAAGAGAAATACCTCAAAGATTGCCTAAATAAATTTGGAATGCAAGATTGCAAAGGCTACACGACGCCAATGCCAGCCAAACATCATTTGGATCCCGACGACAATGGTAAAGAGTTCGATCAAAAGGTATACCGCTCCATGATTGGTTCTTTACTTTATCTATGTGCATCTAGGCCAGATATTATGCTTAGTGTTTGCATGTGTGCTCGATTCCAAGCGGCACCAAAGGAATCGCATCACTTAACTGTGAAGCGAATTCTTCGATATTTGGCTTACACCCCAACATTAGGATTATGGTATCCAAAGGGCTCAGAGTTTGATCTGGTTGGATTCTCGGATGCTGATTATGCTGGTGACAAGGTGGATCGCAAGTCTACATCAGGCACATGTCATTTTCTGGGACGATCACTTGTATGTTGGTCTTCAAAGAAGCAGAACTGTGTATCTCTCTCCACTGCTGAATCTAAATACATTGTTGCTGGACCTTGCTGCGCTCAGCTTCTATGGATGAAAGCAAACACTCAAAGACTATGGAATTCATCTGAAGCAAGTGCCACTCTACTGCAACAACGAAAGCGCCATCAAGATTGCCAACAACCCAGTTCAGCACTCGAAGACAAAGCAGATTGAAATTCGTCATCACTTTCTCAGAGATCATGTTGTGAAGGAAGATATTGATATCATACACGTCAACACTGAAGAGCAATTGGCAGATATCTTCACCAAGCCCTTGGATGAGAAAAGGTTTTGCAAGTTACGGTGTGAGCTAAATATCTTGGAATCCTCAAATGTCCTGTGATCAGGCACACATCCTAACACTTATGCATATTGATGACTTAGATGTGCGACACACAAAGTAAAGTATATCTTCAATCAATGAAGACTTACATTCTAAGTGTGAATACATTAATGTGGAATTTGACTTCGGAGTGCCACGATAATTATGCGTCGTGTCTGGGTCTAATACTTCCTATAAGGTGGGTAACACCACCACCAAATTTTTCTGTTTGAAGTGTTTCACTCATGGCGTTACGTTTGGTATGTCTTCACATTTGGTTTGGCTTCAATCTCAACTTGTCTTCATGATTATCTTCAGTATGTTGATTTGATTGTCTTTCTCATATATATATATATATATATATATGTATATACTAGTGTTCTGTCCTTTACAGCATTCACTTATAGCTATGTCTTCTTGTTGAATCTTTTGAACTAAGTTAATGTGATTGGACCCTAACCTCTCTATGCTTTCTATCTCAAACTCTATCTCTCCAAATCATATGCATTCTATTGAAACTGTCGAATGTCTTCTCTGCGTCCATGTCAGCAGAAGATACAGAGACAAACATTAAGTCCGTTTTCAATGCTAATTCCTTCACCTGAAACCCGGAGAAGTGGGAACGACCACCCGACAATCCAAGTGTGCATGGGAACGTGGAACAACCTCCGATATGTTGCATGATGCCACGTGTCCTTCAGATGTGAATCGCCAGGGGCACCTGTGTAATAACACTGTGTCGTCCCTGTCCCTATAAATACATGCCTCACCACAGTCATTATCCTTTCTTCCACTCTCGCACAAACCCTAGCGCCACCGCTAGCCCTCGACGACGCCGGCGACGAAGCACTTAGCTGCCGCGACCTCACCGACGCCGTCTTCACGCCGGCCGCGGATATTGTCTTCTCCGCCGTCGCCGTAGGTGTCCTCCGTCGCCAAGTTAGGGCACGGACGATCGAACTGGTCGGCCTCCTCTCCCACACCGTCTAGCAGTTCTTCGTGTGGTAAATAAAACTTCCTTTTTATGGCCCCTTTGATCCTATATATTCATCACTTTCTACCATAAGCAGTTTCTGTTCACACAAGTTGGATCTATTTCATACCGCGTCTCATAATATGCCTAGTATGTTCACTTATGCTTCACAAAGTAGTTAGATTCCTCACTTGTACTTATTCATGGATTCGTACAAATCTGGAACCAACTCTTTATCTATGAGTGAATGTCTTCGCACGATGAGGTCAATGTCTTCTAAACTGATTTATCTTCAAAATCTTCTGAGAATGCATATGATCTCTTCCCCTTCCCTCGCACCTTAATGCTGTCACAGGTACATGTCTGTGGGAGAATCCCTTGGTTCTCATAGTCCACATTCATTTGCAGAATTCTTACAGCATCATATAAATTCTCCCGAAGCCAGGTTCTGTTTGACCAGCAAGCGGAAGCCTTTGAAACCTTTGAACGTGTTGAAGCCATTCAGTTTGAAGTTCATGGCTACAGATAAATCAGCAAGGAAGGGTGGCAGACAGCGTCGAGGGGGAACATCAAGAGATCTGCCTGATGACCTCTCAGAGCTGTACAAGACAGATCCAGAAGAGGATTACAATCAGCGCAAGACACGAATCCAATGGATTCGAAGATACTGGGCCGAGCAATGGTTCAAGTACAAGTTTGTGACCCAGGAATATGCTGAGAAGAATGCCATCAAGCGACCATGGGGAGACATCCTATACAGAAATCTTCAACCCAGGTCCAGAGATGAAGCCATTGAACAAGGCTTCTATCCCTGCATGGTCCGTGGACCACAGCCTACGGATGCAGACCCATCGTCATTGCTATGGTGTCGTGACGACAATCTGTTCAAGCGCAACTTCCAGTTTGCCAAGAATTCAGCTAAGCAAAATAAGAAGTCATTGGGACTAGACTTCAACCCTGGTCCTTCTGCTCCCCGTGCCGATGGCACCCGCGAAGCTGGACCCAATCTTGTTGGGCCCTTCTACAACCTGGAAGGTCTCATCACTCATATCATGGTTCAAGGGATAGCCGTGGATGAGTCTGCAGATGACGCTGAATCTAACGAAGCACCTGCACCACCGAATCCAACGAAGCTGAAGAAGCCTAAAGCTTCAAAGTCTGCCTCAACACCAAAAATCTTACGGGCGAAGCCACTGGCTACTGCACCTCCTGAAGACAGTGTGCAGTCTGAAGATCTATCATGCATCTCCAAGAAGACTAAGATGAGAAAGAATACTGATCAGGCACTGACTGCTGCTGCTATTCTGCGCAATGACGCCATTGATCTGGCCAGCGATGAAGATCTTGCAGATGACGCTCTTGAGCAACTGATCAAGAGCAAGGAAGAAGCAGAGATCTTCAATGACTTGCCTCTCTTTGATGTGGCAGTCATCCATAACTTCATTGATGAGTGGTTTGACACGCCCAACCTCAGCTTTGAAGATCTGCAACTTCCAATTGGCCTCACTGTCGCCTTCACTGGCGCCATTGCTTCTGAGCTATCTCTAGCTCAGCGCATCGTTGAACTGAAGCAAAAGATCGACTATGAGAAATCTCAGTTCAAGAAGCACATGGCTAAGCTCAGCGTGCAAGATGTGAAAAACTTCAAGATTATGCTGCACGAGCTCAAGGAAGCCTTTCTCAAGAAGCGTGAAGAAGCTAAAGGTTCTCGTGAGCGCAAGAAGAGCCTGGCTGACAAGTGTGTGCAAGCCTACAATGAGGCTGAGAAGCGCAAGGCTCTTGGTCATCCTGGCATCGACCCAAGAATGGCTGCAAAGAAGAAGAAGCCATCAACAGACCAATCTGCACCTTCAAGGCGGGAAGAGCCACGCATAGTCTTTCCAAGCAGCATGACTGGCTCGAAGCCAAAGGTCAGGTCAACCGCTTCAGAACTGAAGAAGACGAGGACTGCCGAGGCTGAAGCCAGAAAGAGGAAAAATCCTGACGCTTCTGATGTCGCTCCCTCTAAGAAGAAGCGCAAAACCAAGAAGGATCGGACTGCTCCCACAGAGCCCTTAGTTGTTGAACCTATCTCAATGGTTTGCCCTGCATCTGAACACCACGAGCGCCAACTGATTGTTCACGAGCCTGCTTCCACAGAGGCTCATGAAGCTGAAGACATTCTAGCAGTTGACCCCACCGCTGCTGAAGACATTGGTCACCATGACAATGTTGAAGATGATGTAGTTCTTCCTCAGATCAAGCACAACTTGGTATCATCGCCTGTTCTCACGAACAGCAAACTCATCAGCATTGGTCGTCCTCTTACGCCAATTGCTCAGGATGCATCATGGGCTGATCACCCACAACAACAAGACACCCCGAGTACTCCCCAACAACAAGTCACACCACCCGTGCAAGAAGAAGATGATGACTTTGAGGCCCAGCCAACTCCATCTTCACAGGCGTCGCCAGCGTTACGCAGGCTTCGCAAAGGACCAAGGCCCCAAGTCCCTCTTTCGAGCGTCTCAGAAGGAGAAGTGCACCACCAATATGTTACACGTCAAGTGTTTCTAGATGCCACTCCTACTGTGACTACCTCTGAATCCGAAGCCAGAATGGCTGATGTTCCGGCTGCATCAGCCGATGAAGAAGAAGCCCCAAGAGTTGTTACACCCCCGTCTCACCAAGATGTTGTTCTCGAGGAGAACATGGCCGACCCTCCAGCTTCTGAAGTGGAGGTTGAGAATCGTGAGGCTGCCACCACTAACACCACTGAAGCCAATGACGTGGTCATGGCTGAAGACACTGTGGAGCCTGCACCTAACACTGTGCCAGAGGCCAATGAAGCCAATGATGCACCTGCAACAGCTGTGCAGCCTGACGCCTCTGTTGATGCCACTGCTCCTGTTCCGCCACCAAGGCCACACACTATCGAGCAAGCATTCAACAATGGCCAACTTATCACTATCAAATGACCTTTTCTGACTCCTCCGCCTGCTGCTGGTCCTCAGTTTGACTATCACGTTGAGCACAGGCCTCAAGTTCAGAAGCCAATGCCAAGACTGCCTAGGTTTCCAGGTACTACATCAGCACCCGGATCTTTTAATATCAATGGCTTCAAGGCACACAACACCTTCTTTGATAGCGCCAAGAACCCCTACACCAAGGCAAGAATATCTTCTGATCGGTTCTGGAGCTATCAGCAGGGCAGTTATTACTCATGCATTCTGTACAATCAAGGTCACATTTTCCCACATATGCGTCTTGACACTGAAGCCATAACTGGTCTTCCTTGTCTGGAAGAAGCTCTGGATTGCTTTAGAGAGTCTGGCTTGTTGCAGTTCATCACTGATAAGGAGCACTGGAATGAAGAATTGCTGCTCCAATTCTATGCCACTCTTCATATCCGTGGCTACAATAGGGATCCGAAGACTTGGGTCCTTGAGTGGATGACAGGCAATGTTCATCATGAAGCCAAAGCCTTTGATATCATTGAGCTTACTGGCCTGCCCACTCTAGGAGATCTGTATGAACCTGGTTGTCAGCTTCACAGTGCTGCTATGGAAAGCATCTTCCACAAGCCTGAGCCCAATATGAGTCAGATGCTCAACATGATGAAGCCTTTGCCTCTAGATGCTGGATATCCTAAGGAGTTCTTTGTTGAAGACCTTGAGTATCTGCCACGTACTATCTATCACATCATAAGGCGAACTCTCTGGCCCATCAAAGGACATTCTCCACATGCCAAGCTAGAAGGCTCAATGAAGACGTTGGTCTTTCATATTATTCATGGCAAAAGCTTAAATGCACAAGACTTCTTTATTCGCCAACTTGCTGCATCAGGATCTAATCTCTTTGGCTTGAAGTTTTACGCTCCATGGATTATGCGGCTGATCAAACTACACTCAGCTGTCACCTATCAGCCCTCTGCTCGCAATCATCGGATCTTTCTGCCTGACGTCGATATGTCAGTTGAAGCCATCTATCCAGAGCCTGTCAAGGAGCCTCTTAGTCTTCAGAATGCTGAGAATCAAAGCTTCTCTCAAAACATTGAAGGAGTTCAAGCAGTCACTCGTGTTTATCCTCTGGCTGGCACTACACGTGCACCTCATCGTGCCCTCACTGAAGCCACTGAAAGCACCATTTCCCAACGGCCCAAGAAGCGATCCCGTGTTCTCAATGACCGAGAGCTTCTGGTTGCCCTTCATCAGAAACAGGATAAGCATCATGACTGGCTGAAGCGCCAAATGCAAAGCCTCTTGGTGGACGTAAACATGATTCGCAACCTTGCCACCAATGCCTTTGTTGCCCATGAAACTTGTCGGCGTACATGGAAAGGGCTGACGCTTATGTGTTCTGAAGATGATCTTCAAGAGGATGGCTTCTCTGAACGCTTCAAGTTTGACTCAACACCTCCAAGAAGGACTGTGCTGCGGCGTACTCCGTCTCTTGAAGACTCTGAGTTCTCCTCCTCTGCTGCAACTGTGAATGCCAGAGTGATCGATGATGAAGACGATGCTACTTCACCGCCCCCTACTTCTGCACGCATCAACACTGCCCCGAGTTCGTCTGCACCGCCAAACAACTCCGACGACCCTGCTGCTTCACCAACTCCTCATGGGAACGAGTAGGTGCTCTATGTCTTCAAACCTTTTTGGTCCTTACTAACAAAAGGGGGAGAAGCATATGAGTTTGATAGTCTTCAAGCGGGTCCATATGGGCGGTGGTTTTATATTTTGCCTAGTGTTTACAACTCTCGCGTTTGATACATTTGGTTCTTTGAGTTGTAACACTCAAACTCGATGGTCGTCTGCTACTTATTTGCTTTTTTGTGATGCGATGATAAATTCCGCATGTGCGACGATAAATTCCGCACTTAGATCATTTTGCAGACGTCCATTTTTCATTATGCATGTCATTATCTTCACATACTTTTCATGCATGATGAATTGTCATCATAAGTTGAAGAGGATCTCCACAAGTACAACCTGCCATGTGCATTTGCATTCCAAAAGAAAATTACTTATATGCACATCTTCAGGGGGAGCCCTTGCAACTTATGAAGACAATCCCCTATCCTTTACAATTTCACATATTATATTCCCTGTTGAAAACTTCAACTAGTTTGTCATCAATCACCAAAAAGGGGGAGATTGTAAGTGCATCTAGTGCCACCCCTAGTTGGTTTTGGAGTATTGACGACAAACCTAGTTGAGGGACTAATGTGTTTGTGAGAATTGCAGGATAACACAGGTAGAAGTCCCTCACTGATTCGGTTTTCCTACCAGAGATGACCCCTAAAAATGTAAGAAGACATTGAAGTCAAAGGTGGTATGTGAAGACATTCATATTGAAGACTATGACAAGAGAAGACATCGCATGAAGACAATGGAGCACGAAGACTTAGTAGTTTCGTCGTTTTGTGTTTTTCTTTGTTGAGTCATAGGAACCACCGTACTGTTAAGTGGGGTCCAAGAGAACCAGTCAGAATGACTGAAGTGATGCTTAACCAAAATCCTATGTCTTCGAGTGAAGATTATGAGAGCAAATCTTGTCCAGAGTTGGATAAGTCAGCTTTGCTTGTAGCCCAAGTAAAGTTGCCGTGTGTGTTTGAAATCTGACCGTTGGAACACGTGTCAGTTCCTTAGTGACCAAGGGTCATTTCGGACAAATCAGGTTGGGTTGCCAAGTGGCTATAAATAGCCCACCCCCTACAACCATAAACGGTTGGCTGCTCAGAGTTAGAGTACGGCTTTTGTCGTTTGAGAGCAACCCACCTCGAAGCCTTTGAGAGAGAATTCCTTGTGAGGATAAAGCCCTAAACACCCAGAGCTAAAGAGTGTTAGGCATCACTTAAGTCTTCCTGTCTGTGTGATCTGAAGACTTATTACACTTGAGGACTGTGAATCCTCCAGCCGGTTAGGCGTCGCGTTCTGAGCATCCAAGAGTCATTGTGGATCGCCGGTGAACGAAGTCTGTGAAGGTTTGGAAGTCTACCTTGAAGACTTACCAGAGTGATTGGGCGAGGACTGGGTGTCCTTAGCTCAAGGGGAATAAGGTGAAGACAAGGTCTTCTGAGTTGAATCTCAGCCTCCCTAACTAGACGTACAGTTGTCACAGCAACTGGAACTGGTCCAACAAATCATTGTCTTCAACAAGTCACTGGTTTCATCCTTCCCTTCCCTTTACTTATTGTTGGTCCTTGTGAAGTCATTGTATGATTGCATTATCTTTTGTCTTCACTAAGTGACTGCTTGTTCTGATTGGCTTCACAATATCTTCTTACCTGATCTTTACTGCCTAGCTGCTATTAGTCATTGTGCTTTCACTTCATTGAATACTTGACTATGGTTTGCCTAGTGTAGTCTACCTTCCGCTGCATGGTAATAGGTTTATTTCTATCGTTTGTCTTCGAAACTTCCATGTTTTGAAGACTTTCATAAAAATCACCTATTCACCCCCCTCTAGTCGATCACTAGCACTTTCAAAGGCCCTCATCCTCAAGAACAAGACCAAGGGCAAGATCATGCTCAAGACGGTGTTGACACACCAAGTGATGCCCAAGGTCAAGTTCTCTCCTCCGAGCAAGTTCAAGAACAAGAACAAGCTCATGACGACGCTCAAGATGATCAAGTGACCACTCCTCCTCTCACCCCGAGGAGGAATTGGAGCGTCGTGCCACCAAGGTTG
This sequence comes from Triticum urartu, assembly GCF_056163025.1. Classification (NCBI taxonomy): domain Eukaryota; kingdom Viridiplantae; phylum Streptophyta; class Magnoliopsida; order Poales; family Poaceae; genus Triticum; species Triticum urartu. The sequence continues at coordinate 480,273,109 of NC_141875.1, read as the reverse complement.
CTTCCAAGCTCTCCACCGAGGATCATCTCATGATGAATGTGCTTGGAAGCTTAAGAAAGGGGGCAAGCACTCGTAGACAATTAGCAAACTATTGTGAGCATCACGCGTTTTTCTCTTGTGTCGAACCCCACAAGGTCTATGAGGCGCTCAAAGATCCAGATTGGCTCAATGCCATGCATGAAGAACTCAACAACTTTGAGCGCAACAAAGTGTGGAGATTGGTGCCAAGACTGACGGGGAACCACAATGTCATTGGAACCAAGTGGATATTTAAGAACAAGCAAGATGCCCATGGGATTATCATTCGCAACAAGGCTCGTCTGGTAGCACAAGGCTACTCCCAAGTCGAGGGTATCGACTATGGTGAAACCTTCGCTCCCGTTGCTCGTCTTGAATCCATTCTCATGTTGATTGCATATGCTTCTCATCATAACTTTAAGTTAAAACAAATGGATGTGAAGTGTGCTTTTCTTAATGGTCCTATTAATGAATTGGTTTATGTCAAGCAACCCCCCGGGTTCGAGGATCCCTACTTTCCCGATCATGTGTATCAACTCGATAAGGCACTCTATGGCCTTAAACAAGCCCCACGTGTGTGGTATGACCACCTTACCGAGTTGTTACAAGACCATGGTTTTGAAGTTGGGCTAATCGACCCCACTCTTTTTACTAAAAAGGTCAAAGGGGAGTTGTTTGTGTGCCAATTATATGTTGATGATATTATCTTTGGTTCCCATAACAAAGCTTTCAATGAGGAATTTGCCGCTCTCATGACCTCAAAGTTTGAGATGTCTTCCATGGGAGAGTTGAAGTTCTTTCTAGGGTTCGAAGTGAAGCAAAGAAGAGAAGGAACCTTCATCAACCAAGCCAAATACACTCAAGACATGCTCAAGAGATTCAAGCTAAGTGATGTCAAGTCGGCTTCCACTCCAATGCCCACCAAGTGCCAACTTGACATAGATCCCAATGGTAAAGCAGTTGATCAAAAGGTATATCGTTCCATGATAGGCTCCTTGCTTTACCTTTGTGCATCTAGACCGGATATCATGTTGAGTGTGGGAATTTGTGCACAGTTTCAAGCCGCACCTAAGGAAAGTCACTATGTGGCGGTCAAACGAATATTTCGATATTTGGCTCATACCCCAAACTTTGGCTTATGGTACCCAACAGGAGCAAACTTCAAGCTTGTAGGGTATTCGGATTCCGATTGGGCGGGAGACAAAGTGGATAGGAAGTCCACTTCCGGAGGGTGCCAATTCCTTGGTTGCTCTTTGGTAAGTTGGTCTTCCAAAAAGCAAAGTTGTGTGTCTCTCTCGTCCACCGAAGCGGAGTATGTGGCGGCTGGTAGTTGTTGTGCACAGCTCTTATGGATGAGGCAAACTTTAAAGGATTACGGTGTCATTTGTGACAAAGTGCCTCTTTTGTGTGACAATGAAAGTGCCATCAAGATCTCTCTCAACCCGGTGCAACACTTCAAGACGAAGCATATTGAGATTCGGTATCACTTCATCCGGGATCACATTAGGCGAGGAGAGATCGAGCTCAACTATGTCAACACTCATGATAACCTTGCAGATATTTTCACAAAGCCCTTGGATGAAGCAAGATTTCGCGAGTTAAGGCATGAGCTAAATATCATTGATTCGAGCAATGTTGCTTGAACCCTTGCACACCCCACCATACTCAACTTGTTGTCTTGTTTAGATGTAGGCATGGACATAGGGGGAGTGTTGTTCTCTCAATGAACTCTCCTTCCCCCCATTATGCATAAATTGATCAAGTCTTTCACATTAGCCATGTTTGATGGTACTTGTGCCTCAAAGACGAGTTTTGGTCATGGGCCCAAGGATAATTCTTCGCGGTGCCATACCAATTGACTCAAACAAGGTGGCTCCGGCCACCGCCCTCTCTTTGGAGAGGTGGTGTCTCGTGGTTGTTTCGTGTTGTCGTTTGCCTTTCTGCCTTCGTGTGTCGCGTGGTCTTGTGGTGTCGTCTTGCCTCGAAGTTTTTGTGCAAAGACCTGCTTGAAACTTGCAACTTTTTGAGCCCACGGTACTACCGCGTTGAGAGGGCACGGTACTACCGCACCGGAGAGCGGTACTACCGCTCAGGTGTGGTACTTCCGCCGAGCGGTACTACCGCGATGACGCACGGTACTACCGCGCCATTGAGTGGGCGTGGGGGTTATGACTCGGGCAGGGGAGTTCCAACTCCCCATACCCATTCACTTGTCTCTCTCCCCACGTCTCTCTCTATCTCTCTCGCTCAAGAACGGCGCCGGAGGTCCTCGCCGGATCTCCATCTCCGGCCACTCTCCTCGGATTCTGACCGGAGGGATCATTCCCCACCACTTCCTCTTGCCATGAAACAAGGTTTTTCCCCAAATCCCTCTCTTTCTTGGTTGTTCTCTCGCTTCTAGGTTTTTGGGGAGATGCATGTTGTTCTTGAGATTTTAGGCCAAATCTGTGCAAGAGTAGGATGTAAGAGAGTCGTGTTGCGTAGGAATTATACTTGATATGTTGTCCTGTGATAGATTTGTCCAACCATAGTACCTCTGTGGTTTCGCGGGCTTTCTCAGATTTGAAACTTGTTCGGATCTGATGCGGTGCGGTACTACCGTGTCTAACGTGCGATACTACCGCTCGTGCGGTACTACCGCGCCAGTTGTGGCACTAAGATCCTACTACCGCTCCCAGACCCGGTACTACCGTGACCTTGCATGGTACTACCGCGACTAGGAGCGGTACTACAATCTTAGTACCGCAGCACTTGGCTGTTCTATCGTAGGGGTCAAATCTCTCTCATGGCAATTATCTTGTGTGCTTCCTACATGTTTCTTTTGCTTTGTTGTGGTCTTTTCATTGATCCTTCTTGCTTGTCGTGTGTGTTTTGCGCTTTGTGTCTCAGGTGGTGGCTCTCGCCGTTCCAATCCCAGTCGTGACACAGGCTCCAAGCGTCTGCGCAATCCCCAAGATGAAGCACCAGAGGGCTCCAATGCCCCCAAGCGCGATGTCAAGACCACTGCCAGCAAGCAAAAGGAACCTGCTAAGGGCATGGACAAGATTTCCCTCAATGAGTATGTCGAACGTCGGAAGATCAACCCCTATGTGAATCCTCGTGCTGTCCTCAGAGGCACTGAGTTGTTTTGGACCAAGCAGCAGGCTCTTATTTATCTGTATGTGATCAACAACAAGCAGAATACCTTCGTGGATGTCAAGTGGATAGACATGAATCACATGAGGAAGGACAAGTTTCGTGACTATTTTGGAGAGGCTCTAGACTTGGTGGAGCAGTTTGCTATTGAGCCTGTGATCTCCTTTCACCTTGACTATGACCCTGTGCTTGTTTGTCAGTTCTTTGCATCAGTCTACTTTCACCCCGGGGATGAGCGTAGGATGACCTGGATGACCAACGGCCGTCAGCTGTCTGCTACATGGAAGGAGTTCATGGATCTGCTTCACATACCTGATGACGGCTTCACACACCCGTTGGTGTTCGTCCCCACGCCAACTCTGAGTCTGCCAACAAGAACTTGCTCCAGCCATTCCTTGTTGAGAAGGTTCTCCCCAATGGCAAGTCGACTTGGGTACTGAACTCCTTTCTGGACATCATGCATCGCATCTTCCGCAACACTCTGTTCCCACACATTGGCGACAAGGACATGTTGCTCCTGTGTGCGGAGGCACGTTCGTCTCAGACTCAGCCACTTGATGTCTCACACATCATGTGGTGTGAGCTTCGGTTTGCGGTGTTCACCCGCAAGGTATCTATCTATGGACCGTACCTATTTCTGTTGCTCTCCACAACTTGGGAGAAGATGTACCCTAGTGATAAGTTCCTTGCTCCAGACTGGATTTGGCATGAGTCCATCAGTCTCCGCGTCAAGCCCAACTGGGCCAACACTACTACCCGTGCCGAGGCTTCTACTGCTAGGAGGGCTGTTGGTGAGGGGGAGGCTGGTGCAGAGAATGTTGCTGAGGACCGTGCTGCTAGGTCTACCACACCTTCCTCTGAGCCATCGTGGGCCAAGAAGTTAAAGGACAAGATGAAGACTCTCTTCTGCATGCAGGCAAAGGGACAGTACAGGACTGACGTGACAGACAAGGAGAGTCGCCGCCGTGACAAGAAGGTTATGCGGCTCTTTGGAGAGGATGTCTCTGGTGGTTCTGAGGATGTCATCACGCCAGAGGTTGCATGGATGGCGAAGCAGGGGTAAAAGTGGACTAGTTTCGAGGAGGACATCGAGGAGTCCGTCCCCGCCGCTGAGTCTGACGAGGAGCACGAGGAGCAGTGGGATGACTTCTCTGCCTGAGCCACCCCGTGTGTGTAGGTGTCCTCTCTGCCTTTTTGGCGTCTCGATGCCAAAGGGGGAGAGAGTGTAGGGATTTGCGTTGTGTCGTGCTTGGTGTGTTTGCTTTGTCGTTTGAACCTCGTTTGCCTTTGTTTGGTTTGTGCCTTCGAGACTTATCCTACATATGGTGTAAGACATATGCACTCTAGTCTATTTTAGTTAACTTATGTTTGTGCTATCTTGTCTAGTGTTAGCCTTTCTATTGCAAGATATGCCTTGTCTCTATAATATAGGGGGAGTTTTGATCCTAGTATGTGTGCCGTGCTGTCCAAGGCACCCATCTAGTTGGCACACATCTAGGGGGAGCCCGTCTATATTCTAGAGAGGAGGGGTTTGCGTTTGCTTAATATTATTTCCCTTGTGCAAATCCCGTATTGTCATCAATCCACCAAAAAGGGGGAGATTGTAAGGGCATATTTATCCCTAAGGTGTTTTGGTGATTGATGACAATGCGTTTGCGGACTAATCGTGTGCCTTGAGTATCCCAGACGTTTCATCGCTAGGCACAAGACGGTTGGGTGCCCCTCGAAGACTGTTGAAGACGGCGTCTTTTCTACGTTTCTTTTTGGTGGATTTGAGTCGTAGGAAAGCCGTACTATTAAGAGGGGGTCCGCGTCGGAAAGGTTTGGGTGGAATCATCACGTACACGTTTCTTCCTTGTCCCCTCCTTTCCCTTGCACCTTGGAGCTTCCTCCGTTGTTATCTCGTCACCTTGTTTCTGGCTGCTGTGTTGGCTCGCGGTAGTACTGCTCCCAGGTGAGCGGTAGTACCATAGGCACCAGCGGTAGTACCGTGCTCCGGCGCGGTAGTACCGCAGGTGCCCACGGTAGTACCGCTCCCCTGGAGCTGCAATACCGTGGCCCACCAGGCTAGTACCGCTCCCCCACGGTAGTAGGGGCGGATGCAATTTTTTACATCCGCGCCTACCACGGTAGTACCGCTTTCCTTCCGCGGTAGTACCGTGCTCAGCTGTCAGGTGGTAGTACCGCCCCTCTGCGGTAGTACTGTGTCGGGTTTTTGCTTCTTCCGTTTTTCAGTGGAAGTAGGCACGAATGTTTCCTTATCCACACTCTTCCCAGGCCAGGGGGTTCCTGCCTTGCGGTAGTACCGCAAGGGGGAGCGGTAGTACCGCGCCCGCGGAAGTACCGCCCTCAGCACTTGTGCTATAGGTCCGGCCTAGCTATTGCTGGTGCAGCGGTAGTACCAGGGGCCTGCACGGTTGTACCGCGTGACCTTGTGGTAGTACCGCTTGGCAGAAAGCGTAAGTACCGCGTGGCCCCATGGTAGTACCGCTTGCCTGGTGCGGTAGTACCGCTGGCCGCGGGCTGGTAGGTGGATAACGGTTGGATCTTTGTCCCTCACTATAAAAGGGGTCCCCTTCTTCCCCGTTGACTTATCTCTTCCAACCCTAAGCTCCATTGTTGCTCTAAGCTCCATTTTCGCCTGATCTCACTCCCTAGCCAATCAAACTTGTTGATTTGCTCAGGAGTGGTTGAAAAGGCCTCGATCCACACTTCCACCAAGAGAAATTTGATTCCCCCCACTAATCCCTTGCGGATCTTGTTACTCTTGGGTGTTTGAGCATCCTAGATGGTTGAGGTCACCGCGGAGCCATAGTCCATTGTGGTGAAGCTTCGTGGTGTCGTTGGGAGCCTCCAATTGAGTTGTGGAGATTGCCCCAACCTTGTTTGTAAAGGTTCGGTCGCCGCCTCCAAGGGCACCAATAGTGGAATCACGGCATCTCACATTGTGTGAGGGCATGAGGAGAATACAGTGGCCCTAGTGGCTTCTTGGGGAGCATTGTGCCTCCACACCGCTCCAACGGAGACGTACTTCCCCTCAAAGGGAAGGAATTTCGGTAACACATCCTCGTCTCCACCGTCTCCACTCTTGGTTATCTCGTGCCTTTACTTGTGCAAGCTTATTTGTGTTATATCTCTTGCTTGCTTGTGTTCCTATCCTTGTTGCATCACATAGGTTGCTCACCTAGTTGCATATCTAGACAACCTACTTTGATGCAAAGTTTAAATTGTTAAAGAAAAGCTAAAAATTGTTAGTTGCCTATTCACCCCCTCTAGTCAACCATATCGATCCTTTCACCCCCTCCACCATAATCCACCTCGATTATATCATAGCTGTGCTTAGGCGAAGCCCTGCGTCGGTAGCATCATCATCACCGTCATCACGCCGTCGTGCTGACGAAACTCTCCCATGAAGTTCTGCTGGATCGGAGTTCGTGGGACGTCATCGAGCTGAATGTGTACTGAACTCGGAGGTGCCGTGCGTTCGGTACTTGGATCGGTCAGATCATGAAGACATACGACTACATCAACCGCGTTGTGCTAACGCTTCCACTTTCGGTCTACGAGGGTACGTGGACACACTCTCCCCTCTCGTTGCTATGCATCACCATGATCCTGTGTGTGCATAGGAATTTTTTTGAAATTACTACGTTTCCCAACAGTGGCATCTGAGCCAGGTTTATGCGTAGATATTATATGCACGAGTAAAACACAAGTGACTTGTGGGCGATACAAGTCATAATGCTTACCAGCATGTCATACTTTGGTTTGGCGGTATTATTGGATGAAGCGGTCCGGACCGACATTACGCGTACGCTTACGCGAGACGGGTTCTACCGACGTGCTTTGCACATAGGTGGCTAGCGGGTGCCAGTTTATCCAACTTTAGTTGAACCGAGTGTGGCTACGCCCGGTCCTTCAGAAGGTTAAAACAACACTAACTTGACAAACTATCGTTGTGGGTTTGATGCGTAGGTAAGAACGGTTCTTGCTCAGCCCATAACAGCCACGTAAAACTTGCAACAACAAAGTAGAGGACGTCTAACTTGTTTTTGCAGGGCATGTTGTGATGTGATATGGTCAAGACATGATGCTAAATTTTGTTGTATGAGATGATTATGTTTTGTAACCGAGTTATCGGCAACTGGCAGAAGCCATAAGGTTGTCGCTTTATTGTATGCAATGCAATCGCCCTGTGATTACTTTACTTTATCACTAAGAGGTAGCGATAGTCGTAGAAGCAATAGTTGGCGAGACGACAACGATGCTACGATGGAGATCAAGGTGTCACGCCGGTGACGATGGTGATCATGACGGTGCTTCGGAGATAGAGATCACAAGCACAAGATGATGATGGCCATATCATATCACTTATATTGATTGCATACGATGTTTATCTTTTATGCATCTTATTTTGCTTAGATCGATGGTAGCATTATAAGATGATCTCTCACTAAATTTCAAGCTACAAGTGTTCTCCCTGAGTATGCACCATTGTGAAAGTTCGTCATGCCGAGACACCACGTGATGATCGGGTGTGATAAGCTCTACGTTCACATACAACGGGTGCAAGTCAGTTTTGCACATGCAGAATACTCGGGTTAAACTTGACGAGCCTAGCATATGCAGATATGGCCTCGGAACACTGGAGACCGAAAGGTCGACCATGAATCATATAGAAGATATGATCAACATATATATGTTCACCATTGAAAACTACTCCATCTCACGTGGTGATCGGACATGGTTTAGTTGATATGGATCACGTGATCACTTAGATGATTAGAGGGATGTCTATCTAAGTGGGAGTTCTTTAATAATTTGATTAACTGAACCTTAATTTATCATGAACTTAGTACCTGGTAGTATTTTTGCATGTCTATGTTGTTGTAGATAGATGGCCCATGCTGCTGTTCCGTTGAATTTTAATGCGTTCCTTAAGAAAGCAAAGTTGAAAGATGATGGTAGCAATTACACGGACTGGGTCCGTAACTTGAGGATTATCCTCATTGCTGCACAGAAGAATTACGTCCTGGAAGCACCGCTAAGTACCAAACCTGCTGCAGGAGCAACACCAGATGTTATGAACGTCTGGCAGAGCAAAGCTGATGACTACTCGATAGTTCAGTGTGCCATGCTTTACGGCTTAGAACCGGGACTTCAACGACGTTTTGAATGTCATGGAGCATATGAGATGTTCTAGGAGTTGAAGTTAATATTTCAAGCAAATGTCCAGATTGAGAGATATGAAGTCTCCAATAAGTTCTACAGCTACAAGATGGAGGAGAATAGTTCTGTCAGTGAACATATACTCAGAATGTCTGGGTACCATAACCACTTGACCCAACTGGGAGTTAATCTTCCTGTTGATAGTGTCACTGACAGAGTTCTTCAATCACTTCCACCAAGCTACAAGAGCTTCGTGATGAACTATAACCTGCAAGGGATGAATAAAACAATTCCCGAGCTCTTCTCAATGCTAAAGGCTGCGGAGGTAGAAATCAAGAAGGCGCATCAAGTGTTGATGGTTAACAAGACCACCAGTTTCAAGAAAAAGGGTAAGGGGAAGAAGAAAGGGAACTTCAAAAATAACGGCAAACAAGTTGCTGCTCAAGAGAAGAAACCCAAGTTTGGACCTAAGCCTGAGACTGAGTGCTTCTACTGCAAACAGACTGGTCATTGGAAGCGGAACTGCCCCAAGTATTTGGCGGATAAGAAGGATGGCAAGGTGAACAAAGGTATATGTGATATACATGTTATTGATGTGTACCTTACTAATTCTCGCAGTAGTGCCTGGGTATTTGATACTGGTTCTGTTGCTAATATTTGCAACTCGAAACAGGGACTACGGATTAAGCGAAGATTGGCAAAGGACGAGGTGACAATGCGCGTGGGAAATGGTTCCAAAGTCGATGTGATCGCAGTCAGCACGCTACCTCTACGTCTACCTTCGGGATTAGTATTAGACCCGAATAATTGTTATTTGGTGCCAGCGTTAAGCATGAACATTATATCTGGATCTTGTTTTATGCGAGACGGTCATTCATTTAAATCAAAGAATAATGGTTGTTCTATTTATATGAGTAATATCTTTTATGGTCATGCACCCTTAAAGAGTGGTCTATTCTTTTTGAATCTCGATAGTGGAGATACACATATTCATAGTATTGAAGCTAAAAGATGCAGAGTTGATAATGATAGTGCAAATTATTTGTGGCACTGCCCTTTAGGTCATATTGGTATAAAGCGCATGAAGAAACTCCATTCTGAAGGACTTTTGGAATCACTTGATTATGAATCACTTGGTACTTGCGAACCGTGCCTCATGGGCAAGATGACTAAAATGCCGTTCTCCGAAACTATGGAGCGAGCAACAGATTTGTTGGAAATCATACATACTGATGTATGTGGTTCAATGAATATTGAGGCTCGCGGCGGGTATCGTTATGTTCTCACCTTCGCAGATGATTTGAGCAGATATGGGTATATCTACTTAATGAAACATAAGTCTGAAACATTTGAAAAGTTCAAAGAATTTCAGAGTGAAGTGGAAAATCATCGTAACAAGAAAATAAAGTTTCTATGATCTGATCATGGAGGAGAATATTTGAGTTACGAGTTTGGTCTTCATTTGAAACAATGTGGAATAGTTTCGCAACTCACCCCACCCGGAACACCACAACATAATGGTGTGTCCAAACGTCGCAATCGTACTTTAGTAGATATGGTGCGATCTATGATGTCTCTTACTGATTTATCGCTATCATTTTGGGGTTATGCTTCAGAGACGACTGCATTCACGTTAAATAGGGCACCATCTAAATCCGTTGAGACGACTCCTTATGAACCGTGTCTTCATAGGATACCCAAAAGAGACAGTTGGGTACACCTTCTATCACAGATCCGAAGGCAAGACTTTTGTTGCTAAGAATGGATCCTTTCTAGAGAAGGAGTTTCTCTCAGAAGAAGTGAGTGGGAGGAAAGTAGAAGTTGATGAGGTAACTGTACCTGCTCCCTTATTGGAAAGTAGTTCATCACACCTACACCAATTAGTGAGGAAGCTAATGATGATGGTCATGAAACTTCAGATCAAGTTACTACAGAACCTCGTAGGTCAACCAGAGTAAAATCCGCACCAGAGTGGTACGGTAATCCTGTTCTGGAGGTCATGTTACTAGACCATGACGAACCTACAAACTATGAGGAAGCGATGATGAGCCCAGATTCCGCAAAATGGCTTGAGGCCATGAAATCTGAGATGGGATCCATGTATGAGAACAAAGTGTGGACTTTGGTTGACTTGCCCGATGATCGGCAATCCATCGAGAATAAATGGATCTTCAAGAAGAAGACAGACGCTGATGGTAATATTACTATCTACAAAGCTCGACTTGTTGCTAAAGGTTTTCGACAAGTTCAAGGAGTTGACTACGATGAGACCTTCTCACCCGTAGCGATGCTCAAGTCCGTCCGAATCATGTTAGCTATTGCCGCATTTTATGATTATGAAATTTGGCAAATGGATGTAAAGACTGCATTCCTGAATGGATTTCTGTAAGAAGAGTTGTATATGATGCAACCTAAAGGTTTTATCGATCCAAAGGGTGCTAACAAAGTGTGCAAGCTCCAGCGATACATTTATGGACTGGTGCAAGCCTCTCAGAGTTGGAATAAACGTTTTGATAGTGTGATCAAAGCATATGGTTTTATACAGACTTTTGGAGAAGCCTGTATTTATAAGAAAGTGAGTGGGAGCTCTATAGCATTTCTAATATTATATGTGGATGACATATTGTTGATTGGAAATGATATAGAATTTCTGGATAGCATAAAAGGATACTTGAATAAGAGTTTTTCAATGAAAGACCTCGGTGAAGCTGCTTACATATTGGGCATCAAGATTTATAGACATAGATCAGGACGCTTAATTGGACTTTCACAAAGCACATACCTTGACAAAGTTTTGAAGAATTTCAAAATGGATCAGGTAAAGAAAGGATTCTTGCCTGTGTTACAAGGTGTGAAGTTGAGTAAGACTCAATGCCCGACCACTGCAGAAGATAGAGAGAAAATGAAAGATGTTCCCTATGCTTCAACCATAGGCTTTATCATGTATGCAATGCTGTGTACCAGACCTGATGTGTGCCTTGCTATTAGTTTAGCAGGGAGGTACCAAAGTAATCTAGGAGTGGATCACTGGACAGCGGTCAACAACATCCTGAAATACCTGAAAAGGACTAAGGATATGTTTCTCGTTTATGGAGGTGATAAAGAGCTCATCGTAAATGGTTATGTTGATGCAAGCTTTGACACTGATCGGACGATTCTAAATTGCAATCCGGATACGTGTTTATATTGAACAATGGAGCTGTCAGTTGGAGCAGTTCTAAACAAAGCATTGTGGCGAGATCTACGTGTGAAGCGGAGTACATTGCTGCTTCAGAAGTAGCAAATGAAGGAGTCTGGATGAAGGAGTTCATATCCGATCTAGGTGTCATACCTAGTGCATCGGGTCCAATGAAAATCTTTTGTGACAATACTGGTGCAATTGCCTTGGCAAAGGAATCCAGATTTCACAATAGAACCAAGCACATCAAAAGACGCTTCAATTCCATCCGCGATCAAGTCTAGGTGGGAGACATAGAGATTTGCAAGATACATACGGATCTGAATGTTGTAGACCCGTTGACTAAGCCTCTCTCATGAGAAAAACATGATCAACACCAAGACTCCATGGGTGTTAGAATCATCACAATGTAATCTAGATTATTGACCCTAGTGCAAGTGGGAGACTGAAGGAAATATGCCCTAGAGGCAATAATAAAGTTATTATTTATTTCCTCATATAATGATAAATGTTTGTTATTCATGCTAGAATTGTATTAACCGGAAACTTAGTACATGTGTGAATACATAGACAAACAGAGTGTCACACAAACAGAGTGTCACTAGTATGCCTCTACTTGACTAGCTCGTTAATCAAAGATGGTTATGTTTCCTAACCATAGACATGAGTTGTCATTTGATTAATGGGATCACATCATTAGGAGAATGATGTGATTGACTTGACCCATTCCGTTAGCTTAGCACTTGATCGTTTAGTTTTCTGCTATTGCTTTCTTCATGACTTATACATGTTCCTATGACTATGAGATTATGCAACTCCCGATTATCGGAGGAACACTTTGTGTGCTACCAAATGTCACAACGTAACTGGGCGATTATAAAGGTGCTCTACAGGTGTCTCTGATGGTACTTGTTGAGTTGGCATAAATCAAGATTAAGATTTGTCACTTCGATTATCGGAGAGGTATCTCTGGGCCCACTCGGTAATGTACATCACTATAAGCCTTGCAAGCATTGTAACTAACGAGTTAGTTGCGGGATGATGTATTACGGAACGAGTAAAGAGACTTGCCGGTAACGAGATTGAACTAGGTATTGAGATATCGACGATCGAATCTCGGGCAAGTAACATACCGATGACAAAGGGAACAACGTATGTTATTATGCGATTTTGACCGATAAAGATCTTTGTAGAATATGTGGGAGCCAATATGAACATCTTGGTTCTGCTATTGGTTATTGACCGGAGACGTGTCTCGGTCATGTCTACATAATTCTCGAACCCGTAGGGTCCGCACGCTTAAAGTTTGGTGATGATCGGTATTATGAGTTTTTGTGTTTTGATGTACCGAAGGTATTTCGGAGTCTCGGATATGATCACGGACATGACGAGGAGTCTCGAAATGGTCGAGGCGTAAAGATCGATATATTGGATGACTATGTTCGGACACCGGAAGTGTTCCTAGTGGTTTCGGAGAAAACCGGAGTGCCAGAGGGTTACCGGAACCCCCCGGGAGAAATAGTGGGCCTTATGGGCCTTACTGGAGAGAGAGGGCTGGCCTAGGGCAGGCCGCTCGCCCCTCCCCCTCTGGTCCGAATTGGACTAGGAGAGGGGGGCGGCGCCCCCCTTTCCTTCTCCCTCTCGCCCTTCCTTTCCCCCTCCTAGTAGGAGTAGGAAAGAGGGAATCCTATTCCTACTAGGAGGAGGATTCCTCCTCCTGGCGCGCCATAGAGGGCCGGCCGGACTCCCCCATTGCTCCTTTATATACGGGGGCACACTACTAGGGAAAACCTTATACACAGAACTTTAGCAGTAGCGCGGATCAAAGAAGCACGCTGGTGCTAAGTAGCAGTAGCGCGCCTGTGCAAACCGCGTTGTAGATAAAGTTTTAGCAGTAGCGCGTCTTGTTCTAAACACGTTACTACTAAAATTCCCACGGCTTAGCCGATAGGCTACACATAGTAGTAGCGACCAATATCGAACCGCGCTACCGCTACTTTCTTTGTAGCAGCGCGTTTTAATCTAAACTCGCTACTGCTAAAGGATATAAAATTAAATGGAAAGCACATAGAAAGGTAATTGAAAATGAAAGAAATAGAATAAGGTGAATGGAAAAAAATGTGAAGAAAACTAAATGAAAAAGGGGAAAAAGAGAAAGGAGTAGCAGTAGCGTGTATCCCAGAACGCACTGTAGCTAACGTAGCAGTAGCGCGCTTTCTGGAACGCGCTACTGCTACTTCTGACTTAACCACGGGGTTCGTCCTTCCCCACGACCACTTCCCCCAAATCCAGCTCTCCACTCTCGCCGCCGCTGTCGCCCGTCGGACGCCGCGCGCTCTCCGCACACCCTCTATGCCGCCCCGACCCCAGATTCAACGCCGCCCCCGCCCCGACCTCAACGCCGCCCCGGACGCCGCCCCCTGCCCCTCCCTCGTCGCAGGCACCCGAGGTGAGCATGCCTGCTCCTCCCTCTCCCCTACCTCTGCCTAGGGTTTCTTTATATTTTAGTTGCATCAAATTAGTTAGGGTTCATGTAAGGGTGGAAACGAATCGGATGCGGATGCGGCTCAAATGAGTTAGGGTTCATGTAAGGGTGGAAACGAATCAGATTTCTAAGATGAATCATAAAACGAGTAAAATTTGACCACTTATTTCACTTTATAGTTGGATAATTGGAATATCCACTACCACTTTCCACCCCTAGCTTCATCAAATTAGATGGTAATTAGGGCAGTAGTTCCTAGGTACTAATTAGTTAGTAAGAACTAGGTACTAATTAGGTACTAGTTTATTTTTATTTATAGTAAGTTTATTTTTAATAAGAACTAGTTGAATTAATAGAACTAATTAGTAAGAACTTGTTGCTATTTTTTAGTTAAAGCAATTTTTCCCGCATCGACGTGGACGATGCCTATCCCGCATCCTCGTGTTCGAGTTGGCGGAGGACAACACCTGCTTGACCAGATGGGCCATGTCCGGGACTGGGCTCCACCGGGGTGGTACTGGGAGGCGCTACCTACCGGGGGCGTAGGTTGGTGAGGAGCCAGCCTGTCATTGACCCGAACCTTATTTGGTGGCGGTCACGTGGGCCAGTGACGGTCCAGAGGCTCGAGGACCCCGCGGAGGTGGTGCGTCACCGTGTTAGTGAGGAGGACGCGCACGTTTGTCGCTACTTGTTTGTGTTGGAGCACATGTTCTCCAATATCTGGCAGGTTCTCCAGGGATCTCACTGGAGCTATGATCCCGTGATGGTTCCTTCTCTGTGGGTGTCCACTGCCCGCGCCGATACCCGTCGTGTGCTAGGGTTTTAGTTGTATTAGTGATGTTATATGTATGACACTATTCAGGATGTATTAGTGATAATATTCGACGATGTATGGATGCATGAGATGATTTACTTTTGCTTATTGAATGCATGCTAATATGAGTCCTATAAGATATTTTGAAATGTATATCTTGTGTTGCTCAAATAGGATATGTGCTTGCCCAAGTGGCCGGTCATGTTTGTATGTTACACCTCCGAGTGGCCTATGTTTTGCCGGAGTGTTGATTCATTTCCGTTCCGGCAAATTTCAGGCGCTCGATATGTCCTATTTTAGCAAAGGTCATGCCGGATTTTTCCGTGAATTTTGGCATGACTTGTGCCAGAATATGTAGGAAATATCGAGTGCCCCGGATTTGTGTGTTGAGTATCCTGGTAGTTGTCTTCGATCGATTTTCAATTAATGTTTTAACTATGAACATAGGAAATGTCTGACGACAAAAAGGATTTTGGTATTTGCAAATACTGCGAAGACGAGCGCGACCTGTGCGACGGAATCTTCCTAGATGATGATAGGCGCTTCAGCATCAAGCTGGACGAGAACTTCGAAGTGGATACAGTAAGTCACAACGACAAGTCTTTTTTCGTAATTAAGCATGACATTTGCTTCATTTGCTTCAACTTATAATTTAAGCATGACATTAAGCATGACAAGTCTTTTTTTTACTATTCTACTAGCGTATCCCCTGCCATGCAAGAGTTTTTGTATTGGATAAGATAGGTTCCAGTCGTACTATGGAGGAAAAGAAAGTTTACTTGAAGACCAAGCATGGTTATATTTTCCACACAAAATTATACAATTCAGACGACTACACCTATTTTGGATGCAAAACATGGCGAGCACTATGCAAGACTTATGCATTTGAGCCTGATATGGTTATCACCTTTCATATTCGTCCGGAAGATGATATTGAAGGTAATACCGACATCTGGGTCGATGTGCAGACGCCTCCAGTTATACCATTATGTAAGTTTCTCAACCATATTTATGTCTTTGATATTGTTTATTCAAAAATAGTTGACAACTAATTTGTATTGTCAGCTTATTTCGGTGCAAGCAAACATGTCCAGCGCTTGGTAGACAGGACCTACTACTGTCCCGAGGCTGAACTAAACTGCGAGGAGCTAAGTCATTATGTTTCATGGCTTGAGGATCTTGATACTGTCAAGACAAATTTTCTTCCTGCATTTAGAAATGTTAGTACTGAAAACATGCGACCAATAGTGTTCGTAATGAACTACGGTCACATCTATTTAGGAAGGATGGTAAGATTTTTACTATTTGTCCTCAGTGCATCTTTTCCATACATTATTTTTGAAGCTAAACTTCATTTCTAAGTATGTTACCATACGATGTTCTTCAATAGGGACCCCCGATGAATGTTGTGCCTTATGGGATCGAGACTAAAGGTACCATGAGTATTATTAGCTTACGGCCAAGATATCCTACAGATTACTTTAGTGCATTCAAGATTAGCGACGGATGCTTAATAGTGCAAGACTGGACCAAATGTGTGATGGAGAAGCACAGAGAAGTACTAGGGGGCAGCAAACAGATGCGCTACCCACGATTAGGAGACAGGTTCATCTGCATGCTCCAACTTGATCAAGGAGGAGAGCTACACATGTTTTATGTTATTTTACCTAAGAGAGAGCAGCAGGAGTGATTAGCTAGCTAGAAATGAGTTTGAGGATGATGATGTGCTACACTATTACTATGATGATAAAATAGCTAGTGTTGGTGGTAATGACTATGATGATTATTATTAGCTAGTGTTAGTGGTGATTAAATAAATACTGTTGGTGGTCATGACTATGATGATGATTAAATAGCTTGTGCTGGCCGATTAGATTCAAGTGGAGGCAACATGTGGTGCACATCGAAAGTACTACTAGTCCAAACTAGATCAAGTTTGGATTAGTAGTATACTTTTGACATGCACCACATATTGCCTCCACTTGAACCTAATCCACCTTCATTTGACACACTGTTATGGACATAATGATGTAAACCTCATAACTGGTATTGTACCAATATTTGTACGATGGCGCATAAATACACTAAAAATAAAAAAAATAAAAAAGAAAACTAGTAGCGATGGAGAGAAAACACGCTGCCAGTAGTTACATTAGCAGCAGCGTGGGAGTGAACAAACGCTGCAGCTATTTGTCCTAGCAGTAGCGCGTGCGGGCACACGTTACTGCTAAGCAATAGTTGTAGCGCCTTATTAGTAGCGCGCCTACCTGCGCTACTAGTGAGCACAAAACGAGCGCGACCTGTGTGCCAGACTCGCGGCAATATAAATTTTCATGAAAAACGTTTGATTTGTCATGCCTAAAATCAGATGTCATATTTTTAGCATTTTCGTAAATTTTTGTATTTCCAAATGGCCTTTTTTGCGGCCACCAGAAAAAACATCCCGCATGTGTAACATGACCTATGGATCTCATTTGTCAACGAGATATATCTATCTCACTCAAGACCACGTTGGAGAACTGAGTGCGAGGTGGTTGTGGCGGTGGCAGCGACAACAACTGCAATGGCGACGACAGTGGCGGCACCAATGACAACAACATTGGTGGTGATGTTGATGGTAGCGGTGGTGGCTTGATGACATGGTGTGGGCCCCTGGTGTTGGGTGTTTTTTGTTGTGATAGTGCTAATTATCAACTAGAGGGGGAGTGAATAGGCGATTTTTATGAAAGTCTCCAAGACATGAAATGTCTTCAAAGACAAGCAAGCAAACAACACCTACACACTATGCAGCGGAAGATAAACTACACTATACAAGCTATAGTCAGAGGAACGTTGCAAGGTAAGCACGAGGACAAATAGCTGCTAGGTAGAGTAGATCAGAATAGGAAAACAGTGTGAAGACAAATATGCAATCAGAGAGAATATCTTCACACATTGAAGTCAAACAGGGCAAGCAAGCAATGTCTTCACGAAGCTAAACAGTAAGTATTGAGTGAAGAGATAGAACCAGATGCTTGACGAAGACAAGGATTTGGTAGACTAGTTTCAGTTGCTGTGACAACTGTACGTATGGTTAGAGAGGCTGAGATTGAACTCAGAATATCGCATCTTCACCTTATTCCCCTTGAGCTAAGAACACTTAGTCCTATATCCAGTCCTTCTCTATGACTTGCTGAATAGACTTATTCGCAGCCATACACTATCTTATTTAAAAGAGTCCCCTGTCTCGTGAATGATCGAACTTGGTAAACTTTGAAATAATCGTTTAGATAGCATTAGCTGCTTTGCTTCCTTTTCTCTGCCAGTCTTTCAAGTTCTCACCCTCCCAGAAAAGAAGGGAAAGTCTTCTTACTAGCTTGCCCAATCACTCTGGTAAGTCTTCGAGGTAGACTTCCAAACCTTTACAGACTTAGTTCACCGCCGATCCACAGTGACTTTTGGATCCTCAGAACGCGATGTCTAACCGACTGGAAGATGCACAGCCTTCAAGTGTAACAAGTCTTCAGATCACGCGGACAGAAAGACTTCAGTGATGCCAAACACTCCTTGGGCTTTGGGTGTTTTGGGGTTTTGTCCTCATAAGGATTCTCTCTCAAAGGCTTTGGAGGTGGGTTGTGATAACCCACAAGTATAGGGGGTCGCAACAGTTTTCAAGGGTAGAGTATTCAACCCAAATTTATAGATTCGACACAAGGGGAGCCAAAGAATATTTGAAGGTATTAGCAGCTGAGTTGTCAATTCAACCACACCTGGAGATTAATTATCTGCAGCAACGTGATCAGTAGCAAAGTAATATGATAGTTTTGATAATAGTAGAAACAACAATGGTAATGGTAACAGTGATAATAGTAGTTTTGTAACAAGTGCAACAGTAATGACAACAGTAGTAACTTAGGGCCTGTTCGGGAACTCTCCAACTCCCAACTCCCAACTCCCACAACTCCAGATCTGGATTTTACCTGAACGCTCCAGCTCCTGGAGTTACGGGAGGGACGCTAGCGATTTGCTACGTGCAAATTTCGTGGAGTTGCGGAGTTGGAAATCTGGAGCTCCATGAAAATTGAGAAGCGGGAGTTGTGAAATATTACACCTATGTGCCACCGTGAAGTGAATCGGCTGATACCGGTTCGATCGTTCGCCGTCGCACCCATCCCCGACTAGCTACACCCGACCAGGCCATGGGCCCAGTTCATATTTCCCACAGCGTTTTGCATTGACAGCCCGCTCTAGATGGGCCACATAGGGGCAATTTTATGGGCTTCGGCGCGCTCCCTCGTGCATGCGAGAAGCCACCACACCGAATGGATTGCTCGCTCCGGGATCTCTCGTGAGAAGCTGGCATTCGATTCCTGGAGTAGGAGTTGAGGTTTTCGGCCACAGAGGGCTTCCGAACAGGCCCTTAGTAAGAACAATATAAGATAAATTCGTAGGCATTGGATCGGTGACTTGTTGGATGATATTCATCATGAGACAGTTATAACCTAGGGCGATACGGCACTAGCTCCAGTTCATCAATATAATGTAGGAATGTATTCCGTAAATAGTCATATGTGCTTATGGAAAGGACTTGCATGACATCGTTTGTCCTACCCTCCCATGGTAGCGGGGTCCTATTGTAAACTAAGGGATATTAAGGCCTCCTTTTAACAGAGAACCGGAACAAAGCATTAACACACGGTGAAAACATGAACGGTAGCACCCCGAGAATCATGCTACAGTAATCTCCCCTTAATGGTGGCTATGTCATCATGATTACTACGCAAATTGCTACTTGAGAAAAATCAAAGTCATTTTCAAATTTAAATTGCAAGTGAAATTATTATTTTCTTTGCGTCGTAAAACCAAAATGTTCAAATTATTCTATAATTCCCCTGATCTTTTTCATGTTGAAACCAACTTAATTTGACTCGCAAATAAATCCGTAAGAAATTAATAAGTGGTCCAACAGCCACTAAATAGTCATTTTAAAATAAACATATGTTATGTGTTTTTAAAACCACTTGAAATCTTGTGTGCTAGCTCAGCACATCGTCTACTAATTATCTGACAAGTTTCTTTTTGATCAAAATTCAATTGGTATTTAATTAAAGTGCAAAAGAGAAATTAGAAAACATAAGATGAGAAAGAAAGAAAGAAACTAGTGCTGGACTGGGCCATGAGTGCATAGTGCACAACTGGCCCGGCCCAGCCGTGTCTTCCTCTTCGTCCTGTTCACAGGGGGTCATGGCATGGCATTGATAACCCACAAGTATAGGGGATCGCAACAGTTTTTGAGGGTAGAGTATTCAACCCAAATTTATAGATTCGACACAAGGGGAGCCAAAGAGTATTTAAAGGTATTAGCAGCTGAGTTGTCAATTCAACCACACCCGGAGATTAATTATCTGCAGCAAAGTGATCAGTAGCAAAGTAGTTTGATAGTTTTGATAGTAGTGACAGCAGCAATAGTAACAGTAACAGTGATAGCAGTAATTTGTAGCAAGTGTAACAGTGATGATAGCATTAGTAAATTAGCAGAAACAATAAGGATAAATTCGTAGGCATTGGATCGGTGACTTGTTGGATGATATTCATCATGAGACAGTTATAACCTAGGGCGATACGGCACTAGCTCCAGTTCATCGATATAATGTAGGCATGTATTCCGTAAATAGCCATACGTGCTTTATTAAAAGAACTTGCATGGCATCTTTTGTCCTACCCTCCCGTGGCAGCGAGGTCCATATTGGAAACTAAGGGATATTAATGCCTCCTTTTAATAGAGAACCGGAACAAAGCATTAACACATAGTGAATACATGAACTACTCAAACTACGGTCATCACCAGGTGACTATAACTTGCAAGATCAGATCTAAAACATGGATATAATGATGAATTCATAAACGGTTCAGATCTGAAATCATGGCACCCAGGCCCAAAGTGACAAGCATTAAGCATGGCAAAGTCATAGCAACATCAATCTAAGAACATAGTGTATACTAGGGATCAGGCCCTAACAAAACTAACTCGGTTACATGATGAATATCATCCAACTCCCCGCCGACCAGCGAGCCTACGAAGGAATTACTCACTCCCGATGGGGAGCATCATGGAATTGGCGACGGGGAAGGGTTGGTGATGACGAAGAACGAAGATCCCCCTCTCCGGAGCCCCAAACGGACTCCAGATCTGCCCTCCCGAGGAAGAACAGGGCTTGGCGGCGGCTCCGTCTCGTGGATCACGATAATTCTTTCTCCCTAATTTTTTCTGGAACAATGTGATTTTATAGTATCAAGGGGGGTCATCAGTGGGGCCACCAGGTGGGTACAACCCACCTGGGCGCGCTAGGAGAGGGGGGCGTGCCCTGGTGATTTTTGCCCACCCAGGGCCCCTCTCCGGTGGGTCTTGGCTCCAGAAATTCTTATTATTGGTATAAAAAATTCTCAAAAAGTTTTGTTCCATTCCGAGAACTTTTATTTCTGTAAAAAAAACACCATGGTAGTTCTGCTGAAAACAATGTCAGTCCGGGGTTAGTTCCATTCAAATCATGCAAATTAGAGTCCAACACAAGAGGAAAAGCATGAGAAAAAGTAGATACATTGGAGACGTATCAACTCCCCCAAGCTTAAACCTTTGCTTGTCCTCAAGCAATTCAGTTGATAAATTGAAAGTGAGAAAGAAAAACTTTTACGAACTCTTTTGCTCTTTTTTGCATAAATAAGCTTAAACATCACCCAGGTTTTCAGCCAACATTATTGAAAGTGCGTTATATCGACTAGAGGGGGGTGAATAGGCGATTTTTATGAATTCTTCACTGAGGAATTTGCCAGTGAGGAAATTCCAGAGTGAAGAACTACTTGCAGCGGAATAAGTACTCAAAAGTAAACCTAACAGAGCATGAGCATGGTCTTCATGATGAAATGAAAATGAGCACAGAGTATAGAAAGCGTAATCACTGGATAAACAGAATGAAGAAAAACAGAATGAAGAAATTGAGCTAAGGAAATAGAGAAAGTCTTCAATCAAAGTCTTCAAACAGATATGAACAAGCACACAACACAGAAATGAGGAAATGGAACCAGTTAGCTCGGTGAAGACAATGATTTGGTAGACCAGTTCCAACTGTTGTGACAGTTGTACGTCTGGTTAGGGCGGCTAGGTATTTAAACCTGAGGACACACAGTCCTAGACACCCAGTCATGAACACGCAGCTCAGGATACTCAGTCCTCACCGTATTCCCCTTGAGCTAAGTTCACAGAGACCTCGCCCAATCACTCGTGGTAAGTCTTCAGGTGACTTCCAAACTTCACAAACTGGGTCACTTGGCGATCCACAATTACCTCTTAGACGCTCTAGACCATGACGCCTAACCATCTAGAAGATGCACAGTCTTCAAAGGTAACAAGCATAGGATCCACGCAGGATCAATCTCTTCAGTGATGCACAATCACTTTGGGTTTGTAGGTGTTTGGGTTTGGGTTTTCCTCACTTGATGATTTTCACTCAAAGTCCTCGGAGGATAGGATGCTCTCAAATGACAAGTGTCAGTTTCTCTCGGAGCATCCAACCAGCTAGTGGTTGTAGGGGGCAGCTATTTATAGCCTAGGGAGTAGCCCGACATGATAAGACATAAATGCCCTTCAATGATATGACCGTTAGGTGGGTAGATATTTTGGGACAGCTGGCGCATAGCACAACAACGGTCGGAATTTTGAGTATCAAATTCCTCAGGGCTATCATGTTCCTCACTGTGTAGGTAATCCGCACTGGCAAATTCCTAGCTCCTCGGTCAGAACAAATTCCTCAGAGACCAGAAGAACTTCGTCTGTCACTGAAGAACTTGACTGAGCTGTATGAGATTTCCAATGGCTTCACTCGAAGGGATTGGTAGGTGTAGGATTTGAGCTGAGCATCACTTGGAAATTTTTCCTTAGTATTTCCTCGACCCCCTTTAACAGCACGGTGTTTCCTATGACTCAAGAAAGAGAAAATGAAACTACGAAAACAAAAGTCTTCATGCTTCATGTTCCTCAAATGAATACCAAGTCTTCAGGATCACACCAATTTCTTTACTTTCAAAGTCTTCAGAAATCCAAAGTCTTCAGTCGAAGAACTTCATTTTTAGGGGTTGACTTTCTTTGTAAATATCAAACTCCTCATAGACTTATAGACCTGTGTACACTCGCAAACGCATCAGTCCCTTAACCTATAAGTCTTCAATACACCAAAATCACTAAGGGGCACTAGATGCACTTACAATCTCCCCCTTTTTGGTGATTGATGACAATATAGGTTAAGTTTTCAACGGGGATAAACATATGAAGTGTAAATACTGAAATTTAGGAATTTGATTGCAAGATATAGAAGAACTCCCCCTGAAGATGTGCATAGTGAGGAATTTGCTTTTGAAGCAATGCACACTTTGAAGAGTAGAATCATGGAGATCTCCCCCTATATCTTGTAATTCATACACGCATTTAACATATAATATGAAGAATTTAAATGCATGAAGAAATATGGTGACTGATGTAATTCAGCATGCGTGCATTAACATTAATGAGGAATAAGCATGCAGGAAAAAAACTCAGCAAAAGTATCAGACCACCATAGAGTTCAAGTTTACAACTCGATCCAGCAAAGTCTTCAAAAGAACGGGAGTTGTAACTTAGAAAAAAACACCCATATAGGTAGACCCGCTTGAAGACTAACTCAAATTTCTTCCCCTTTGTCATCGAATGACCAAAAGGGTCAGAAAAATGAGGACTAACACCCCTGAAGAATATCAAGTTGATGGAGGAGTGCCAGCGTTGTTGGGGTTGTTTGTTGTTGTAGGGCCTGCCGCAGTGTCGTCCAAGTCTTCATACTCGTCGGTGTCACGAGATGAAGAACATGAGCTGGCCACCAAGGAAGGAACTTTTACTTTCTTGAATTTCTTCGCTGGAGGTGCAGACCAGTCAAAGTCCTCCTTGAGACCCATTTGCTTCAGATCTTCTTCACCATACAGATGTGATAAGATAGCCCAGGTGCGATCGAAAACTTCATGGAGGTAGTAATGGTTTTTCTTCACTACATTATGTGTAGCAATCATGTTGTGAAGAAGAGAACCAAACCGATGCTTAACCCATTTATGGTTTCGATCCAGCTTCTGGTGAAGACTAAGAAGCAGCTCACGGCCAGTCATTACCCTGGGAGCTGTGGCTTGAGGATTTGGCTTGGATGCATGTGCAACAGAAACATGAGTGGGAGAGTCATCATTGGTGGAATAAGATGCAACTTTGCGAAACTGACCATCTAATGGACGAAAGCCTTCATCAATGACAGCAGGTGCCTTGCCCTTTTCATCAGCTAAGGAATATGTCTGCTTGAGGACTTCAATTGGGGGGCAGGTAGCTGAGTTGATTCTGAAAGTCAGCCTTATAGTTTAGTGTAGACCTTGTTCTGAGGAATCTCATAATCCAAGGAGCATAAGGCTTCAACTCAAACGGAGAGAGTGCAACATTAGCCAGAGTCCTCATGAAGAAATCATGATAATTGACAGGAATGCCATGTATGATGTTGAATAGCAGATTCTTCATGGTGCCAACAATTTCCTCATCAGACGAGTTGTGGCCTTTGATAGGACTCATTGTCCTTGTCAGAATGCGATAGACTGTTCTGGGCACATATAGCAATTCCTTCACGAGGAATTTGGTCCTTGGGGCTTAACCGGGCTTCAGGGGCTTCATTAGCACTTGCATGTAATGGGCAGTGAGTTCAAGCTCCTGGTACAAACGACGAGCTCCTTCAAGGGGTGGACTGATGGGCAGGGCGTGAAGTAATTCAGAAGTCGGTGCCTTATAATGAGTGTTATCGGTCATCCAGTCCAATACCCAAGTGTTGATATCATCAGGATCACCTGTGATGTGCAGTGTAGCGTAGAACTGAAGAATAAGCTCTTCATTCCAATCAACAATGTCAGAGCAAAAGTTGAGGAGGCCTGCGTCATGAAGCACACTGAGGACAAGAGAGAAGCAAGGCAGTGATTCCATGTCCACGTGAGGAATATGCTCGTGGTAGAAGACTTTATCCTTGTTGAAGGGCAGTGAAGAATAGAAATTTGCCTGGCTGGCAGTCCAGAAGTGCTTCCTCCTAAGACGAGCAAAGTCATAAGGATTTTAGTTTGTGAAGAATACGTGCTCGCCGAAGAAGTCATCAGCCTTGAATTTCTGCTTCTTTGAGAAAGGATCCTTTGGCTTGGGGTGAGGAGTGTAAGTCAATTGCATCACAACCTCAGGGATCTCGATCGCAGGTTCCACAGGCTGAGGAATTTCAGGTTCTTCTTCAGTGGCATCCTGGGACTTTAGTTCTTCATTTACATTTTCTTCAGCACTAGTGGCTGGAATCTCTTCATGAACAAACGGTGTGGCATGAGGTTCTTCAGATCCCATTTGTACTTCAGTAGTGACAGGGGACTGAGGAATTTGTTGTAGGGGTGTGAACAGAGGAGAATTGGGATCCTGACTTTCCCAAAAGTCTTTGTTCAACACTGGAGTTGTGCATCTAATGTCCACATATTCGTCTTCATTCATTTCTTCAACACCGACCTCTTCAGCAGTGAACTGAGGCATGGGCGATGAGACTATTGGGGTTGAAGGAATTGCATTCGCTTCAATTTCTTCATCCAACTACTCTGAAGAAGCAGCAGAAGGAATGTCTTCATCGGATCCGCTTGGGATCACGTATTCTTCATCAAAAGGTATAAGGTCCTTTGATGGCATGGATGAGACAGGAACACCATCAATTGGATTTTCAAACGAGCTGGTCAGCGGCTTCATCTTCTTCGGAGCTGAAGAATCTGATGCAGTTGATGCCTTCCTTTTCTTCATAGCTACACACTCTGCAGCCTTGATCTTCTTCACATCTGATGCAGATGGAAGGATCGGATATGGTGTAGGCGCAGGAGGAGAATAGGAATTTGGTTCAAGATCTTCAGGCACAGCTGATGCAGTTGCCCTGACTTCTTCATTTTCTTCAGGCGCAACACTAGTGGTTGCCCTGGCAATTGCTTCAGCGGCTGGAATGCATTCATCAGCCCTGGTACTAGCATTGTCTTCAGCAGCCTGAGTATCATCAGCGGTGCTGGCATTTTCTTCAGTAGGTTGAGCAGATGCCTCAGCCTCAGGATTTTCTTGTTGCATTGGGGCTGCAACATTGGAAGTGAACTTCTCAGTTAGTTTCACAAAACGGACCTTGGCTCCTAGCCAATCAGCGCGGTATGCGTCAAATTCATCGCTGAGTTTCTTGATCTCAGATTGAATAGTGACAAGTTCTTCAGTTGTCATAGAGACAACGTTTTTCTTTAGGAAGCGCTCCTTTTTGTATTGCGCTTTCTTCAACTACCTGGCCTTTTCTAATTTTCATTTTTCTTCCTGAATGAAGTGAGTCAACATATGAATTTGGCTAGGAGTCAACTTGAAGTCAGGCATAGGAGTCTTGGGGTCCTTGTGCCAGAGATCAATGTAATCAAGGATCAATTTTGGATCCAAAAGCAGAGGCGCACTTGCGCCTTTGGCTCTAGCGGCCCTGAGTTGCATGTCCCTGATGATTTTAGCAAGTTCTTCATCATCAGCTTCGTCTTCATCAGATGGCACTTGAAAGGCGACCTGCTTCTTGTGAGGACTTGGTCGAGAGCTCCGTCCAGCAGTGGCCTTTGTCTTTAGCAGAGAGGGTCCAGTTGATGAATTTGGTGCAACTGAAGAACTAGCAGAAGCTCCTAAGGCAATAGAGATGCCTGTTGTCCTTTGGCACGAGGCGAGATGCATAGGTGCTGAGGATTTTGACGGGGGAGCTGAGGACTTTGGAGGAGCTGGTGCGGCTTGAGGAATTGGCTGTGAGGGCTTTGAAGAATCTGGCCGTGAGGGCATTGGGGTTGAAGCACTTGGCTTATGAGCAGGCTTCTTTGGCATGGCCTTCTTTGGCTTGCTTGTAGAAGCCTCAGCAGAGGCAGCAGCAATAGCAGAGTCTTCATTAAATTTCCTCACTGCTTCCTTAGCTACTCTGGCTAGCTTGGCCTGGCGCTTGGCCCATTCATCAGGATAATCCTCACCACGCTTGAGGCTGGTGGGATCAGCTACTTTGCTAGGTGCCAACGGAGGTCTTGGGCATGGAGGATTAAGAGCGAATGTCTTCATATACTTGGGAGTAACATATCTATACTCCCTCCATTCCCGTGCCCATCTCCTCTCTATCCTTTGTATGCGCACTTTGCGTTGATTTTTGTCCTCCTTGCCAAATTTGGCCTCATCAGGAGTACAATAATCCTTGTATATGTCCTCAGGGATTTCAAACGCAGTGTTGACCTCAGGACTCTTTCCTCCCTTCTGTGGCTTCTTACCATCTGCCATTTTCTTCAGCTGAGGGTTTTGAACGATTGAGTTCTCTGAAGAGGTATGCAACTTTTCTTTGAGGAACGCTGCAAATGAGTTAAGTTGATGAGAACCTAGTGATTCAGCAGCGGACATGTGTACCTGTGAACAGAGTATAGTTGCGAGGAATTTGGAGAGGTCATATGCGTTCTCAGAAGGTTTTGCAATAAGAACAAGTTTGAGGAATTTGACCGGATGAATCTTGAGGAATTTCACTAAGCGTTCTTTGATGTTGCTTAGAGAAACAGATCAAGAACAGATGATATGTGAGGTGTCTAGTGTGTGAGGATTTGAAGAATAAACACCTTTTGAGGATTTGAAGAAAACATCTGAATCAACAAGGGTAGTAAAAGTAACTTTTAATTACCCTGGACGAAGAACACGATGAACTGGGAAGTGTAGATTTGAAGCTCGTCGGTTCAGATCTTCCACGGCCTAACTTGGCTGAGAAAGACAACTACGACGTTGGCAGAGTGAAGAAATCCGCGGTCGGCGTGCGTACGGCGGCGACGAGGTCGAGGTAGTGAAGCTCTTCCTCATCGGCGACGATGGAAGTAGCGGCGGCGCTAGGGTTTGGGAGCTCGAGCAAGGGACTGAGGTCGAGCGGACTAAAAATGAAGTGAGGAAGGGAGAGGGGTATTTATAGCCGAAGTGAAAAAACTACTCGCCCGAGGAAATAGGACGAACATGCCCCTGACCCTTCTCATTCGCTTGACATGTGTCACCCACGTACTGAGAGGTGACGATCGTGTGTGATCATGGGTGAATAGGATGAGTATTATCGTAGAATGTGTAAGGGTTTGAGCGGCAAAGGCCAAAAATTCAGATAAGATAGGTTTAAAGTTATGTTCGCAAATTCTTCAGCTGACAAGGACACAGTGAAGATTTTGAACGAGTTTCAAATAGAACGCACATGAAAAATTTGTGAATAGACTGTGTTGAGTTTAGCATATAGGGGGAAGGGTCCGATCACATTCACTTAGCAGAACAAGCAACTTGATATATATATATATATATATATATATATATTCGTCACCCTGGGTGAGGAATAGTTATTCTTCACCCCCTTCTATTTTACCATCAATGCACCGTAATTTTACGTTCCGTAAGTTTTGTCTTATTTCCGACGCAAAAAGACACCGTAAGAAAATATATAATCTCCGTAAAAAATATTTTATGTTATATAAAATTATAAGCGTAAAAACATAGTCTAAAATACACATAAACTGCAAATTTTCTTGCCTTATGACCTATATTTTTATTTTCTTATGTCAAATTTTACGTAGTGAATCAATAGGAATGTAACTATTTAAATTCCAAACGTAATTTAATTATGAAATGATCGTAAGATTACGTCGGGTGAAGAATAACTTATTCTGCACCCTGGGAGATGAATAGTAACACTATATATATAGGGTGGCACTATTCTAATCCCAGGATTAGAATAACTATTTGGATCACGGTCAGCCTATATAGGGCGCGAGGAGGTGTTCCCGAACTGTCGAACCGGGCAGAGACAAACAAAAACAAAAGAAGGAAACCCACCCCACCTCTGCCGATCTAGATCCCCCACCTCCCTCCCACACTTCCTGCCCCCGATCCAGATCCCCCACCTCCCTCCCGCACCTCTTGCCCCAAACCGGCAACGCGCCTGCCACCCTGCACCCAACCAGCGGCGGCGCCGCCACCGGCCGACAGCACCCCCCTCTTCCGAGATCCTCTTCGACGCCACCACACCACCGGCCAACCTCGCGCGTCGCCGCCCGCTGGAAACCCCGCGCGCCGCGGCCTCTTACCGAATCCCACCGGCGGAGGTCGCCACAGCAACCACCGCGTTCTTCCTCTCACCGCCGCCCTGGAGAGGAACCTCCCAAACCTGCGCCACAGTGGATCTCGCCTGCCCCAACGCCTCTTCTCCACGCATGCCCTTCTTCCTCGCCGAAGCTGATGTGGGCCGCCGCATCACCCAGCTGGCCGGGATCCCCCTCCCCTGCCCCCGTGCCGTCTGGGTCGGCCACACTGACCTTCTCATGAGGGCCACCTTGACCTTCCTGGAGAAGGTTCAACCATGGAGCTTTTTCTGGTGGCGACGTGATGGGTGACAGTGTGCATCCATGTTGTTTCTTCTTTCGTGTTTACTTGCTAGCCGCAGCTGGCAAGGCCGTGCGTGCTTGTCCTGTCCAGTGTCCACACCGCACGTACTACCGGCAATCAGCCTCCTCTCGGTGCAGCTTACTGCTTGCCACCGGTCTCAAATGCCAGACGCTCCTCCATAGTAGCTCGCTGTAGTTTTCTTCTGTAAAGAAGAAGAGAACTTGTATTTTACTGTTGCTGCCCCAGTTTGATTCGCATACAGATCACGGTGTGAAAAGTGGGGGTCGAAACTGGCGCTGCTGAATTATGCTTCGCAAGGCGTCTTCTGCCTTTGCATGCGATGATTATATAAAAGAAAGCGTTGTGGCTGCCGGCTGGGTTTGATTAGTTACAGGCAGTGAACATTGTCACCTAACAGTTTGGCTTTGGCCCCTAAATATAACAGAGTGGTTTCTTTACAGATGAAGATGGGGGCGGCTTATTATAATGGCAGGTGCTTCAGCATCGGTGCTGACAGTCACATGCTTGCTGATACGGCGATCGATCCATTGCCCAAAAGGATTGGTACATGTGTGATGTTTTTCATGTTATGAACATATTGGTTTGTGTGAAGTTCATGTACAACTACCCAAGGAGTTCAACAATCACTCACCATGAAAGAAGAAGAGGTAAGCAACGCCCAGGCTGTTCAACTTTGCTGTGTCAGGCTGTGCAATTCCGCTTGTGTGAACAAAGGGGGAGAAGTTTCTTCTTATATGTTGATTCTGCACTTGTATGGTGCATTTTGTCTCAGCTTTTATGTGTATTCATTGCTTCACTTAAATTGTGTTCAACAGGGTACAAAAAGTTTGCGTACAAACTATTTGTGTATGTCTGTAAGAGCTATTGTTGTGCTAGTGCCATGAGAAAATGGAGCTTTTTCGAGTTGTTTTTTCTGTAATACATGCGAAGACTTCGGTATGAACAAAAGGAGCTTTTTTCATAGTGAACAAGTGATCTTTTGGGTGTAATTTTGTTGTCGCTCTAATCGGCATGTATGAAAATTCGCAAGGATGTGCATAATTAACCAGCTACTTTTTGAGATAAAACTAGTACGTAACGAGTGGTAAAAAGAACACATAGTTTGCAAAAAAAAAATCAACTTTGGGGTAGGGAGACACATGTTGGAAAATTTCTCCTCGCCTCTACATTGTCCTTCTCAAGCACCATGTGCCCAGGGATGGAAATTCTCAAGCACTATGTGCCTAGGGTTGTCTTTGTGTGCTCTTGTTCCGGTGTTCGTTGTAGAAATGAAGTTCAGCCTTATCCTTGTGAAGGTTCAATGTGTGCGCCAGTTGCAGGTATTCACAAATTTCAAAAAGGATATATTTCTGTTGTGTGTGCCGTGTGTGTGGGGTGTACTAAAAATGTTCTGCGGGGGATAAGTTCATAGTTTCTGTCACTCATAGTTCAAAAAAATCGCTTTCAAAAAATCCAAAACACCTTCGGTGTCTAAGAAAAGAGAGTTGAACTCATGAAAAATATCACGTGACAAGTGAACCTTGTGAATATAGGGTTTAAAAAATGTTCCATTGTAAGACATCATGTAACTAAAGTGAACAGTAAAAAAAGAGAAAAAGCAAAAATTGAACACTTGTTTTAAAAAATAGAAGTTCAAATTAAAATAGCGGAGAAGTTCTTTGTTAATTATAAAACTGGGATTTTCACATTTAATAAAAATAAACCAAGAAGTTCAAATAAAAAAGCAAATCGATTCAAAAATTATACACAATATGGTATCTTCCCATTTAAAAAAAATTAAAGGTTCAAATTTAAATAGCGGAGAAGTTCGATATTTATTACAATATCAAGAAGGTCAAATTGAAAAAAATGACTAGTTCAAAAAGTTTATAAAAAGAGATTTTCCTTCTTTTAAAAATAAGACCTAGAAGTTCAACTTTAAATAATTCATTAGTTTGATATTTATTACATAACTAGAACTTTTCCCGTTACTAATGAATAACACCAAGAAGTCCAAACTAAAAAAATATGAAGTTGTTTAATGTTCATATAAACTCGGATTTTCCCAAATGTTAAAGATTAAAACCAAGAAGTTCAATTTCAAAAAATGGAGTAGTTGAATGTATATAAAAAACTCAGGTTTTCGAGTTACTAATGAATAAACCAAGAAGTTCAATTGGGAAAAGCCGAGTAGTTTGATATTGATTTGAAAAATCAAATTTTCTAGTTACTAAAAAATAAACCAATAAGTTCAATTCGAAATAACGAAGAAGTTGGATGTTTCTAAAAAAACCCTCCAATTTTCACATTTCTAAAAGGCACAATGAAGTTCAAATAAAAAAGTAGAGCGGTTCAATGTCTATAAAAAACTCAGATATTTTCGCGTAACCAAGAGAAGTTCGGATTAATAACCGCTAGAAGTTCACGTACTAAATGGTATGAATTTTGTATTAAAAATAATAATGAAAAATCAAAGGCTAAAAAGTTTTGTTGTAGAAGTTCAAGTGCTCGGCTCAAGAAATTTAAAAAATTCTTGCGAGAGAGGCTCACCTTGTATTTCCATGTTCGATTTTTTCCGTACAAAAATCGAATACAATTCTTTACTCAAAAAATATAAAAAGGTGAAGTTCATATTGAAATAATAGAGAAGTTCGGAGTTTATTAAAACCTAGGATTTACCTGCTCAAAAAATAAAAACACAACGCCATTTTTTGTACTTTTAAAAACAACTCATAAACGAAAAAAATGGTTGCTAGAAGTTCAAGCGCTCGGTGAGGAAAAGTTCAAAAAATTCTTGTGAGAGGTTCACCGTGTATTTAGATGTCCAAAAATGTTAAAAAATGTTGTTTTTTGGGTTTTAAAATAATTCTCTCAAACAAGAGAGAAGTTCAAAGTGATAATAACCAGAAGTTCATGTACTGCATGGTGTGTGTTTCGTATAAGAAAAATACAATAAAGTAAAACAGAGTGAAGTTCAAACAGACATGCCCAGAAGTTCAACTACTTCACACAGTGCAAAAAACAGCACATCAAAAACAGAGTGAGGTTCAAACAGACATGCCCGTGAAGTTCAACTACTTCACACAGTGCATTTTCATTCACGATGAACGCATAAATCATGATCTCGCCATTTTTTAATTTACCTCAAAACGAGAGGAATATCATTTGTGTAAGTTCAAGTCCTCGGTCGGAGAAAGTAAAAAAATATATTGTGAGAGACGTTTGTACAAAAAGAATATTATTTGTGTAACACTAACGAATGGATGAGAAAATTACAAACAAAAATACATCATAGAAGTTCAACGTGAAAACAGCAGGAAGTTCAACTACTATGCTGAATGGATTTTAGATGAAAAACTTTTAAAATCGTCGCGAGTATGAAAAGATGATCAACACGGGAAACTTGCATGCTTACAACAGCTTTCCATCCGTATATCACCTGCTCAATTCCGGTGAGTGGACGGAGAGTTACGAGCAGTGGATGAAGAGCTACGAGAAAAAAAAGAACGTGAAAAAACAGAGTGAAGTTCAGGTACACGTGCCGAGAAGTTCAGGTTCTTCACACGGTGCATTTTTGAAGAATCTGTTTCGCGATAAAGGCAGAACGCATGATCCCGCCGTTTTAGAAATTACTTTAAAACGGCTAGGAATCAGAGAAAACCATCAACATGAAAAAGTTTCGCATTTTCCATAGCTTTTCAGTGATATATTATTTGCCCCATTCCGATAAAGTTTGTAGAAATTACAACGAAAATACGTTTTTCACCATTTTCAAAACTGACTTAAAACTGTAAAGAATTGGGAGAAACAATACACACAAAAAAGTTTCGCATTTTTTCAAGCTTTCCAACGCTATATCATTTGCTGCATTCGGACATACGGTTAAAAAATTAGCTCGAAAATACGAACTCGGTAGGACTTGGATCATTTTCTAAATTACTCTTAAACCATTCAAAATTAGAAAAAAACTTTCAAGATGAAAATGTAGCGCATTTTCATAAGCTTTCCAACACCGTATCATATGCCTACATTGGATTAGCCATTTAAAAATGACATCAAAAAACGAACTCAGCTGTTCGGTTTACAAAATTTTATGTTTTTTCAAATTACTCTTTAACCATAGGGAATTAGAGAAAACTTTCAACATGTGGAAGGAGCGGTTTTGCAGCATCTTTCCAACGCCATATTATATGCCTCATTCCGATAAATGGTTTAGAATTGCGATAAAAAATACGATTCACGTTTTTTGTGCGAAGAAAAAACGGTTTTCAAAACTGCTCTTAAACCGCTTGCATTTTGCCAAAAAAATTAAGTTGGGTCATGATACTGGTGTCCATAGCTTTCCAACGGTATATCGCAAGCCCCATTTGGGCAATGTTGGCGGAAGTTCAACCTAGTTCACAGGGAAGTTCAACGTACTACTAGCAGGGCAGGTCAGGTTGTGATCAGAATATTATTCTCATCCCGTGATCAGAATAGTGTATATATATATATATAGCCAATGAAGAAAAACGATGGAAGGAGTGAAGACAATCCAAGTTGAAAAACAACTGAGGAATTTCAAAACTAAGGAAAAACTCAAATTGAAGATTTTCAACTTTTGGTGGTGGCGTGACCCACCGTATAAGAATGATGATTTCATACACCGCGTACAGTTGTCGTAGGGTTCTGAGAATCAAATTATTTGTTAATTTCTTCACACTTAGATTGTTATTCTTCATTGATTGAAGAAAAATGTTTCTTCATGTGTTGCACATCTAAGTCATCAATTTTGCGTAAGTGTTAGGATGAGTGTCCTTTTCAAAGAACATTCGAAGATTTTAGGATATTTAGCTCACACCGCAACTTGCTAAATCTCTCCTCATCCAATGGCTTAGTGAAGATATCTGCTAGCTGTTCTTCAGTCTTCACATGCTCAATAGAGATGTCACCCTTCAACACATGATCATGAAGAAAATGATGATGAATCTGAATGTGCTTTGTCTTTGAGTGCTGAACTGGGTTATGAGCAATCTTGATGGCACTCTCATTGTCACAGTAGAGTGACACATTCTTCATGTTGACGCCGTAGTCCTTGAGAGTTTGCTTCATCCATAGCAGTTGAGCACAGCAAGAACCAGCAGCAATGTACTCAGCTTCAGCAGTAGACAGTGATACGCAGTTCTGTTCCTTCGAGGACCAACAGACCAAGGACCATCCGAGGAAATGGCATGTGCCAAATGTTGACTTGTGGTCCACATGCTCACCAGCATAGTCAGAGTCTGAATATCCAATGAGATCAAAAGCCGAGCCCTTGGGGTACCATAATCCAACTGTTTGTGTGTGAGCTAGATATCAAAGAATATGCTTCACAGCCTTATGGTGTGATTCCTTCGGTGTAGCTTGAAATAGGGCACACATGAAAACACTAAGCATAATATCTGGCCTAGATGCACATAAGTACAATAAAGAACCAATCATGGAGCAGTATACCTTTTGATCAAAGTCAGTACCATTTTCATCAGTGCATAGATGGCCATTTGTGGGCATAGGGATTTTGACACCTTTGCAATCTTGCATGCCGAATTTCCTCAGTACATCCTTGAGGTATTTCTCCCGAGATATGAATATACCATTACGCTGTTGACGAATCTGAAGACCTAAGAAGAATTCCAGTTCTCCCATCATAGACATTTGATATTCTTCACTCATCATATAGGCAAATTCATCACTGTAACGTTGGCCAGTACAACCAAAAATGATATCATCAACATAAATTTGGCACACAAACAATTCACCATCATAAGATTTAGTGAAAAGAGTTGGGTCAAGAGAACCGGGTTTGAAGCCTTTCTCCATGAGGAACTTCTTCAAAGTATCATACCACGCCCGTGGGGCCTGCTTGAGGCCATAGAGGGCCTTATTGAGTCTGAAGACTTTGTCAGGATGCTTTGGATCTTCAAAACCTGGGGGCTGAGCAACATATACTTCTTCCTCAAGCTTACCATTGAGGAATGCACTTCTCACATCCATTTGATATAAGATGATATCATGACGGTTAGCATAAGCAAGTAATATGCGAATAGCTTCAAGTCTAGCAACAGGTGCAAAATTTTCATCGAAATCAATTCCTTCAACCTGTGTGTAACCTTGAGCTACAAGTCGTGCCTTATTCCTCACCACAAGGCCATTTTCATCTTTCTTGTTGCGGTAGATCCACTTTCTGCCGATGATATTATGCTTGCGAGGATCTGGACGTTTGACCAGTTCCCATACGTTGTTGAGCTCGAATTGATGTAATTCCTCTTGCATGGCTTGAATCCACTCAGGCTCCAGAAATGCTTCATCTACCTTAATGGGCTCTATGATAGAGATGAAAGCAAAGTGCCCACAAAAGTTAGATAAATGTGAAGCTCTTGAGCGTGTGCGAGGACCTGGAATGTTGATGTTGCTGATGATTTTCTCAATTTGCACTTCATTTGCAACGCGAGGATGAGTGGGTTGTCGTTGAGGAATTTGATCAGTATTTTCTTCAGCACCATTTTCCTTAGGTGCATCAGCATGACGTTCTTCATGTTCTGGAATGACTTCTTCAACAGATTCTTCGGTAGGAATGACATCCTCAGTAGCCTTGAACTTAATAGATTCCTCAGGAGGTATTTCATCTGTCACAGGAGGTAGGTACTATCTTTGCGAGCCATTAGTCTCATCGAATCGCACATCTACAGTTTCAACAACTTGTGGTGATTGGTGTTGAAGACTCTGTAGGTGTGCTAGTCCTTACCATAACCGAGCATAAAACCTTCATGTGCTTTCGGTGCAAATTTAGAACTGTGATGAGGATCTCTAATCCAACATTTAGCACCGAAGACTTTGAAATAACTCACATTGGGTTTCTTGTCAGTGAGGAGTTCATATGCAGTCTTCTTGAAGAATTTGTGAAGATATACCCTGTTGATGATGTGGCACGCAATATCAATTGCCTCAGGCCAAAAGCAAGGAGGCGTATTGTACTCATCAAGCATAGTGCGGGCCATCTCAACAAGAGTCCTGTTTTTTCGCTCCACGACGCCATTTTGCTGAGGAGTATAAGGAGAAGATAACTCATGAGTAATACCAAGTTCATCAATATAGTCATCAAGACCAGTGTTCTTGAACTCAGTTCCAGTATCACTTCTGATGTGCTTGATCTTCACACCAAAGTTGGTTGAAGCCCTCGAGGAAAATCGTTTGAAGCCTTCCTGCACTTCAGTTTTGTAAGTGATGATATGCACCCATGTATATCGAGAATAATCATCAACAATGACAAAGCCACATAAAGATGCAGCATTAGTAAATGTGGCATAGTGGGTAGGGCCAAAGAGATCCATGTGAAGCAATTCAAATGGTTGAGTAGTAGTCATGATAGTCTTCGCTGGATGCTTGGCCTTGGTCATCTTTCCAGCTTCACAAGCTCCACACAAATGGTCCTTGATGAATTTGACACCCTCGGTGCCAATGACATGCTTCTTCTTCGCGAGCGTGTGCAGATTCCTCATGCCAGCATGACCAAGTCGTCGATGCCATAGCCATCCTTCTGAAGCTTTTGCAAGTAGACATGTAGCAGGTTGTGGTCCTGTAGAGAAATCAACAATATAAAAATCTCCTCTCCTATAGCCTTCGAAGACTTTGGAATTGTCAGCTTCCATGATCACAACACAATGATACTTGCCAAATACAACAACCATATCAAGATCACAAAGCATTGAGACAGACATGAGGTTGAACCCTAAGGACTCGACAAGCATGACTTTGTCCATGTGTCGATCCTTTGAGATTGCAACCTTATCTAGACCCAATACCTTGCTTTTGCCTTTGTTAGCGTAGGTGATATACTTTAGATGTGATGGAGATAAATCAGAGTCCATCAATAAGCTCCTGTCACCAGTCATGTGATTTGTACATCCACTATCGAGGACCCACTCAGTGGCTTTGGGTTGATCATCTTGCAGAAGAATTAGTGCAACTTACGAACTCATATACTTCATTAGTGAAGAATATGGTATCAATTTCATCAAGCAATAGAACAGATAAAGCAGTATGAGGACGTGAGAAATGAAAATTCATTTCTTCATGATTAGCTTGCGTCCTTTCAAGCAAATTCAGGTCTCTAGCAAATTCTTCAGACGATTAAGTTCGTCTGGAGACCTGACTCTGCATAAGAGGTTAGTTCTTTTTCTTCACCACCCACATCTGAAGGGGTGGCAAAGAGTTCATCATTCTGTGAGCTCCATAAGAGAAAGGTGGCATAGATGCCAATCCACTTCGTTTCACATAAGAGGGGTTAGGGTATGCATAAGAGTAAGCAGAGAAATTCTTCGAGGACTTATGAACATGATGATTTGAAGAATAATGCACATATCCATAATCCTTAGATCTTCCCTGCAAAACAGACGGGTTGGCACGATGATGCTCATATGAGGACTTTGATCCTTTTGAGGAATTTGATCCATGTGAGGAGTTTGGTCCATATGAGGACTTGGATCCATATGAAGAATTTGATCTGGGGTTCCTATTCTTGATTGGTGGTGTCATGATGACATTCACCTGAAGATTTTCAAGACACCTTTTGGGAACCCGGATTTTCTTCATAGGAGAACCGTTCCTACAGTTAGTGCCAACATATCTAGCAAATACTTCACCATTCTGATTTTTGAACAGTTTATAGTTGGAGTCAAATGACGCATCAGAAGAATATGAAGATTCACATGTAAAGCCAGATAGAGTAGATGGATCCATTGAAGGTCCCTTTGCAGCAACCCATGAGGTTTTGGGATACTGCTCAGGTTTCCAGTAGGTCCCATCAGCATTGAGTTTCCTCTCAAAGGCAATACCCTCTTTCCTAGGGTTCATGTTGAGGATATGCTTTTTAAGCACGTCCCAAAGAGCCTAATGCCCTTTGAGGCTTTTGTACATGCCTGTCATATACAATTCCTTCAGCCCTGCATTATCAGTGATACTAGCAATGTCCTCAGATGAGGAATTAGTGATAGCAGAGGCAGTTGAAGAATTTGCAGTAGTGGGAGTATTTGAGCATTCAGGTGAAGAATTAGCAGTTTCACGTTCAATGCACTTCAAACATGGAGGAACAAATTCATCCTGACTAGCGCTGATCTGTTGAGCAAGTAATGAATCATGCTCCTTCTGAAGATCTTCATAACTCACTCTTAACTGCTCAAGATCTTGCTTTCTTTAAAGATATTCATAAGAAAGCTTCTTATGATCATATAGGAGAGTGTTATGATGACCTTGAAGATTGTCAAACTTGGACTGAAGTCTCTGAAGATTTTCAGTCAAAATTTTAGTGCGATCCATTTCCTCGCCCAACATATCATCGCTTTTATCTAGCATGTTTTGAACCTTTTCAAGAGCCTTTTGCAGTTTCACAGCAATCTTAGCAAGTTTAGAATAGCTGGGTTTGAGTTTTTCATCAGATTCATCCTCACTAGATTCAAAAGAGGGATATTTGAGTACCTTTGAGGCTTTTGCCATGAAGCAATAGGTGGGAGCGTAGTCCTCATCACCGTCATCAGTAGTGTTGGGGAGGTCCTTTTCTTCAGAGTTGAAGATGGACTTGCTGATGAACGCGGTAGCAAGGGCTAGGCTCGCCATACCAGAGTCTAACTCCTCAGATTCCTCCTCTTCCTCATTTTCCTCAGATTCAGTCTCAGAGTCCATTTCCTTGCCAATGAACGCCCGAGCCTTCTTGGAGCTGCTCTTCTTGTGAGATGAGGACCTTGAAGACTTTGATGACGAGGACTTTGAAGATTTCTTCTTCTTCTTTGAATCATCAGAACTGTAATCCTTGTACTTCTTCTTCTTTGATTCCTTTTCCCACTAAGGACAATCTTGAATGTAGTGTCCGGGTTTCTTGCATTTGTGACAGAGTCTCTTCTTGTAATCATGGGATGAGGAATCTGATCTCAAGTCACCACTTCTTGAGGATTTACCAAAGCGACCACGTCTTGAGAACTTCTGAAACTTCCTCACAAGCATTGCTAGCTCCTGGCTCAGTTCTTCAGGGTCACCAAGGCTACTGCCAGAATCTTCACCTTCAAATTCAGACATTTCCTTGGCCTTCAGAGCCCGTGATCTACCATAATTTGGTCCAAGAAATCTCTCTTCTCAGCAAGCTGGAACTCATGAGTGTTTAGTCTCTCGAGGATATCAGCGGGATCAAGTGACTTATAATCTCCATGTTCTTGTATCATCAATGCCAAAGTATCAAATGAGGAATCAAGCGATCTCAGCAATTTCTTCGCCACCTCATGGTCGGTGATATCAGTGGCACCAAGTGCTTGAAGCTCATTTGAGATGTCAGTTGATACGTCTCCAATGTATCTATAATTTTTGATTGCTCTATGCTATATTATCTACTGTTTTGGACATTATTGGGCTTTATTATCCACTTTTATATTATTTTTGGGACTAACCTATTAACCGGAGGCCCAGCCCAGAATTGCTGTTTTTTTTGCCTATTTTAGGGTTTCGAAGAAAAGGAATATAAACGGAGTCCAAATGGAATGAAACCTTCGGGAACGTGATTTTCTCACCGAACATGATCCAGGAGACTTGGACCCTACGTCAAGAAATAAAGGAGGAGGCCACGAGGTAGGGGGGCGCGCCTACCCCCCAGGAGCGCCCTCCACCCTCATGGGCCCCCTGTTGCTCCACCGACGTACTCCTTCCTCCTATATATACCTACGTACCCCCAAACGATCAGATACGGAGCCAAAACCCTAATTCCACCGCCGCAACTTTCTGTACCCACGAGATCCCATCTTGGGGCCTGTGCCGGAGCTCTGCCGGAGGGGGTATCCATGACGGAGGGCTTCTACATCATCACCATAGCCCCTCCGATGAAGTGTGAGTAGTTCACCTCAGACCTACGGGTACATAGTTATTAGCTAGATGGCTTCTTCTCTCTTTTTGGATCTCAATACAATGTTCTCCCCCTCTCTTGTGGAGAACTATTCGATGTAATCTTCTTTTTGCTGTGTATTTGTTGAGACCGATGAATTGTGGGTTTATGATCAAGTCTATCTATGAACAATATTTAAATCTTCTATGAATTCTTTTTTGTATGATTGGTTATCTTTGCAAGTCTCTTCGAATTATCAGTTTGGTTTGGCGTACTAGATTGATCTTTCTTGCAATGGGAGAAGTGCTTAGCTTTGGGTTCAATCTTGCGGTGTCCTTTCCCAGTGACAGTAGGGGCAGCAAGGCACGTATTGTATTGTTTCCATC
Organism: Triticum urartu; assembly: GCF_056163025.1. Taxonomy (NCBI): domain Eukaryota; kingdom Viridiplantae; phylum Streptophyta; class Magnoliopsida; order Poales; family Poaceae; genus Triticum; species Triticum urartu. The sequence continues at coordinate 480,232,566 of NC_141875.1, read as the reverse complement.
GAGGATAACAAGATGGGGTTTTCATCACATTGCATGAGTTTATCCCTCTACATCATGTCATCTTGCTTAAGGTGTTACTCTATTTTCATTAACTTAATACTCTAGATGCATGCTGGATAGCGGTCGATGAGCAGAGTAATAGTAGTAGATGCAGGCAGGAGTCGGTCTACTTGTCTCGGACGTGATGCCTATATACATTTTTTTGACGGTGATGCCTATATACATGATCATACCTAGATATTCTCATAACTATGCTCAATTCTGTCAATTGCTTAACAGTAATTCGTTCACCCACCGTAAAATACTTATGCTCTTGAGAGAAGCCACTAGTGAAACCTATGGCCCTTGGGTCTATCTTCATCATATTAATCTTCCAATACTTAGTTATTTCCTTTGCTTTTACTTTGCTTTTATTTTACTTTGCATCTTTATCATAAAAATACCAAAAATATTATCTTATCATATCTATCAGATCTCACTCGTAAGTGGCCGTGTAGGGATTGACAACCCCTTATCACGTTGGTTGCGAGGATTTATTTGTTTTGTGCAGGTATGAGAGACTCGCGCGTAGCCTCCTACTGGATTGATACCTTGGTTCTCAAAAACTGAGGGAAATACTTACGCTACTTGACTGCATCATCCCTTCCTCTTCGGGGAAAACCAACGCAATGCTCAAGAGGTAGCAAGAAGGATTTCTGGCTTGCCGGGGAGTCTACGCAAAAGTCAATATACCAAGTACCCATCACAATCCCTATATCCCGCATTACATTATTTGCTATTTGCCTCTCATTTTCCTCTCCCCCACTTCACCCTTGCCGTTTTATTCACCCTCTCTCTCTATCCTCCCTCTCTTTCTCTATTTGCCTCTTCTTTTGCCCGCTTGCTTTTTTGTTTGCTTGTGTGTTGGATTGCTTGCTTGTCACGATGGCTCAATATAACACTAAATTGTGTGACTTTACCAATACCAACAACAATGATTTTATTAGCACTCCGATTGCTCCTCTTACCGATGCTGAATCTTGTGAAATTAATGCTGCCTTGCTGAATCTTGTCATGAAAGATCTGTTTTCCGGCCTTCCTAGTGAAGATGCTGCTACCCATCTAAATAGCTTCGTTGATTTGTGTGATATGCAAAAGAAGAAAGATGTGGATAACGATATTTTTAAATCGAAGCTATTTCCTTTTTCGCTTAGAGATCGTGCTAAAGCTTGGTTCTCGTCTTTGCCTAAAAATTGTATTGATTCATGGAATAAGTGCAAAGATGCTTTTATCTCTAAGTATTTTCCTCCCGCTAAGATCATCTCCCTTAGAAACGATATTATGAATTTTAAGCAACTTGATCATGAACATGTTGCACAAGCTTGGGAGAGGATGAAATTAATGATACGTAATTGCCCTCTGATTATACAAATTTTTTATGATGGATTGAATTTTGCTTCTAGAAATCTTTTAGATTCAGCCGCAGGAGGCACTTTTATGGAAATCACTTTAGGAGAATCTACTAAACTCCTAGATAATATTATGGTTAATTATTCTCAATGGCATACTGAAAGATCTACTAATAAAAAGGTGCATGCGATAGAAGAAATTAATGTTTTGAGTGGAAAGATGGATGAACTTATGAAATTATTTGCTAGTAAAAGTGTTTCTTCTGATCCTAATGATATGCCCTTGTCTACTTTGATTGAGAATAATAATGAATCTATGGATGTGAATTTTGTTGGTAGGAACAATTTTGGTAACAAGGCGTATAGAGGAAATTTTAATCCTAGGCCTTATCCTAGTAATCCCTCTAATAATTATGGTAATTCCTACAACAATTCTTATGGAAATTATAATAAGATGCCCTCTGATTTTTAATCTAATATTAAAGAATTTATTACTTCACAAAAGAATTTCAATGCTTTGATTGAAGAAAAATTCCTTAAGATTGATAAGTTGGCTAGGAACGTTGATAGAATTTCTCTTGATGTTGATTCTTTGAAACTTAGATTTATTCCACCTAAGCATGATATCAATGAGTCTCTCAAAGCCATGAGAATTTCCATTGATGAGTGCAAAGAAAGAACCGCTAGGATGCGTGCTAAGAAAGATGCCTTTATAAGAGCGTGTTCTTCTAGTTCCTATGAAAATAAAGATGAAGATCTAAAAGTTATTGATGGGTCCCCTATTAAATATTTGATTTGCAATATGAATCTTAATAATGATGGGACTGAATATGATCCACCTTTACCTAGAAGGCGTTCCAAGAATTCGGAGTTTTTAGATCTTGATGCTAAAATTGATGAAAGTGGGATCGAAGAAATTAAAACCCTAGATGTTGCTAAAACCACTATTTTGGATTTCAAGGAATTTAATTATGAAAATTGCTCTTTGATTGATTGTATTTCCTTGTTGCAATCCATGCTAGATTCTCCTCACGCTTATAGTCAAAACAAAGCGTTCACTAAACATGTCGTTGATGCCTTGATGCAATCTTATGAAGAAAAACTTGAATTGGAAGTTTCTATCCATAGAAAACTTTATGATGAGTGGGAACCAACTATTGAAATTAAGATTAAATATCAAGAGTTCTATGCTTTATGTGATTTGGGTGCTAGTGTTTCCACGATTCCAAAGACTTTGTGCGATTTGTTAGGTTTCCGTGATTTTGATGATTGCTCTCTAAACTTGCATCTTGCGGATTCCACTATTAAGAAACCTATGGGAAGAATTAATGATGTTATTATTGTTGCAAATAGGAATTATGTACCTGTAGATTTTATTGTTCTTGACATAGATTGCAATCCTTCATGTCCTATTATTCTTGGTAGACCTTTCCTTAGAACGATTGGTGCAATTATTGATATGAAGGAAGGAAATATTAGATTCCAATTTCCGTTAAGGAAAGGCATGGAACACTTTCCTAGAAAGAAAATTAAATTACCTTGTGAATCTATTATGAGAGCCACTTATGGATTGCCTACCAAAGATGGCGATACCTAGATCTATCCTTGCTTTTTATGCCTAGCTAGGGGCGTTAAACGATAGCGCTTGTTGGGAGGCAACCCAATTTTATTTTTATTCCTTGCTTTTTGCTCCGGTTTAGTAATAAATAATTTACTAGAAGAACGCCCATGCGTTGCAACGGGTAACATTTCCCTAACTTTAAGAGTTTAATATTAATCATGTTAATATTACATTTAATATTCTTATACATATCAAGTGACATTGGCGACCTTTTTTACCATCAAATCCTCACACACACTCTTTCCGTCCCTCTTCTTCACTGTCTCTCCCCCTCTTCCCCCTCTCTCTCTAACACACACACATATCCATCTTATTGGGTATGAGACCATAATCCATCTATCTCACACACACACGCTAGTGCATAACAATATGGATTAGGTGTATTATATTTGCCACCACAACTAAGGGAATTAATTTCATGTAAATTGGCCAGTCACAGCTCCGTGACAAACAATGCATCTAAATTCTCAGCGTTATTTTTATGTAATATGCTCTCTCTCTCTCACTCTGATATTATAGGACCATAAACTTTTACCAATTACCATACTATAGAACACCACACTCCTCACTGCATCGATGGGTGGTGGGTGGTGTCTCTCCTCTACCGCCGTGGACCTGTGCTGGCTCGAGTCCATGTCCGCCATTGGCCGCTGCTCGCATTCGTCCCACCCATCGCCCAAGCCGGCGTTAGGAGCAAACTCAATAGCCTTGCCCACCATCATGGCTCCATTCCACGAGATCGAATCAAGCATCATAGAGTTCAGGGAGGAGTAGCATTTCCACCGTCAGCTCCTCGCTGATGTATCAGCTTAGAGTGCGGGGAGGACACGGAACGTAAATACCTGGGGTTTAGCGCTGGTGGCGGGAACGACCGACACGGCCTCCTTGCACCGCTCCTCGCTGCCCGCCCTGCTTTGGGGATCCTAGCGCCCTGCCCTAGGGTTCCATGGTGGCGGCGGCGTTTCCCTCAAGAAAAAAAGGATGTCTCATGTCCGGCTTGTGCAGGAATCCATCACCAAGTAGGATCAGTAGTTCCGTCCCGAATCGGTTATGTTGCAAGTCCTAGCTATAGCTATATATACGTATTACCCTGCATAAACAATACACCCAGAGACCAATAGAAAGATCAGCGGGCACGAGGCATGCCCGTGTGTATCAATTGCTTGCGCGTATCCGTGTTGCTTCTAGTAGATCGATACTACATCAACCGTGGTTAGCCAGCTATGTCCAATCTATTCGAGTGTTTTCGTCTGCGTACGTGTTTTTCTGGTATATACTTCATAATTCAGTCAGTCGGGGCGGGATGTCTAAGCAAAGAAGGCAGGGTGAGGAGGATGAGCCCAACTACTACCACGACCGCAGTGGCAACAAGGAGAAGAGCCTCTATCTGGTTCTAGATGACTGGCACAAGGGCTTCACCATCCGCAAGATCGATGCCGACAGTCCCGACCTCAGCGCCCCCTGTCCTCCGGCTAGTGTCACCTGAGCGTGGCCGTGCCATATAGTTCGCAACCCTGGGTAGCAACATCATCGCCACAAGCAACATACACGCCGGAACCCTCTTCTATGACACTGACACCGCCGGACTGCCCGTCGGCCCTCCCGTTCGAGACGCACTGCTTTGTGGCTCCAATACCTTCTTGACCTCCGGCGCCGGCGACGCGCTGTACGCGTTCGCCTTCCACTTCATGGAGCGGCCTGTGTCCTTTGAGGCGATGGCGAAGCCACCGACGACGGAAGACGACGACCTGCTGCCCACCTACTGGTCCTGGAAAAGCATGCCGACGCCCTTCACCAAGGACGAGATGATCTTCTCCTACGCGCTGCACCCGGACGGGCGCACCATATTCGTGTCCTCGTGGAGCAGGGCGGTCTGCGGCACGTACTCCGTCAACACCAGGAGCTGCAAGTGGAGGCGCCATGGGGAGTGGATGCTGCCTTTCAGAGGCCGAGGCTACTTCCCTGCCGAGCTAGACGCATGGGCTGGGCTGCACGAGGACGGCTACTTCTGCCCCTGCCAGGTTGCCTCCCGCAACGGCGGCACCACGCAGCAGCCAGAGTGGAAGATGGCCGACGAGTGTAGGATGTGGATCCCGTGGCATCAGCTGGAGTTTCGCCTGCGTTGGATGTGATGGCGCAGGTGGAGTACCGAGGAGTCGCCGGTGTCGGCCAGGGCCTGGGGCACAGAGGAGTCCTCCTAGTCAAGGAGATCGGAGAGAAGAAGATGATGGCGGCGCGAGGACACATGAGGGTAGACGTCGAGAGGATCGGCCGTCCAGGCTCGTGAGGAGGGCAGTGGTGGGAGGATCGAGTTAATGGTACCGTGTACGAAAATCCCATCAAAACAAGTAAAATATACCAGCAATGCTTGATTGATTCTGATTTAATTTTTATAGGCATTTTCGGATTTGTAGGGCATGTGCCCACGATACTCGCATGCTGTACCTTTTTTTGACATGTATGACTCATGATAAGAAATGAAAATCACATCAATGTAAGGAAATATCCCATCAATGCTTGATTGATTGTGATTAATTCTTTTATATGGTAACTAATCCGATGGGTTTATGTGGGCGGTGAAGCGAAAAGGTATGTGGGAGGGGAGACGAAAAATAACCGGTCAGAAAAAAATGAATTAATTGTTGCCTTGTATGTTTGGTTTTGATATTTGAAGATTGATTACCATCCGTTAGTTGGGTTACCAAAGAAGAAATCAATCACCATATGTGAATTCATTGTGTTACCAAATAAACGTTGGGTTTGTCCGGCCAGTGGGAGGGGGGCGAATAAAAAACCGACGAAAAAACCGACAAAATTGGGAGGTGGGAGCAGGTACCAAATAAAACCATGGTAGGTGGGACGAAAATAAACCGTACGAGGCTACCAACTGCTTCATTAGGAGTAGAGATTGGTTGGTTCGATTTTTTTGCGTGGAGGGAACTACCTGGAAGGTGGGAGGGAGTACGAAAATAAACCGTCTCGACTGAGCGGGAGGTGGGAGCAAGTACCAAAGAAGTACCAAAAAAGACCGGGTGAGGTGGGACGAAAATAAAACCCGGAACGCGACCTACCAACTGAGACATTAGGAGTAGAGATCTAGACTCTGTTTAGGTTGTGTTTTTTGTGTTTAATTAGTGTTTGTGCCAAGTAGAACCGTTGGGAAGACTTGGGGAAAGTCTTGATATCTTGTTGTAAAAAATAGAAACTTTAGCGCTCACGAGAACTGCTGCCATTTTTATTTGGAAGGTGATATTTAGTTAATTCTTTTTGCAGATTATTAATAGATAAATTCCTCACGTCCAGCAATTTATTTTAGAATTTTTGGGGTTCCAGATCTTGCGCTAACTACAGATTACTACAGACTGTTCTATTTTTGGCAGATTCTGTTTTTCATGTGTTGTTTGCTTATTTTGGTGAATCTATGGCTAGTAAAATAGTTTATAAACCATAGAGAAGTTGGAATACAGTAGGTTTAAAACCAATATAAATAAATAATGAGTTAATTACAGTACCTTGAAGTGGTCTTTTGCTTTATTTCGCTAACGGAGCTCACGAGATTTTCTACTTTAAGTTTTGTGTTGTGAAGTTTTCAAGTTTTGGGTAAAGATTTGATGGATTATGGAACAAGGAGTGGCAAGAGCCTAAGCTTGGGGATGCCCATGGAACTCCCAAGATAATCTAAGGACACCTAAAAGCCAAAGCTTGGGGATCCCCCGGAAGGCATCCCCTCTTTTTGTCTACTTCTATCGGTAACTTTAGTTGGAGCTATATTTTTATTCACCACATGATATGTGTTTTGCTTGGAGCGTCTTGTATGATTTGAGTCTTTGCTTTTTAGTTTACCACAATCATCCTTGCTGTACACACCCTTTTAGAGAGCCATACATGATTTGGAATTTGTTAGAATACTCTATGTGCTTCGCTTATATCATTTGAGTTATATAGTTTTGCTCTAGTACTTCACTTATATATTTTAGAGCATGGTGGTGGATTTGTTTTATAGAAACTATTGATCTCTCATGATTCACTTAGATTATTTTGAGAGTCTTAAATATCATGGTAATTTGCTTAAATAATCCTAATATGCTAGGTGTTCAAGATTAATAAATTTTTTCTTATGAGTGTTTTGAATACTAAGAGAAGTTTGATGCTTGATGATTGTTTTGAGATATGGAGGTAATAATATCAAAGTCGTGCTAGTTGAGTAGTTGTGAATTTGAGAAATGCTTGTGTTGAAGTTTGCAAGTCCCGTAGCATGCACGTATGGTAAACGTTATGTAACAAATTTGAACCATGAGGTGTTATTTGATTGTCTTCCTTATGAGTCGCGGTCGGGGACGAGCGATGGTCTTTTCCTACCAATCTATCCCCTTAGGAGCATGCGCGTAGTGCTTGGTTTTTGATGACTTGTAGATTTTTTCAATAAGTATGTGAGTTCTTTATGACTAATGCTGAGTCCATGGATTATACACACTCTCACCCTTCCATCATTGCTAGCCTCTTCGGTACCGTGCATTGCCCTTTCTCACATTGAGAGTTGGTGCAAACTTCGCCGGTGCATCCAAACCCCGTGATATGATACGCTCTTTCACACATAAACCTCCTTATATCTTCCTCAAAACAGCCACCATACCTACCTATTATGGCATTTCCATAGCCATTCCGTGATATATTGCCATGCAACTTTCCACCATTCCATTTATCATGACACATTCATCATTGTCATATTTCTTAGCATGATCATGTAGTTTTGACATAGTATTTGTGGCAAAGCCACCGTTCATAATTCTTTCATACATGTCACTCTTGGTTCATTGCATATCCCGGCACACCGCCGGAGGCATTCATATAGAGTCATATCTAGTTCTAAGTATCGAGTTGTAATTCTTGAGTTGTAAGTAAATAGAAGTGTGATGACCATCATTCATAGAGCATTGTCCAAATAAAAAAAAGTCCAAATAAAAAAAAGAAAGGCCAAATAAAAATAAAAAAATAAAGAAGGGACAATGCTACTATCCTTTTCCACACTTGTGCTTCAAAGTAGCACCATAATCTTCATGATAGAGAGTCTTTTGTTTTGTCACTTTCATATACTAGTGGGAATTTTTCATTATAGAACTTGGCTTGTATATTCCAACAATGGGCCTCCTCAAGTGCCCTAGGTCTTCGTGAGCAAGCAAGTTGGATGCACACCCACTTAGTTTCTTTTGTTGAGCTTTCATACATTTATAGCTCTAGTGCATCCGTTGCATGGCAATCCCTACTCCTTGCATTAACATCAATCGATGGGCATCTCCATAGCCCATTGATTAGCCTCATTGATGTGAGACTTTCTCCTTTTTTGTCTTCTCCACATAACCCCCATCATCATATTCTATTCCACCCATAGTGCTATAACCATGGCTCGCACTCATATATTGCGTGAAAGTTTATAGGTTTGAGATTACTAAAGTATGAAACAATTGCTTGGCTTGTCATCGGGGTTGTGCATGATGAGAGAATTCTTGTGTGACGAAAATGGAGCATGACTACACTATATGATTTTGTAGGGATGAACTTTCTTTGGCCATGTTATTTTGAGAGGACATAATTGCTTAGTTAGTATGCTTGAAGTATTATAATTTTTATGTCAATATGAACTTTTATCTTGAATCTTTCGGATGTGAATATTCATACCACAATTAAGAAGAATTACATTAAAATTATGCCAAGTAGCACTCCGCATCAAAAATTCTGTTTTTATTATTTACCTACTCGAGGACGAGCAAGAATTAAGCTTGGGGATGTTTGATACGTCTCCAACGTATCTATAATTTTTGATTGCTCCATGCTATATTATCTACTATTTTGGACATTATTGGGCTTTATTATCCACTTTTATATTATTTTTGGGACTAACCTATTAACCGGAGGCCCGACCCAGAATTGCTATTTTTTGCCTATTTTAGGGTTTCGAAGAAAAGGAATAGCAAACGGAGTCCAAACGGAATGAAACCTTCGGGAACGTGATTTTTTCACCGAACATGATCCATGAGACTTGGACCCTACGTCGGGAAACTAAGGAGGACGCCACGAGGTAGGGGGGCGCGCCTACCCCCCCAGGCGCGCCCTCCACCCTCGTGGGCCCCCTGTTGCTCCACTGACATACTCCTTCCTCCTATATATACCTGTGTACCCCCAAACGATTAGATACGGAGCCAAAACCCTAATTCCACCGCCACAATTTTCTGTATCCACAAGATCCCATCTTGGGGCCTGTTCCGGAGCTCCGCCGGAGTGGGTATCCATCATGGAGGGCTTCTGCATCATCACCATAGCCCCTCCGATGAAGTGTGAGTAGTTCACCTCAGACCTACGGGTCCATAGTTATTAGCTAGATGGCTTCTTCTCTCTTTTTGGATCTCAATACAATGTTCTCCCCCTCTCTTGTGGAGAACTATTCGATGTAATCTTCTTTTTGCGATGTGTTTGTTGAGACCGATGAATTGTGGGTTTATGATCAAGTCTATCTATGAACAATATTTGAATCTTCTCTGAATTCTTTTATGTATGATTGGTTATGTTTGCAAGTCTCTTCGAATTATCAGTTTGGTTTGGCCTACTAGATTGATCTTTCTTGCAATGGGAGAAGTGCTTAGCTTTGGGTTCAATCTTGTGGTGTCCTTTCCCAGTGATAGTAGGGGCAGCAAGGCACATATTGTATTGTTGCCATCGAGGATAACAAAATGGGGTTTTCATCATATTGCATGAGTTTATCCTTCTACATCATGTCATCTTGCTTAAGGCGTTACTCTGTTTTCATTAACTTAATACTCTAGATGCATGCTGGATAGCAGTTGATGAGTGGATTAATAGTAGTAGATGCAGGCAGGAGTCGGTCTACTTGTCTCGGACGTGATTCCTATATACATGATTATACCTAGATATTCTCATAACTATGCTCAATTCTGTCAATTTCTCAACAGTAATTCGTTCACCCACCGTAAAATACTTATGCTCTTGAGAGAAGCCACTAGTGAAACCTATGGCACCTGGGTCTATCTTCATCATATTAATCTTCCAATACTTAGTTATTTCCTTTTCTTTTACTTTGCTTTTATTTTACTTTGCATCTTTATCATAAAAATACCAAAAATATTATCTTATCATATCTATCAGATCTCACTCTCGTAAGTGGCAGTGTAGGGATTGACAACCCCTTATCGCGTTGGTTGCGAGGATTTATTTGTTTTGTGCAGGTACGAGGGACTCGCGCGTAGCCTCCTACCGGATTGATACCTTGGTTCTCAAAAACTGAGGGAAATACTTACGCTACTTTACTACATCATCCCTTCCTCTTCGGGGAAAACCAACACAGTTCTCAAGAGGTAGCATCAGTGAGGCGATCGAAGGTTTGCTGTACATTTTCATTGTCAAGCCTTTTGAAGCGGTTGAAGAGATTGCGAAGAACGTCAACTCGAGAGTCACGCTGTGTTGAGACTCCCTCATTGACCTTGGACAGCCTATCCCAGATAAGCTTAGCTGTCTCCAAAGCACTCACTCTGCCATACTGCCCTTTGCTCAGATGGCCACATATGATGTTCTTCGCTTGAGAGTCGAGTTGCTTGAATCTCTTCACATCAACAACGTTGATGGTAGGAGTGACAGAGGGGACGCCATTTTCCACAACGTACCAGAGATCATTGTCAATTGCCTCAAGATGCATGCGCATCTTATTCTTCCAGTAAGGGTAGTTCGTCCCATCGAAGGAAGGACACCCAGCAGAAACCTTGATCATACCTGCAGCCGACATAACTACAACTCCAGGCGGTTAAACCAAAATCACACAGAACAAGGGGGTACCTCGCTCTGATACCAATTGAAACTGCGTTATATCGACTAGAGGGGGGTGAATAGGCGATTTTTATGAATTCTTCACTGAGGAATTTGCCGGTGAGGAAATTCCTGAGTGAAGAACTACTTGCAGCAGAATAAGTACTCAGAAGTAAACATAACAGAGCATGAGCATGGTCTTCATGATGAAATGAAAACAAGCACATAGTATAGAAAGCGTAATCATAGGATAAACAGAATGAAGACAAACAGACTGAATAAATTGAGCTGGGGAAATAGAGAAAGTCTTCAGTCAAAGTCTTCAAACAGATATGAACAAGCACACAACACAGAAATGAGGAAATGGAAGGGTTGAGGTGGAACCAGTTAGCTCGGTGAAGACAATGGTTTGGTAGACCAGTTCCAACTGCTGTGAGAGTTGTACGTATGGTTAGGGCAGCTAGGTATTTAAACCTGAGGACACACAGTCCCGGACACCCAGTCCAGAACACGCAGCTCAGGACACTTAGTCCTCACCGTATTCCCCTTGAGCTAAGGTCACACAGACCTCGCCCAATCACTTGTGGTAAGTCTTCAGGTGACTTCCAAACCTTCACAGACTCGGTCACTCGGTGATCCACAATTTCCTCTTGGATGCTCTAGACCATGATACCTAACTGTTTGGAAGATGCACAGTCTTCAAAGGTAACAAGCGTCGGTTCCACGCATGATCAATCTCTTCAGTGATGCTCAATCACTTTGGGTTTGTAGGTGTTTGGGTTTGGGTTTTCCTCACTTGATGATTTTCACTCAAAGTCCTCGGAGGATGGGATGCTCTCAAATGACAAGTGTCAGTTTCTCTCGGAGCAGCCAACCAGCTAGTGGTTGTAGGGGCGGCTATTTATAGCCTAGGGAGCAGCCCGACATGATAAGACATAAATGCCCTTCAATGATATGACCGTTAGGTGGGTAGATATTTTGGGACAGCTGGCGCATAGCACAACAACGGTCGGAATTTTGAGTATCAAATTCCTCAGGGCTATCATGTTCCTCACTGTGTAGGTAATCCGCACTGGCAAATTCCTAACTTCTCAGTCAGAACAAATTGCTCAGAGACCAGAGGAACTTCGTCTCTGCCACTGAAGAACTTGACTGAGCTGTATGAGATTTCCAATGGCTTCACTCGAAGGGATTGGTAGGTGTAGGATTTGAGTTGAGCATCACTTGGAAATTTTTCCTTAGTATTTCCTCGACCCCCTTTAATAGTACGGTGTTTCCTATGACTCAAGAAAGATAAAATGAAACTACACAAACAAAAGTCTTCATGCTTCATGTTCCTCGAATGAATACCAAGTCTTCAGGATCACACCAATTTCTTCACTTTCAAATTCTTCAGAAAGTCTTCAGAAATCCAAAGTCTTCAATCGAAGAACTTCATTTTTAGGGGTCTACTTTCTCTGTAAATATCAAAGTCCTCATAGACTTATAGACCTGTGTACACTCGCAAACGCATCAGTCCCTTAACCTATAAGTCTTCAATACACCAAAATCACTAAGGGGCACTAGATGCACTTACAATCTCCCCCTTTTTGGTGATTGATGACAATATAGGTTAAGTTTTCAACGGGGATAAACATATGAAGTGTAAATACTAAAATTGAGGAATTTGATTGCAAGATATAGAAGAACTCCCCCTAAAGATGTGCATAGTGAGGAATTTGATTTCGAAGCAATGCACACTTTGAAGAGTAGAATCATGGAGATCTCCCCTATATCTTGTAATTCATACACGCATTTAACATATAATATGAAGAATTTGAAATGCATGGAGAAATATGGTGACTGATGTAATTCAGCAAGCGTGCATTAACATTAATGAGGAATAAGCATGCAGAAAAAAACTCAGCAAAAGTATCAGACCACCATAGAGTTTAAGTTTACAACTCGATCCTGCAAAGTCTTTGAAAGAACGAGAGTTGTAACTTAGAAAAAAACGCCCATATAGGTAGACCCGCTTGAAGACTAACTCAAATTTCGCCCCCTTTTGACCAAAAGGGTCGGAAAAATGAGGACTAACGCCCCTGAAGAATATCAAGTTGATGGAGGAGCGCCATCATTGTTGGGGTTGTTTGTTGTTGTAGGGCCTGCCGCAGTGTTGTCCAAGTCTTCATACTCGTCGGTGTCACGGGATGAAGAACATGAGCTGGCCACCAAGTAAGGAACTTTTACTTTCTTGAATTTCTTCGCTGGAGGTGCAGACCAGTTAAAGTCCTCCTTGAGACCCATTTGCTTCAGATCTTCTTCACCATACAGATGTGATAAGATAGCCCATGTGCGACCGAAAACTTCATGGAGGTAGTAATGGTTTTTCTTCACTGCATTATGTGTAGCAGTCATGTTGTGAAGAAGAGAACCAAACTGACGCTTAACCCATTTATGGTTTCAAGATAAACACTCGACCTAAGGATAACATGCTTAGCACGAAAGCAGTGATTTACAGAGGTGCCAGAGCTCAGTTTTCAAAACAGAGATAAATGATATTTTGAGACATGCACCCTTCTCATTGACTTCACGACCATCAGTTATCAACATCTTCCATGCTAAGCACGCTAGTCGCGATTCCCAAGCGATAAAAGTAAAGGTTTACTCCCCCTCCACCATCAATCACACTCCACGGCTTGTCCGAAACAACGGGTGTTGTCCATACCAACATCAGTCCCGGGGGAGTTTTGTTTAATTATTTGCATTTTTGAGTTCGGGACTGGGAATCCCTATTACCGCCCATTTCCTCGTGCGATGGCGAGTGAATAAACACTCGTCCTGAGGATAACATGCTTAGCACGGAAGATAACGACCACCTCCTGTCATTCCATGAACGATCCAGGCACACAAACCGGATATTTTTTTAGAAGTTTTTTAGAGGTGGCACATGCAAATTTACTTAGGACGGCAGGGTAATACCGTATATAGGTAGGTATGGTGGACTCATCTATAATAACTTTGGGTTCAAGGTTTTTGATGTACAAGCAGAATTCCCACTTAGTACAGGCGAAGGCTAGCAATTTAAGATTGGGAAGCGGCCAGCTAGAGAGCAACAATGATCATTACCAGGCATTATGCATAAGTAAAATTGGACACTAGCATGAGTAGGATATGAACACCATGACCATAAATATTATAGACGCTATGTTGGTTTTGATTGAAATACATGCATAAACATGTACCAAGTCAAGCCACTCGAACATTCAGAGGAGGATACCATATCATCATACTACATCACAATCATTTTAACGGTATGTTGATATCCAAGATAAATCATTATGCACTCCCAGCTACTTATGCATGGCATGAGAAACTATAATCTCTAATTGTCATTGCAAACATGTTTAATCACAATGGGCTGAATCCTGGATACTAGGTTAAACATATTTACACAAATAGAACAAGTCGAGTTCATACCAGTTTCTCCTTGCCACGACCAGCTCATCGAATATCGTCATTATTGCCTTTCACTTGCACGACCGAATGATATGAAAATAATAATAGTGCAAGAGTGCCATGGACTAAGCTAGAATCTGCAAAACATTTTATTCAACATGAGAAGACAAGGTAAAATTGGCTCTTATTAGTTCAACAGTTATTCATATGAGAGCCACTCAACATTTTCATCACGGTCTTCTCCTCAGTACAACTCGAATAAAAGAAAAGAATTTCAGAGAAACGCAGTGAAATATTTTTGGAGTTTTTGTTTTTTTAAGCAAGCAAATAAGGGAAAAGCAAAAACGAGAAAAACTATTTACACGGGAAAGTTCCAAACAAGCAAAAGAGGAACAAAGAAATCTTTTTGGGTTTTCTTTTTAGTACTACTACTAAGCATGCATAGAAAGTAAATTACCACAACTAATTTTTTTGTTTTTTCTAAAGTTTTTCAAACACACAAGAAGAAAGCAAGAAAAAGAAAATCTAAGCATGGATGATACAATGAAAAAGTGCGAACACCGATAAAGGGAATAAGTGGACATGAATGTAATGTTGGTGAGAGACACGTACTCCCCCAAGCTTAGGCTTTTGGCCTAAGTTGGTAGTGAATCAGTAGCCTGGAGGGTAGTAGTCGATGTGGTAGCTCACGGAGGCTCTCGGTGCGGATTGCTCGGCCTGCCGGGCTGCCACCACGGCTGCATTGTGAGCTCAGGACTCGCTCTCAAGAACAAAATATCTCCCCTTGCTATGACAATCAAAGAGAGCAGGCACAGGCAAATATGTGTCCACAACATGTGATTGGTTAAACAACAAATTATAAGTGAAGTTATCAGCCCCTCCCTTGAGAATCTTATGCTCCTTTAAGGCATCAAAATCTAAATATCGAGTGGGTAGGATAGGGTCAAAGGACAAATGTGAAACACCCAGTCCTCGTGCTAAATGTGTGGCATAAATTCCACCATAGAACCAGCCACTTTTGGCGTTATGTTGAAGTCTATGTGCAACAATCGCTCCAAGGTTATAATTCCTTTCACCAGTGAGAGCGGTGTGAATGAGGCTCAAGTCTGGCGAACAAAGTATGCTACAGTCTTGCTTGCCTATTATGCATTTCCCGTTAAATAACGCAAAATACTGGATTGCGGGAAAGTGAACACTTTTTATTCTTCCTTGTCTCGCTCCTCTATTTTCACCGTAACAAAGGCTAGTCAAGAAGGTCTCATACTCAGCCTTTGCTGGCTCATCAAGCGAACCTCAAAATGGAAGTTTGCAATGGTAAGCAAAATTCTCTAGTGGAATAGTAAAAGGTTCATCATAAAGAATAAACGACACCCTAGACTCACGTGGAAAATATTTAAATCCTTTGACAAATGATTCAGTGAGAAGATGGCGCTGTTCATACTTATTTGAGAGGTAGGGACCGAGACCGGCATTATGAACATATTGCTCAAATTCCTCTTTGATGCCCACCTGCATCATATACTCATTGCAAGGCCATAAGCATGTTTTGGTGGCCGCATCTCGCATGGAACTTTCAATTGGTTCAACGTAAGACCGGTGGGCAGAACTGTCACTAGAGGATGCCCCCGACGATCGTCTCCTCGAAGAACTCCTTCCAAATAGGTTCATCATGTCCACGTACAATTTTCTGAAAATAAATTTTTGGAGTGACAAAGATTTCTCAACAGAACTTTGTAAGATTGATAACAACTACTCATAGGGATACATAGAGGCCATAACAAGCATTCAAACAACTCAGAACACTAAGAATTCAACATGCAAGCACATCTATAGCAGCACCAAGAGTAGCTATTTATTCAAAGTATAAACCACTAAAACAAAAACTAATTGGACAAATGGTGGAGTCACATACCAAGCAACAATCTTCCGAAATAGTTTCGGAAATGGAGCTTTGAGCAAAGAAATCGAAAATGGCAGCAAAATGAGCAAGAACACGGGAGAGAGAGCAAGAGTGATTTTTTTCTGGAGGTAGGTGACAATGTGGGCTAAATAGATAAGCGAGGGGCCCCACGTGGGGACCACAACCCCCAGGGCGCGCTAGGGGGTGCTGGCGCGCCCATGTGGGTTGTGCCCACCTGGTGCACCCTCCTCTGGTTATTTTTGCACCAAAAATTCTTAAATACTCAAGAAAAAATCATATAAAATTTTCAGGGCATTCTGAGAACTTTTATTTTTTGGTCATTTTTTATTGCACGGGAAATTCAGAAAACAGACAAAACATGGCATTTTATTTTATTTAACTAATAAAAACAGAGAATAAAAAGTAGGGACAGAAAGTAGTGCTTACTAAATTCATCAACTTCATACCGTTCAAAAATGATTCATTAATAAGGTTGATCAAGTCTTATTAACAACCACTTTCGATTAGCATGAAACCGAAGAACTTTCGTAAATCACTAAGTTACCTCAATGGGGATATGCATTTCCCCAACAATAAGCATTCCATATTTCTTTTTGACAGTAGGTAGAGGTATTTGGAAACTTCCAATGGTGATTGTCGGAGATTTTTCAATAACATTAATACCATTCACTTGGAATTGTTTTTCGGAAAGTGCACCGTATGCTCATTACCATTGATATGAAAAGTGATCTTGCTTTTATTGAAATCAATAACAGCCGCTGCAATATTCAAGAAGGGTCTACCAAGGATAATCAACATGTTGTTGTCCTTGGGCATTTCACGTATAACAAAGTCAGTCAAAATAGTAACATTAGCAACAACAACGGGCACATCCTCACAGATAGTGATAGGCATAGTAGTTGATTTGTCAGCCATTTGAAAAGAAATTTAAGTAGTTGTGAGTTTACTCAAGTTAAGTCTTTTATATAAAGAGAAAGGCATAACACTAACACCGGCTCGTAAATCACACAAAGCAGTTTTCACATAATTCTTTTTGATAGAGCAAGGTATAGTTGGTATACCCGGATCTCCAAGTTTTTTGGGTACTCCATCTTTAAAAGTATAATTAGCAAGCATAGTGGAGATTCCAGCTTCCGGTATTTTTCTCTTATTAGTGATGATGTCTTTCATATACTTTGCATAAGGAGGCATTTTCAAGATATCAGTCAAGCGGGTACGCAAAAAGACTGGCCTTAGCATTTCAGCAAAGCGGTCAAATTCTTCATCGTCATTCTTTTTAGTTGACTTGGGTGGAAAAGGCATAGGTTTTTGAACCCACGGTTCCCTTTCTTTACCATGTTTTCTAGCAACAAAGTCTCTTTTATCATACCTTTTATTTTTAGCTTGTGGGTTATCAAGATCAACAGGTGGTTCTATCTCAACATCATTATCTGGTTCTTTATCATTGGTTGGTTGAGAGTCTTCATGAAACTCATCATTATATTTTTCATTATCATTAGGTGAGTGTTCATTACCAGATTGAGTTTCAGCATCAGAGATAGAAGCTTCATTATCATTATCAGGAAGTTTCTCTATTTCAGGTTCATTAGAAGTGTGCAAAGTCCTACCATTTTTCTTTTTCTTTTTCTTACTAGAAGGACTAGGTGCACTAGTGTTGTTTCTTTGTGAATCTTGTTCAATTATTTTAGGGTGTCCCTTAGGATAAAGTGGTTCCTGAGTCATTTTACCTCCTCTAGTTGCAACTCTAACATCAAAGTCATGCATATTATGATTCATTTCATTAAGCAATTCTCTTTGAGATTTAGCAACTTGTTCTAATTGAGTTTGAACCATAGAAGCATGTTTTCCAACACCACTAACATCATTTGATATTCTAAATAACAAGTCACTCAAGCAAGCAATCATATCAGAATTATATTTCAATTGTTTCATAACATTTGCATTGAAGTTATCTTGTTTTCTAATGTAGTTTTCAAACTCATAAAGGCATTGACTAGGATGCATATTGTGAGGATTATCATTATCATTGAACTTCATAAGAGAATTTACCTCTACCACCTTAGGCATTGGTGGTGTATTAAGCCCATGTATTTCTTCAATAGGAGGTAAATTTTTAACATCCTCATCTTTAATACCTTTTTCCTTCATAGATTTCTTTGCCTCTTGCATATCTTCGGGACTGAGATATAATATGCCCCTCTTCTTCGGAGTGGGTTTAGCGGTGGTTCAGGAATAGTCCAATCATCATAATTTTTCAATATGTTATTCAATAATTCTTCAGCTTGAGCAATAATTCGGTCCCTGAAAACACAACCAGCACAACTATCTAGGAAGTCCCTAGAAGCATCAGTTAGTCCATTATAGAAGATATCAAGTATTTCATTTTTCTTAAGAGGATGATCAGGCAAAGCATTAAGTAACTGGAAAAGCCTCCCCCAAGCTTGTGGGAGACTCTCTTCTTTAGTTTGCACAAAGTTAAATATTTCCTGTAAGGCAGCTTGTTTCATATGAGCAGGAAAATATTTTTTAGAGAAGTAATAAACCATATCCTAGGGACTACACACATAACCAGGAGCAAGAGTACTGTACCAAGATTTAGCATCACCTTTTAATGAGAAAGGAAATAATTTGAGAATAAAGTAATAGCGAGTTTTCCCATCATGAGTAAAAAGGGTGGCTATGTCATTCAACTTAGTAAGATGTGCCACAACCGTTTTAGTTTCATAACCATGGAAAGGATCAGATTCAACCATAGTAATTAGCTCTGGGTCGACAAAGAATTCATAATCCTTATCATCAATACAGATAGGTGAAGTAGCAAACTTAGGATCACATTTCATTCTATCATTCAGAGATTTTTCTTTATACTTGTGTAGTAATTTCTCTACATCATCTCTATCATTACAAGCAAGAATATCTCTAGTTGCTTCTTCACTCATAACATAACCTTCCGGTACCTTAGGCAATTCATATCTAGCAAGGCTAGTTCTGGCAGGTGTCTCAGGAGATTCAGTTTCAAGCTCATCATCAGATTCAACAACATCATGTTGTATAACTCTAGCAATTTGTTTATCAAGAAATTCACCAAGTGGCACATCATCATTATCAAGCAAGGTACTAGCATCATCATAAGCATCATTCATAGCAGAAGTAGCATCATCAATAACTTGCGACATATCAAGATTAATAACATGTGGTGGTGGTGCAAGTTTACTCATAACAGAAGGTGAATCTAAAGCAGAACTGGATGGCAGTTCCTTACCTCCCCTCGTCCTTGAGGGAAATATTTTAGTCTTTGCAGATTCTTCATAGTGATAATATGATAATAATCCCAAGTGACTCAACAAATATAGCTATGCTCCCCGGCAACTGCACTAGAAAAAGGTCTTGATAACCCACAAGTATAGGGGATCGCAACAGTTTTCCAGGGTAGAGTATTCAACCCAAATTTATAGATTCGACACAAGGGGAGCCAAAGAATATTTGAAGGTATTAGCAGCTGAGTTGTCAATTCAATCACACCTGGAGATTAATTATCTGCAGCAAAATGATCAGTAGCAAAGTAGTTTGATAGTTTTGATAGTAGTGACAGCAACAATAGTAATAGTAACAGTGATACCAGTAATTTGTAGCAAGTGTAACAGTGATGATAGAAGTAGTAATTTAGCAACAACAATAAGGATAAATTCGTAGGCATTGGATCGGTGACTTGTTGGATGATATTCATCATGAGACAGTTATAACCTAGGGCGATACGGCACTAGCTCTAGTTCATCGATATAATGTAGGCATGTATTCTGTAAATAGCCATACGTGCTTTATTAAAAGAACTTGCATGACATCTTTTGTCCTACCCTCCCGTGGCAGCGAGGTCCATATTGGAAACTAAGGGATATTAAGGCCTCCTTTTAATAGAGAACCGGAACAAAGCATTAACACATAGTGAATACATGAACTCCTCAAACTACGACCATCACCGGGAGTGGGCCCAGTTGTTGTCACTCCGGGGTTGCCGGATCATAACCGTAGTAGGTGACTATAACTTGCAAGATCAGATCTAAAACATGGATATAATGATGAATTCATAAATGATTCAGATCTGAAATCATGGCACCCGGGCCCAAAGTGACAAGCATTAAGCATGGCAAAGTCATAGCAACATCAATCTAAGAACATAGTGGATACTAGGGATCAGGCCCTAACAAAACTAACTCGGTTACATGATGAATCTCATCCAACTCCTCACCGACCAGCGAGCCTATGAAGGAATTACTCACTCCCGGTTGGGAGCATCATGGAATTGGCGAGGGAGAAGGGTTGGTGATGACGAAGAACGAAGATCCTCCTCTCCAGAGCCCCAAATGGACTCCAGATCTGCCCTCCTGAGGAAGAACAGGGCTTGGCGGCGGCTCCATCTCGTGGATCGCGATAATTCTTTCTTCCTGATTTTTTTCTAGAATAATGTGATTTTATAGTATCAGGGGGGTCATCAGTGGGGCCACCAGGTGGGTACAACCCACCTCCGTGCGCCAGGAGAGGGGGGCACGCCTTGGTGGGTTGTGCCCCCCAGGGACCCCTCTTCGGTGGGTCTTGGCTCCACAAATTCTTATTATTGGTATAAAAATCCTCAAAAAGTTTCGTTCCATTCCGAGAACTTCTATTTCTGCACAAAAACAATACCATGGTAGTTCTGCTGAAAACAGCGTCAGTCCGGGATTAGTTTCATTCAAATTTTGCAAATTGGAGTCCAAAAGAAGAGGAAAAGCACGAGAAAAAGTTGATACGTTGAAGACGTATCAGGCATCCATAGCGCCATGGCCAACTGAGGCCACATGCCGGCAATACAACCCCCTGCCTCGCCTAGATGTCGACCTTGTGGCCGTCCCCGAACCCTTGGCGAAACCCTAGCCCCACCCACTTTCTCCCCACGCTCTCCCCTCGCCCCCCTGTCGTGCCCGAGCATCTCATTGCCATGGCCGCTATTGTCCGCGCGCCCACCACCGTCCCCATTGCCTAGGCCTGCGCCAGGAGCACCACCAGAGGCCTCCGCTTCTTTCTCAGCCACGAACTCAAGCCCGGAGCCGATGCATCGTGTTGATCTATGTCTTCTTCTTCCTCCGGCCGTCGTCATCTCGCCATCACCACCGCCCCTCCGGTCCACCCCCGACCTCCTCGAGCTCACCATTAGCTCTGCGGTGAGCTCCTCCCTCGATCCCCTCTCTTTCCCCCTTGATTTGTGCCCCCATGCGCTGGAGCTCCGCCATGGCTGGACCTTCGCGTTCGCCGCTACCTGCCGTGCTCACCCCATCGTCTGACCGCACCGCGAGCCGCCGGCCGCTCTCGTGCGACGCCTCGCTCCCTGCTCGCCCGGGCCTGCCCTTTCCCCGACGACGCCCGCACAGGCCATAGCCGCTCCTCGACGACCGTGGCGCCATCCCTACGAGTTGCTGGCGCCTGCGGCTACGGGGGCCCCGACTGCACCGGCCGCGCCCTCCAGCGCCCCGTCACCATGCCCCCTACAGTTGCTCCGTGCCGCGTCGTGCCCGTCAGCGCCGCGCCCCTACTGTGCTGCTCCTGTTGCCGCTCCTAGCTGCGCCGCGTACTACCTGCCGCTGACTGCTGCTACTCTTAGCTGCTGCGCTTGGCTGCTGCCGCTGTTGACCGGCGCTGCCACCGCTCAATGTCGTCACTGCTCCGGCGCTAGCCACGGCTAGACGAGTGTGTGTGTGCCTGTTGTGTGCGTGTAGCGTGTGTGTTGTGTGAGTGCGTGAGTGTGACTGCAGTGTGTAGTTGACCCTCGTTAGAGTAAGTTTAGCTTAGGATTAAAATTAGTGCTAAGTTAGTCTAATAGCAGATGGCATGTGAACCCACTGTTAGTTTAAAGAAAAGGCAAGTTTTAAAAAAATGTCTAAGTGAATGACATGTGGCCCCCTACACTGTTCATATGTTGACCAGTCAACCTTTGACTGAGTCAACACTGGCCCACTGACCCCAATGTCATACACTTTGGCTAGAATAGCACTAGGTGACAAAAGTATTTTACTGTTTTATTTCGAATTATAAATAATATCCAAAAATCTTTTAAAACTTTAAAAATTCATATAAAATAAATCGTAGCTCAGATGAAAAAGTTTTCTACATGAAAGTTGCTCAGAACGACGAGACAAATCCGGATACGTAGCATGTTCGTCCGCCACACATCCCTATCACAGCGAACATGCAACTTTCCCACTCCGATTCATCTGTCCAAAAACACGAAACATAGGGGATACTTTCCCGGATGTTTCCCCCTTCGCCGGCATCACCTCCTACTGCGTTAGGGCACACCTGGCACCGTTACTTGTTATGTCATGCATCGATATGCATATGTTTGCATTGTATTTATTGTTTCTTCTCCCTCTTCTCTCGCTAGACATCGAGACCGACGTCGCTGCTACCTAGTACGACTACGTTGTTGACGACCCCTCCTTGCTAGAGTAACCAGGCAAGCCCCCCCCCCTTGATCAACCCAACATCGCCTATTCTTCTCTCTACTGCTTGCATTAGAGTAGTGTAGCATATTACTATTTTCGGTTAATCCTATTCTGATGCATAGCCTGTCTTTTGCTACTATTGATGTTACCTTTACCTGCAATCGTAAATGCTTAGTATAGGATGCTAGTATTCCATCAGTGGCCCTACATTCTTGTCCGTCTGCCATGCTATACTACCAAGCCGTGATCACTCGAGAGTTGATCACGGGTATATACTTTATGATACATGTGGTGACTAAAGTCGGGTCAGCTCGTAGAGTACCCGCGAGTGATTCATGGATTGGGACCGAAAGGACTTTTGTCCCGATGGCCCTCTGAGTGGATCTTTGTGGCAGAGCGACAGGGCAGGTTGGGACCACCTAGGAGAGAGGTGGGCCCGGCCTTGGTCGGCGTCCACGGTTACATCAATTAACGCGCTTAGCGAGATCTTGGTATTTGATCTGAGTCTAGCCAATGGCCTATACGCACTAACCAACTACGCGGGAACAATTATGGGCACTCGACGTCGTGGTATCAGCCGAAGCCTTCTTCACGTCAGCAACTGAGTGGCGCGCGTCGGATTGGACCATAAGCCTGCGCTTATATTAAGGGGGATAGGTATGCTTCCGACCGTGTTCGCAACGTGCAGGTGTGCAATGGGCGATGGGCCCAGACCCCTGCGCGCATAGGATTTAGACCGGCATGCTGACTAATACGTCTCCAACGTATCTATAATTTTTTATTGTTCCATGCACTACAAAAAAATACAATTCCGTGATGATACGTGTTTGTCACAGTAGGTCGCTTTTTTTGTCATGCATGTACATCCATGACAAATTTATGACAGAATCAAGATACTCATACCTGTGCTGTCGTAGAAGTGTTCCATGACATTACCAAAATTATCATCATGGAAGTGTCCACTTCCATGACGATAAATCGCGCGTCACAGAAGTGCTTTCGTCAAGGGTGACCAACACGTGGCATCCACCGTAACGGAACGTTGTTAAGCTATCGGGTCGGGTTTTGGATCCGATAACCCATTAACAGCCCCGACCAATGGGAAATTTCCACGTGTAAAATTCTTATTGGCCGGACGAAACACGTGTCAGCTCGTCAGTGGGTCAAATAGGCGCCTATGATACGTCGACACGTGGCACGGCCCAACAGAGGCCCATTCCTGTGTAAAGGCCGGCCCATTTGACTTGGTCAAAAGCTGGCGGGCCGGCCCATGGAAAGCATGTTAATGGCCTGTTCGAATATAGCCCATTTACAGCCCGCTAACCCAAGGCCCGTTATGCCCTATTCGAATTAGGCCCAGTAGCGTCATCTGGGCCATCCAATATGATTCCAGCCCGTTTTCACTTCTGGCCCATGTATGGCCCATGACGTCTTTTGGCCCATATGAGGCCCTATGTAACTCTTGGCCTATTAACAGCCCGTGGTGAAACTGGCCTGTAATGAACAGTGTATCACTTTACACCCGTGTAACACCCCGGATGTAACTTTCCCAATTTGTACTCCAACTCTTGCCGTTTCCGGCGTTAAGTTATATTTATTTCCTCGGGTTCAGGTCTTTGTCTCCGTGTGTTGTTGTCGTTGTCATGCATCTCATATCATGTCATCATGTGCATTGCATTTGCATACGTGTTCGTCTCATGCATTCGAGCATTTTCCCCGTTGTCCGTTTTGCATTCTGGCGCTTCGTTCTCCTCCGGTGATCATTTCTAGCTTTCTTTTGTGTGTGGGGATTAAACATTTCCGAATTGGACCGACACTTGCCAAGCGGCCTTGGTTTACTACTGGTAGACCGCCTGTCAAGTTCCGTACCATTTGGACTTCGTTTGGTACTCCAACGGTTAACCAAGGGACCGAAAAGGCCTCGTGTGTGTTGCAGCCCAACACCCCTCCAACTTGGCCCAAAACCCACCAAACTCTGCTCCATATAGAGCGTTCGATCACGATCGCGTGGCCGAAAACCGCACCTCATTTGGACTCTCCTAGCTCCACTTATGCCTATAAATAGCCCCCCCGTTTTCGGATCTCTCTCCCTCTCCGAAACCCTAAAAAAAAGATCCCCGCGGGCCGGACACGTCCGCCCGCGCGCCGGACACGCCCGTCGGCGACCGCGGCCAACCGGGAGGCGCCACGTGTCCCCGCCGACCTCCTCCTCCGCGCGGCCCGGCGAGCCCGCGGGAGGCCCGCCCCTCGCCGCCACCGGGCCAGATCCGCGCCGCTCGCCGCCTCTCTCTTGCCCGACGCCGTCCGCCGGCCCCGCCGCCTCGCCGCCGCCCCTCGCCGCCACCGACCGCCGCCGCCCCGCATCTCCGCCGCCTCACCGCTGCTGCCCGGGCGCCGCGCCGCCCCGCTCCACTCCGTCCTCGCCGCCGTCCGGCCCCGCCGCCGCACCGCCCGGCCTCGCCGCCCCCGGCCTCGCCGCCCCCGGCCTCTCCCTCCTCGACTTCCGTGCTCCGGTGAACAGTGCGCGCCGGCGAGCCGCGGGAAGCGTGCAGATCTGAGATCCGAAATTTGACGGTTGACTTTTCCCTCCGAACCCTAATTTTTATGCAATCTTTGACCTGTGATATCTCCGTATCCGTAGCTCCGATTTGGACATATAGTATATCAAAATGTTCGTCTCGACGAGTACATCATTTAATTCCATTGCATCATTTTCATTTGAGTTCATCTTGATGCCCGAAATTCTGCTAGTAGGAGGCTTCGTGAGTTATTTCTCAGATCTGCTAGTTCATCTTAAACTTTTGTCATTTTTGCCATGATTGTTGTGTGCATGATATGCCTGTGAGTCCTTCATATGTTTTGTTAAGCATCTTGTTATCTTTCCATAGGTGCAACCCATGCATTTTTAGGATGTGTGTGGTGACTTGTGTAAGCTTGCAAAGTGAGGCATCCGGTAAATCTGTTTTCAGGGACTTAATAGTTTTCACCAAGTCTGGGATTATTTAGTTCATGATGCCATATGTTTTTGCTGTTTCCTAGTAATTCGTGCCTCTTTTGAGGATGATAAGTAAAGGAGTTTTGTTAATCTTGTTATGCTCTATCCATCCATGTCTTTACTTGCAATTATGGAGCACCCTAGCTTGAGTCAATCGAGCTCTACTTTTGCTTCGTTGTGAATCTGGGCAGATCGTCAACTTGTTTGCGATTTTGACGATGTTATTGTAGTTGATCCGTGCATGCTATGCCATTGTTCTTGCCATGTATAGCTTTTATTTTGTCCCTTATTTAGGGATGTATTCTTGTCTTGCCATGCCTTGCACCGTGGTGAGTGCATCGAGCTCGTAAACATGCCTTCGTGAGTTATGTTTTAGCATGTCCCAGTTTTCACCAAGTCTGAAAACTGATTATGTTTTTGCTATGTTCGTGTGCTTGTTAGTATATTTTGTGATCCCTTTTGGCTCAAGGTCACTAAGGGACTTTTGTTAAGCTTGTTGAGTAGCTCCATGCCATGTCTTTCTTTGTCATTTTCAGGTCCTGTAGCATGTTGTTTTGTTGCTCCGAAGAGGGCTATATGATCTGAAATTCCAGACAAGTGTTAATTTCACCAAGTCTGAGATCTGTTTTACCATTTGCGTTTTTGCCATGCTTGTTTGAACCTCCTAATGGATGAATTGGCCATAGCTCAGTGCTAGGATTTTGTTATGCATCGTGAATGCTTCCCTGCCATGTATTTTGTTGTCTTGTTTGGGTGCTGTAGCATGTTCATTTCATTGCATTTAGATGCCTACTTGCTGTAAATCGCAGACCGGTGTCATTTTTGAATCGCTTGCCATTTCCAAACCGTAACTCCGATTCCGGCGTTCTTTATATCGTTTTCAAGCGATTTCATCTCATCTTTCCCGTGGCACCGTTGGAATTCCAAGTTGAGGCCAGGTTCATGCATTTCCTATCATATCTTGCATTTTGCATCCCGCATCGCATCCCGCATAGCATATCATCTTTGCATCGTGTTGTTTGAGTTTGCACGTGGTTGATTGTATCCTTGTTGCTTGTTTGTCTTGTTTGGGTAGAGCCGGGGGACGAGTTCGCTAACGAGGAGCCCGTTGAGTTTGCTCTTGAGGATCCAGTTAACTCTGACAACTGTGCAGGCAAGATGATCATACCCTCGAAATCACTACTATCTTTGCTATGCTAGTTTGCTCGCTCTTTTGCTATGCCATTGCTACGATGCCTACCACTTGCTTGCAAGCCTCCCAAATTGCCATGTCAAACCTCTAACCCACCATTGTCCTAGCAACCCGTTGATTGGCTATGTTACCGCTTTGCTCAGCCCCTCTTATAGCGTTGCTAGTTGCAGGTGAAGATTGAAGGCTGTTCCTTGTTGGAACATTTATTTACTTGTTGGGATATCATTATATTGCTAAGTTATCTTAATGCATCTATATACTTGGTAAAGGGTGGAAGGCTCGGCCTCTCGCCTAGTGTTTTGTTCCACTCTTGCCGCCCTAGTTTCCGTCATATCGGTGTTATGTTCCCGGATTTTGCGTTCCTTACGCGGTTGGGTTATAATGGGAACCCCTTGACAGTCCGCCTTGAATAAAACTTCTCCAGCAATGCCCAACCTTGGTTTTACCATTTGCCACCTAGCCTTTTCCCTTGGGTTTCGCGGACTCAAGGGTCATCTTATTTTACCCCCCCGGGCCAGTGCTCCTCTGAGTGTTGGTCCAACCTAGAGCACCGTGCGGGGCCGTCCCTTGGCAACTTGGGTTACGTTGGCTCCCGTACGCTTAGCTTATACGGTGTGCCCTGAGAACAAGATATGTGCAGCTCCTATCGGGATTTGTCGGCACAGCGGGCGGTGTTGCTGGACTTGTTTTACCATTGTCGGAGTTGTCTTGAATTACCGAGATACCGAGTCTGATCGGAACGTCTTGGGAGGAGGTCTATTCCTTCGTTGACCGTGAGAGCTTGTCATGGGCTAAGTTGGGACTCCCCTGCAGGGATTGAACTTTTGAAAGCCATGCCCGCGGTTATGGGCAGATGGGAATTTGTTAATGTACGGTTGTAGATAACTTGAACCTTAATTAAATTAAAATGAATCAACTGAGTGTGTTACCATGATGGCTTCTTCTCGGCGGAGTCCGGGAAGTTGACACGGTGTTGGAGTAATGTTTGCGCAGGTTGTTCCCTAGTTTCTCGCTCGTGCTTTGCCTCCTCTTCTCGCTCTCCTTTGCGAATAAGTTAGCCACCATACTTGCTAGTCGCTTGCTGCAGCTCCACTCATATTTTACCTTGCCATACCTATAAGCTTAAATAGTCTTGATCGCGAGGGTGCGAGATTGCTGAGTCCCTGTGGCTCACAGATTACTATTACACCAGATGCAGGGCCTGATGATTCCGCTCCAGGTGACGCGTATGAGCTCAAGTGGGAGTTCGACGAAGACTCTCAACGATACTACGTTTCCTTTCCCGATGATCAGTAGTGGTGCCCAGTTGGGGGTGAACGGGACCGTTGTCGCATGTTGGGTTCTCTTTTATTTTGGCGCCGTAGTCGGGCCATGAGTGTTTGGATGATGTAATGTTATTTATGTACTTGATTGACGTGGCGAGTGTAAGCCAACTATGTTATCTCTCTTTTTATCTTATTACATGGGATGTTGTGAAGATTTCCTAACTTGCGACATATGCCTTCAATGCGATTATATCTCTAAGTCGTGCCTCGACACGTGGGAGCTATAGTCGCATCGAGGGTGTTACAAGTTGGTATCAGAGCCTTCCCCGACCTTAGGAGCGCCATTGCTTGATCGTTTTTAGCGGCCGAGTTGTGTCTAGAAAAATGTTTTGAGTCATTTAGGAATTATATATCGGAGAGATTAGGAATTGTTTTTACTTCCCAGTCTCCTCATCGCTCTGGTAAGGCATCCTGACGTAGAGTTTTGACTCTTCTCTTCTCAAATTTCACTAATTTTTTTAGGATCACGCGGGTATCTTGGAATCATTCCGATGGTTTTATGATGAGAACATTGTCTTGGTGCCTCCTGTCAGGGGTTTAGTGGAAGTGTCCTGGGGAGTTGAGCTCTGAGGTGTTGTCATCATAATTTTATCGTTGCAGTTCTGGAATACCTGAGTTTAGTACGCCAACATCAAAAATCTCTTTTATGCAGTTCATTGGTGAGATAACCTCGACGCCACCCAGTACTGGGGCGGGAGTTCGGGAGTATCGCCATAACTTGTATAACGGATGCTTTTCGAAGGTTGAGGTAGATGGTTTCCGAAGTTTTCTCGGTTATGTGTTGAAGGATGGATACAGCTGGATGTAGGTTTTGCTAGTTTGGGTGAGATATTATGCTTCCCCTGTATCCCCAACACCTGATTGCATAACCGGAAAGGTTCGGGAGTTTCATAGGTGGGAATTCTAGTAGCTCTAGTTCTTCTTCCACGGATATTGGTTTGATATTGGGATTTCTTACCGATTATTCGTTCTTGATCCATACCTTGTTGATTTATTTATCTACCTAATTCTACGTGGGTTCTCAATTTATGGATATGTGACCATTTCAAGAGGAATGCATTCGTTCATTTTGTTCGGATGTGAAGACTATATGTTGCAATTTTCATTCCGTTGGATTCAGCTTCAATATTTTATCTATCAATGTGCTAATGCTAGTCAACCTCTTCAGGATGGCTCCTCCAACGCGCACGACTCCGAATCCTGATCCGCCACCACCTCCACCTCCTCCAGAGGCATGGCAAGCTGTGATGGCCGCAACCAATGCCAACACACAGCTGATCATGCAAATTCTTCAAGAGCGCAATCAAGGCAGTTAAGGGAATCAAGGCAGCAATCAGAGTCACTTTGCTACACTCAACCAGTTCCTTGCTAACGGGCCAAAGACTTTCAGCAATTGTGTTGAGGCAACCGATGCTGACGATTGGCTTGTGGATCTGTGTAAGCATTTCGAGTGCAGTAACGTCAGGCCTGAGGACTTTGTCAAGTTCGCTTCCTTCCAACTCAAAGATCAAGCTGCAGAATGGTTCTAGTAGTACAAGGACTCCAGAGGTGGATGTGTTATCACTTGGGATGATTTCCGTCGAGATTTCCGAGCTCATCATATTCCCCAGAGCGTGGTCAACTCAAAGATCAAGCTGCAGAATGGTTCTAGTAGTACAAGGACTCCAGAGGTGGATGTGTTATCACTTGGGATGATTTCCGTCGAGATTTCCGAGCTCATCATATTCCCCAGAGCGTGGTTGAAAGCAAGCGTGAGGAATTCCGCAATCTGAAGCAAGGCTCTTTGTCTGTCTATGACTACAACAAGTTGTTCCAGAAGCTCGCCCGCTTTGCCAAGCAGGACGTGCCCGATGAGAAGAGCATGATATATCAGTTCAGGGGTGGTCTCAGAGAAGAAATTCAGCTCGCTCTTGTCCTCTTCGAGCCCTTGAGATACGATGAGTTCTACAACATGGCACTGAAGCAAGAGGCTGCTCAGTTGAGGTGTGATGCTTCCAAGAAGCGAGTCAGAGATGTTACTCCTTCTTCCTCTACTCAAGTGGCCAAGCAGCAGAAGTTTTGGCTTCCTCCTCCTCCGTTCCATCAGCCGTTTTAGCAGAAGAGCAAAGGTGGCAGTGGTT
Organism: Triticum urartu; assembly: GCF_056163025.1. NCBI lineage: Eukaryota > Viridiplantae > Streptophyta > Magnoliopsida > Poales > Poaceae > Triticum > Triticum urartu. The sequence goes on along the minus strand of NC_141875.1, from coordinate 480,202,281 downwards.
CTTCCCACCCACCCAACCATGGCTTTCAGAACAAGACTTCGTCTCAAGCTCCAAGATCGAGTGCTCAGTATCACCGTCCGCTTTCAGAGGTCACATGCAACAAGTGCCAACAGAAGGGTCACTATGCCAACAAGTGTCTCAACCAGAGGCGTCTTCCTCCTCCTCCTCCTGTCAGATCGACAAGTACAACTGTGGTCAAGCATAACCCCAAGCATGCCAATGTCAACTTGCTGAATGCAGCTCAGGTAGAGGAATCATCAGATGTCATCATGGGTAACTTTCCAGTTAACTCTTTTCCAGCAAAAGTTCTTTTTGACACTGGTGCATCGCATTGTTTCATGTCAAGATCATTTGTTTCCAAGCATGACTTCGTTTCACAAATGTTGGGTAAACCTATGGGAGTGGTTTCTCCGGCTAAGTCTATGAGGGCTACTTCAATAGTCCCGGATGTTTCTATCATGATGGGTGATTTCAAGTTTCTGGCTTCTCCAATGGTTCTTGGTAACTCGGATATTGATCTTATTCTCGGGATGGATTGGCTTTCTAAGCACAAGGCTCAGCTTGATTGTGCAGCCAGGCAGATTCAATTGACTCATTCGTCTGAGGATGTAATTGTCTTTGCCGCTCGTGATGATACCATTCGTCTGTTTTCTCTCAATGAGAAGGGTGAATTGGACGCCATCTCACAAATTCCAGTCGTTTGCGAATATCAAGACGTCTTTCCAGAAGAGCTCCCAGGAATGCCTCCGCACCGGCCAGTTGAATTCGTTATTGATCTTGAGCCTGGCACGGAACCTGTGTGCAAACGTCCTACAAGCTCGGACCTGAAGAGTTGAAGGAGCTGAAGAAGCAACTCGATATGCAAGAGAAAATGGGTCTCATCCGGCCTAGTTCTTCTCCGTGGGGTTGTGGTGTTCTTTTTGTGAAGAAGAAGGATGGAACGGACCAACTTTGTGTTGATTACCATCCAGTGAACAAGAAGACCATCAAGAACAAATATCCACTTCCCAACATCAATGAGCTGTTCGAACAACTCAAAGGTGCCCAAGTTTTCTCCAAGCTTGATCTCCGTATGGGCTATCACCAGATTCCCATTCGTGAAGAAGATATTCCCAAGACAGCATTCAGAACAAGCTTTGGTTCATATGAATACACTGTCATGTCTTTTGGTCTCGCAAACGCTCCTCCGACATTCTCTCGCATGATGAACTTCATCTTCAATGTCTACACCAATGACTTCGTTTTGGTCTATCTCGACGACATTCTGGTTTTCTCCAAGAACAAGGAAGATCATGCCAAACACTTGCGTTTGGTCTTGATAAGCTCAGGGAACATCAGTTCTACGCCAAGTTCTCCAAGTGTGAATTTTGGCTCGATGAGGTTCTTTATCTTGGTCATATCATCTCTGCCAAGGGCATTTCCGTGAATCCTGAGAAGGTGTCTGCAATTGTGAATTGGGAACCTCCTCAGAACGTGAAGCAACTCCGCAGTTTTCTCGGTCTCGCAAGCTATTGCCGAAGATTCGTTGAAAACTTTTCAAAGATCGCGAAGCCTCTCTCTAATCTTCTCCAGAAGCACGTCAAGTACGTCTGGTCTCCAGAGTGTGATATTGCTTTCAACACTTTGAAAGAGAAATTGATCACTGCTCCAGTTCTGACTCCGCCTGATGAATCCAAGCCATACGAGGTCTTTTGTGATGCCTCTCTCCAAGGTCTTGGCGCAGTATTGATGCAAGAGAAGAAAGTTGTTGCTTATACATCTCGCCAGTTGAAGCCTAATGAGAAGAACTACCCCACTCATGATCTCGAGTTGGCGGCAGTTGTGCATGCTCTTTTGACTTGGAGACATCTTCTCTTGGGAAGAAAAGTGGACATTTTCACTGATCACAAGAGTCTCAAGTACATCTTCACTCAGCCTAATCTCAACCTCAGGCAAACTCGATGGGTCGAAATGATTCAAGAGTATAATCTGAGTATTGAGTACACTCCAGGCAAGGCTAATGTGATTGCTGACGCTTTGAGCAGGAAGGCTTACTGCAACAGTCTGATTCTTAAGCCTTATCAACCCGAGCTTTGTGAAGCTTTCCGCAAACTTAATCTGCAAGTTATTCCTCAAGGTTTCCTCGCCAACCTTCAAGTTTCTCCTACCTTGGAAGACCAGATTCGCCAAGCCCAGCTTCTTGATGCTATGGTGAAAAAGGTGAAGATTGGGATTGCCAAGAGTCAGTCCAAGTACAAGTGCTACCGCCTTGATGACAAGGACACTCTCTTCTTCGAGGATCGTATTGTTGTGCCCAAAGGTGACCTCCGTAAAGTGATCATGAACGAGGCTCACAATTCTCTCCTCTTCATCCACCCTGGGAGCACGAAGATGTATCAGGACCTTAAGCAAGCTTATTGGTGGACTCGAATGAAGCGCGAGATCGCTTAATTCGTGAATGAATGTGATGTCTGCAGAAGAGTGAAGGCAGAACACCAAAGGCCAGCAGGTCTCCACCAACCTCTTGCCATTCCAGAATGGAAGTTTGACCACATTGAAATGGACTTCGTGACTGGGTTTCCAAAGTCCAAGCGTGGCAATGATGCTATATTCGTTGTCATCGACAAACTCACCAAAGTGGCTCACTTTCTGCCTATCAAAGAGTCGATCACTGCAGCTCAATTGGCGGAACTCTATACCTCTCGCATTGTCTCTCTGCACGGTATTCCTCAAGTGATCTCTTCAGACCGGGCAGCATCTTTACCTCGAAGTTTTGGGATTCTTTTCAGAAGGCCATGGGCACCAACATCCGCTTCAGCACAACTTTCCATCCTCAAACAAGCGGTCAAGTCGAGCGTGTCAACCAGATTCTTGAAGATATGCTCAGGGCTTGTGTGATCTCCTTTGGCATGAAGTGGGAGGATTGTCTTCCTTATGCTGAATTCTCCTACAACAACAGTTTTCAAGCAAGTTCGGGCAAGGCCCCTTTTGAAATTCTATATGGCAGGAAGTGCCATACCCCTCTCAACTGGTCTGAAACCGGTGAACGTCAGCTTTTGGGTAATGACTTAATCACAGAAGCAGAAGAAATGTGCAAAGTCATTCGTGATAACCTCAAAGAAGCCCAATCCCGTCAGAAGAGCTACTATGATAGTAAGCACCGCGATTTGGCTTTCGAGATCGGAGATCATGTTTACCTCTATGTCTCTCCTATGAAAGGTACTCGTCACTTCGGTATCAAAGGAAAGCTTGCCCGTAGATACGTGGGACCTTTCAAGATTGTCAGCAAGAGAGGCGACCTCGCCTATCAACTCGAGCTTCCTTCAAACTTTGCAAATGTTCATGATGTGTTCCATGTCTCTCAGCTTCGAAAGTGCTTCCAGACTCCTGACCGCACCGTCAACTTCGAGGACATTGAGCTCCAAGAAGATCTCTCTTATCGTGAGCACCCAGTTGCTATTCTTGAAGAGACTGAACGCAAGACTCGCAACAAGTCAATCAAATTTCTCAAAGTCAAGTGGTCACACCATTCCGACCGTGAAGCTACCTGGGAACGCGAGGATCACCTCCGTTCTGAGTACCCGACGTTCTTTCAGTCCTAGATCTCGGGACGAGATCCTTTCGTAGTGGTGGAGTGTTGTAACACCCCGGATGTAACTTTCCCAATTTGTACTCCAACTCTTGCCGTTTCCGGCGTTAAGTTATATTTATTTCCTCGGGTTCGGGTCTTTGTCTCCGTGTGTTGTTGTCGTTGTCATGCATCTCATATCATGTCATCATGTGCATTGCATTTGCATACGTGTTCGTCTCATGCATTCGAGCATTTTCCCCGTTGTCCGTTTTGCATTCCGGCGCTTCGTTCTCCTCCGGTGATCATTTCTAGCTTTCTTTTGTGTGTGGGGATTAAACATTTCCGGATTGGACTGACACTTGCCAAGCGGCCTTGGTTTACTACCGGTAGACCGCCTGTCAAGTTTCGTACCATTTGGACTTCGTTTGGTACTCCAACGGTTAACCGAGGGACCGAAAAGGCCTCGTGTGTGTTGCAGCCCAACACCCCTCCAACTTGGCCCAAAACCCACCAAACTCTGCTCCATCATCTAGAGCGTTCGATCACGATCGCGTGGCCGAAAACCGCACCTCATTTGGACTCTCCTAGCTCCACTTATGCCTATAAATAGCCCCCCCGTTTTCGGATCTCTCTCCCTCTCCGAAACCCTAAAAAAAAGATCCCCGCGCACCGGACACGTCCGACGCGCACCGGACACGCCCGTCGGCGACCGCGGCCAACCGGGAGGCACCACGTGTCCCGGCCGACCTCCTCCGCGCGGCCCGGCGAGCCCGCGGGAGGCCCGCCCCACGCCGCCACCGGGCCAGATCCGCGCCGCCCGCCGCCTCTCTCTTCCCCGACGCCGTCCGCCGGCCCCGCCACCTCGCCGCCACCGGCCGCCGCCGCCCCGCATCTCCGCCGCCTCGCCGCTGCTGCCCGGGCGCCGCGCCGCCCCGCTCCACTCCGTCCTCGCCGCCGTCCGGCCCCGCCGCCGCACCGCCCGGCCTCGCCGCCCCCGGCCTCTCCCTCCTTGACTTCTGTGCTCCGATGAACAGTGCGCGCCGGCGAGCCTCGGGAAGCGTGCAGATCTGAGATCCGAAATTTGACGGTTGACTTTTCCCTCCGAACCCTAATTTTTTATGCAATCTTTGACCTGTGATATCTCCGTATCCGTAGCTTCGATTTGGACATATAGTATATCAAAATGTTCGTCTCGACGAGTACATCATTTCATTCCATTGCATCATTTTCATTTGAGTTCATCTTGATGCCCGAAATGCTGCTAGTAGGAGGCTTCGTGAGTTATTTCTCAGATCTGCTAGTTCATCTTAGACTTTTGTCATTTTTGCCATGATTGTTGTGTGCATGATATGCCTGTGAGTCCTTCATATGTTTTGTTAAGCATCTTGTTATCTTTCCATAGGTGCAACCCATGCATTTTTAGGATGTGTGTGGTGACTTGTGCAAGCTTGCAAAGTGAGGCATCCGGTAAATCTGTTTTCAGGGACTTAGTAGTTTTCACTAAGTCTGGGATTATTTAGTTCATGATGCCATATGTTCTTGCTGTTTCCTAGTGATCCGTGCCTCTTTTGAGGATGATCAGTAAAGGAGTTCTGTTAATCTTGTTATGCTCTATCCATACATGTCTTTACTTGCAATTATGGAGCACCCTAGCTTGAGTCAATCGAGCTCTACTTTTGCTTCATTGTGAATCTGGGCAGATCGTCAACTTGTTTGCGATTTTGACGATGTTATTGTAGTTGATCCGTGCATGCTATGCCATTGTTCTTGCCATTTATAGCTTTTATTTTGTGCCTTCTTTAGGGATGTATGCTTGTCTTGCCGTGCCTTGCACCGTGGTGAGTGCATCGAGCTCGTAAACATGCCTTCGTGAGTTATGTTTTAGCATGTCCCAGTTTTCACCAAGTCTGAAAACTGATTATGTTTTTGCTATGTTCGTGTGCTTGTTAGTATATTTTGTGATCCCTTTTGGCTCAAGGTCACTAAGGGACTTTTGTTAAGCTTGTTGAGTAGCTCCATGCCATGTCTTTCTTTGTCATTTTCAGGTCCTGTAGCATGTTGTTTTGTTGCTCCGAAGAGGGCTATATGATCTGAAATTCCAGACAAGTGTTAATTTCACCAAGTCTGAGATCTGTTTTACCATTTGCGTTTTTGCCATGCTTGTTTGAACCTCCTAATGGATGAATTGGCCATAGCTCAGTGCTAGGATTTTGTTATGCATCGTGAATGCTTCCCTGCCATGTATTTTGTTGTCTTGTTTGGGTGCTGTAGCATGTTCATTTCATTGAATTTAGATGCCTACTTGCTGTAAATAGCAGACCGGTGTCATTTTTGAATCGCTTGCCATTTCCAAACCGTAACTCCGATTCTGGCGTTCTTTATATCGTTTTCAAGCGATTTCATCTCATATTTCCGGTGGCACCCTTGGAATTCCAAGTTGAGGCCAGGTTCATGCATTTCCTGTCATATCTTGCATTTTGCATCCCGCATCGCATCCCGCATAGCATATCATCTTTGCATCGTGTTGTTTGAGTTTGCACGTGGTTGATTGTATCCTTGTTGCTTGTTTGTCTTGTTTGGGTAGAGCCGGGGGACGAGTTCGCTAACGAGGAGCCCGTTGAGTTTGCTCTTGAGGATCCAGTTAACTCTGACAACTGTGCAGGCAAGATGATCATACCCTCGAAATCACTACTATCTTTGCTATGCTAGTTTGCTCGCTCTTTTGCTATGCCATTGCTACGATGCCTACCACTTGCTTACAAGCCTCCCAAATTGCCATGTCAAACCTCTAACCCACCATTGTCCTAGCAAACTGTTGATTGGCTATGTTACCGCTTTGCTCAACCCCTCTTATAGCGTTGCTAGTTGCAGGTGAAGATTGAAGGCTATTCCTTGTTGGAACATTTATTTACTTGTTGGGATATCATTATATTGCTAAGTTATCTTAATGCATATATATACTTGGTAAAGGGTGGAAGGCTCAGCCTCTCGCCTAGTGTTTTGTTCCACTCTTGCCGCCCTAGTTTCCGTCATATCGGTGTTATGTTCCCGGATTTTGCGTTCCTTACGCGGTTGGGTTATAATGGGAACCCCTTGACAGTCCGCCTTGAATAAAACTTCTCCAGCAATGCCCAACCTTGGTTTTACCATTTGCCACCTAGCCTTTTCCCTTGGGTTTCACGGACTCAAGGGTCATCTTATTTTACCCCCCGGGCCAGTGCTCCTCTGAGTGTTGGTCCAACCTAGAGCACCGTGCGGGGCCGTCCCTTGGCAACTTGGGTTACGTTGGCTCCCGTATGCTTAGCTTATCCGGTGTGCCCTAAGAACGAGATATGTGCAGCTCCTATCGGGATTTGTCGGCACAGCGGGCGGTGTTGCTGGACTTGTTTTACCATTGTCGGAGTTGTCTTGAATTACCGAGATACCGAGTCTGATCGGAACGTCTTGGGAGGAGGTCTATTCCTTCGTTGACCGTGAGAGCTTGTCATGGGCTAAGTTGGGACTCCCCTGCAGGGATTGAACTTTCGAAAGCCATGCCCGCGGTTATGGGCAGATGGGAATTTGTTAATGTACGGTTGTAGATAACTTGAACCTTAATTAAATTAAAATGAATCAACTGAGTGTGTTACCATGATGGCCTCTTCTCGGCGGAGTCCGGGAAGTGGACATGGTGTTGGAGTAATGTTTGCGCAGGTTGTTCCCTAGTTTCTCGCTCGTGCTTTGCCTCCTCTTCTCTCTCTCCTTTGCGAATAAGTTAGCCACCATACTTGCTAGTCGCTTGCTGCAGCTCCACTCATATTTTACCTTGCCATACCTATAAGCTTAAATAGTCTTGATCGCGAGGGTGCGAGATTGCTGAGTCCCTGTGGCTCACAGATTACTATTACACCAGATGCAGGGCCTGATGATTCCGCTCCAGGTGACGCGTATGAGCTCAAGTGGGAGTTCGACGAAGACTCTCAACGATACTACGTTTCCTTTCCCGATGATCAGTAGTGGTGCCCAGTTGGGGGTGAACGGGACCGTTGTCGCATGTTGGGTTCTCTTTTATTTTGGCGCCGTAGTCGGGCCATGAGTGTTTGGATGATGTAATGTTATTTATGTACTTGATTGACGTGGCGAGTGTAAGCCAACTATGTTATCTCTCTTTTTATCTTATTACATGGGATGTTGTGAAGATTTCCTAACTTGCGACATATGCCTTCAATGCGATTATATCTCTAAGTCGTGCCTCGACATGTGGGAGCTATAGTCGCATCGAGGGTGTTACAACCCGTTAACGGCCCGTGGTGAAACTGACCCGTGATGAATAGTGTATCACTTTATACCCATTAACGGCCCGTTATATCGTTGGGCCGTTTCCAACCCATTTATTCTTGGGCTCATTTCCAGCATTCGTTTACTTACGGCCCGTTACTATCATTTTCTGCTTGTGGGCCAAATTCAGCTCGTGGTTACAGTCGGCCCGTTTGTGGTACGTTAATACGTTGGGCCATTTTCATAGCGTCATCAAATACGACCTATTAACGATGGCCCGTTATGGTCGGCCCATGAACGGACGATTCCAACTCTAGCCCGTTTACGGCCAGAATGCGGTCTGTTCGGCCCATGTTTGGCCAATCGATCATACGGCCCGTATAAGGCACATTGATGATACAGCCCGTAGAAGGCCCATTGATGATACGACCCATAGAAGACCCATTGTTTCTACGACCTGTAGAAGGCCCACTACTTCTACGGCCCGTAGAAGGCCCACTGTTTATACGGCCCGTAGAAGGCCCACAGTTTCTACGTTCCGTAGGAGGCCCAGTGTCACTATAGTAAATATTAGCCCATGGTTATTATGGCCTAGTTTTAAAAAATAGGTTATTGCAGCCACTAGCAAACCGCAGAAAAAGAACTGCACTGACTACAAGCAAACAAATAAACAAGACAACAAGGAAATAAATAAGCAAGCAACTTACACTAGGCTATCACGACTATTACACATATTACATCCACTGGGCATCAAAGTTCGCCACTAGTGCAAATATAGGGAACACAACAACATATAAACGTCGCAGCAAAACAAGTCCAGAACTGAAACCACTTCAGAAGAGCTCAAGAAACAATATCCTGGGTACCCATAATGCTGGCAAGATGCTTAGCAAGCTTATTAACTTTCTCTTGTTTGGCGCTTAAGTCCTCCAGCGCTTGTTGTTGCACCAAAAAGTATGCATCTGAATTCTGCAGGGACTTCCTCAGTCCTTCGGCTTCCTGTCGCATAACATCTGATCGATGTCTTTCAACTTGAAGTTGAGACTCAAGAAGCTGAACTGATTCAGGCAACGAGTTCGAAGAGCTGGTGCCAGCGGTGGTAGCCAGTAACTCGAACACTACATCAAGACAGGACTTTGGGGTTGTCTCACTGTCTTTAATATAGTTTTTATCAGCTTTCTTGGAGACCAACAGGGATGTCTCACTATCTTGAACCTTATCTGCATTACTTCCTTTACCATTGCATAACAAGGTACTCTTCTCCAATATTTTATCCGCGTTCTAAAAGAGAAACAAACAAATACATCTCAGGTTTACCAGTTCAGTAGTAAGGTGGACAGGATAACAGCATGAAACAAACATATATCTATGTAGTATGGTCACTGTATGGTCTATTTCATTCTAGTTTATGTTGCCAAATCAAGATAGATACAGTTCGAATCATATCTATTTAAGACAAAGCAACATAGACAGAATATAAGTGTGGGAAACTACACAGCAATAACAACACTTGTAATGTGCATGGCATGAGAACATAACTGTTTATTCAATTGAAACTGAAATCAACATAGAGCAAGTTACAACAGCAAATAGCCAAACACGTTGAAGAAACAGGTTTAAAACATACCTGTTGCGCCATTGGAGTTTCAATTGCATCCTTCAAATTTGAAATTAGTTGGTATCAGTAAATACAGTGATGCAAGAGCAAAGTAGTATGAACCATAGCTACAGAACATGACCTAAGAACAATTCTTCTTCTGCTTTAAGCATTGACTTCGGGTTCGGAGTGGTGGTCCTCGTGATTTGGGCACTGCAGTTGCCTTACTAACTACTCGTGTTTGGGTGCTCTATGGTGGAGACGGCGCTGTGTCAACGGGAACTGGGTGTCTATCTGCTGGGGTTGGGGTTAGAAGGGGTGTAGCTGGTTCTCTGTCCAACTGGGTAGGGGTACAATCTGCATGAGTGTGGGTTATGTGTGGTGGGGCTGGTTCTTGGGCAAGTACAACCGTGGTTCTACCTGCATCGACAGGTAGCACGATCTTTTCTGAAGACCGTGTTTTTACTCCCACAGATACTGCCATCACTCCCTCCAATTGAAATGGCTGATAAACAAGAAAAGTAATTGAATGTACAGACATTGTAAGATAGACAGGTGCAATGGGTAGTAGGGAAGAAAACAAGGCATGAAATAATTCACATTTATGTTGTCTAAGCAAACAGAATAGCAGGACATAATTTCACATATATGATTGCTAATTAAACAGGATAGCATGACACAATTTCACATGTATGATGGCTAACTAAACAAGATAGAATGACATACTTCAAAATATGATGACTATGTAAACAGGATGACATGATATAACTATAAGATGTGTCCATTAAAGTGGTTGGCATGCCATAAATCACAAACATGCCGTCGATGGAAACATGATGACATGATATAATTCACGGATAGAATGACATAATTTAAATATGATGACTATGTAAACAGGATGAGATGATATAACTATATTATGTCTTTAGAAAATGGGTTGGCATGCCATAATTCAGATACATGCTATCTATGTAAACATCATAGCATGACATAATTCAAATATATGATTTATATACTAAGGAAGTGAGCAGAGGGCAATCGCATATATGATGTGTCAACTAAGGAGATGGCATTCAATATTGTGTATATGATGTAAAAACTAAGCATTGCAATACAACATATGCATTATATGAGTAATATAACCCTGCCAAGTTTGAGCATACACCTCAGGGGGATAATAGGACTGGTCATCTGCCTCTGAATCCTCCTCTGAAGGGCTATCTATAACCAGCAAGATATCTGCTTCAGCAGGTAGCATTGTCTGCTCTAAAGACCTTGTTTTCACTCCAGATTTCTCCATCACCAATTCAAATGGCTGATGCACAGGAAGAGCAGTTGAATATACAAACATTGTCGACAAAAGCAATGAGAAATACAAAAAAAAGGACGGCATGATATAATTCACATATATGACGCTTGCCTAAACAGCATGGCATTGCATAATCCACATACATAATGCCTTGCAACAAGATAACATTGCATAATTCACATATATAATGTCTTGCAACAAGATGGCATTGTATAATTCACATATATGGTAATTAGACACTAAACAGGTGGCATTCACACAAAGCATGTCTAAACTAAGCAAATGACATAGCAATGCAAGATACCATACGCACGATATGAGCAACATAACCCTGCCAAGTTAGGGCATGCACCTCGGGGGGAAATATGACTGGTCATCTGTCTCTGAATCCTCCTCTGAGGAGCTATCGGTAACCAGCAAGACATGCACTTCGTCAGATAGCATTGTCTGCTCTAAAGACCTTGTTTCCACTCCAGATTTTTCCATGACCGTGCCAAATGGCTGATGCATAGGAAGAGTAATTGAATGTACTAAAATTGTTGACAAATTTAACACGCAATAAAAAAATGATGGCATGATATAATTCACATATAAGATGACCGGCTAACCAGGGTGGCATTGCAAAATTCACATATATGATGCCTGGCTAGACAAGATGGCATTGCATGATTCACATATACGATAAAGAAACTAAACAGATGGCATTGACACAAAGCATGTCTAAACTAAGCAGATGACATCTTTAATGTATACAGTAAGCAATTCAAGGCACCATATGCATGATATTACCAACATCAGCATGCCAAGTTAGAGCGAAGACCTCATGGGGTAAATAGGAGTGGTCTTCTCCTTCTGAATCCCCCTCATAACAGTTATCTTCCTCTTGATTACGATCCAAAATGGGTGGAGGGGGGGTGCCTTTGCGCCCACCATGGAACGACATCTGCATGAAACTTTATTGCCACGCAAGGCTCGTCTCTTTTGCTCTACATGATCAGTTCCATTGTGTACAATAACTGGCATGCATAGGAATAAAACATGGTGAGATTATGTAAGGAGTGCATGCACAAATCCAGAGTGATGGTAGCAAACTATGAATAGAACCAAAACCAATGATAGCAGGCAGATAATAGCTTTAGTTAAAAAATACAGATAATGGCTCCTTTAATGTTTGTTTGCACCCAACATGAAACTCATAGTAGACACCGGAGATTAACCAGATAGTAGACATATAGTACTGATTGCTGCCCCAATATGTACCCCACAACCATTTAAAAACTCAAGTTTCAGCATTAGTTTGGAACTGACTCGGAGTCTAATAGGTGAACACGACGATAATGTAGCATGTCATCATATTAAGCGACGCATAACGTAAGCAGGCACAGAAGAGTGCGACCTCTCTTGCAGACCCGTGTAGTCCTCAAGGTCATCTGCTCAGTTGATGATGGTAATGCAGTTGCCGTGGCTGCCGACGGCAGGGAAGAAGATCTGAGGCGGCGAAAGACAGTATGGAGAGCGGATCCCTGCTGTGGTGAACCCTTCCGTCATTGGAGCAGCTGAGCTGGGGTGGAACATAGCGCCGCAGGAGAAGGACAAACCACACAAGGTTTTCTTTGACACATATCTGTAACAGAAGTAATTGAGTAAGGGCTTGTTTGAATTTGAGGATTCTAACAATGTAGGGATAGGAAATAGATAGGAATAGGATAGGAATGCACGTGCAAAACAGAGAATTTAAAAACACAGGATTTCTGCCAATCTGGGTGTTTGATTCACAACAATTGGAAGATCACAGGATGCAAAAAAGCATGGTGAGATTAAGTCAAACCACAAGAAAATGTACGGTTATAATGCTATTATGCTACTATCTCTTAGTCTTGTGCTTGATGAATAGGAATATGAAAAGGAGGAGAAGTGGAAATTAGAATTCCTACGGTTTTTCTTTCAAGGAGACACTAAAGGAACAAATCCTACAGTTTTCCTTTGCTCCATTCCTTTGCACCAAATTCATGAAAAGTAGTACCATAGGAAACTTTCCAATTCCGATGTTTTTCATTCACTTTTCCTTTCAAGCACTGGCGATTCTAGTAGGCAGGCTTGAGCAAGGAAAATCCTACACTAAAAAAATGTTTTCGTGCTACTTCTATTACTTTGGACCCAGGCCACTGCCATACTAGCTCAACTCCCAGGTCCATCGGCAAATGCACAGCTGAAACACGCAGAGATAAATAATGATGGCGTTCAAGAGAGTCCATCACGGATAGCTAAGTTGCCTGGTACCTCACTTCTTGTCATATAGTAGGATAAAATAATCGTATTTCCCGTTACTACGAGTGCTCAGTGGACAATATATATAACATGTAGAGTAAAAAAGAGATGCAACAAGTGTAGAACCTCTTTGGCGAAGCCATGTTGATCTCAGCGTGATTGGGTTGGCCGGTGAGGATGCTCCGGCTGACTTGGCTGTCGGAGGAGGGGAAGAAGATCTTAGGCGTCTGGAGATGGAGCCCGAGGTACTGCTCCGCTGTGATGGAGGGTTTCGTCGTTGGAGCAGCTCCGGTGAGTTGTACGATGCCGAGGCTGAAGCAGGACAAGAGAGACAACGAACAACGTTAACCTGAGTGGAATTCTAATAGCATCTCCAATACATGACGTAAAATACATAACCACAAAGTGCTAGATGTAAAATACATCAGCCGCTCATCTCTGAACTTAACTGTCGAAACTAAACTTAACTGTTGAAACTGAACTTGACTGTCGAAACTGAACTTAACTGTCGAAACTGAATTTTGCTGTCGGAATTGAACGCACTAGCAAGGTGAGGCTACACGTCGGTCGACTAACTTTTTCATCTCTGGTCAGTCGATTTTGTAGCCGTTGGATACGAAATCAAGGGCCTGCGGTTCATCTTCAACCTCCACCCCCCTGAGCCGGCCAAACAGCAGCCCCCCATCGCCCGCGGCGGCGGTGCGCCGCCCCGCCCGCCCTGAAAACACTCCCCACTGCCGGTCCGCCGCCGCCTCGGCCATCCCTCTAGGCCACCCCGTGCCGAGCTTTTTCTCCGGTGATCCCCACGCCACCGCCCCGCCAACGCCCCGCCACCGCCGGCGACCACCGCCCCCATCCTGAACCCTAAGATAGATAGTGGGGTATCTCTCCGGCGAGCCCCCCTCCCCGCTGAGGCTGGTTCTTCCTTCACCCCGGCGAGCCCCCCACCACCTGAAAATCGACTGACCCAAAAGTCAATTCACTCGAATGAAGTGTAGCTAAATCAGAGTAGCATCGCAAGCAAGAGCAAGAGCGAGAGCAGTAGCGCGAGCAAGAGCAATAGCAAGAGCAGACCAGGCAGGGGACCGAGAGCAAGAGCAGAGCAGCAGCGCGAGCAAGAGCTAAAGCAACAGCAGGTCCTACTGATGTGGACGTCGCCGACGAGGGAGCGACACCGTGGAGGAAGTGGCCGGCGACGCCGTCGTGGATGGAGCCGCGCCGTGTCGGCTCGGGACCGAGCGCCGGCAGCACTGTGAGATCGAATCAAGAAGAAAATGCGGCGATTAGTGTACAACCTCTTTGGTGGCGCCGATTAGGCCGCAGCTTCATCCGAGGAAACGGTGATGATGATGCTCTTCCGGTGGTGCAGGTGAAGACGGCAGTGTGGGAATGGAGGTGGCGCGAAAGACGAGGGGAACGTCGGGGCAGCTCCTTGGAGGTGGAGGACGGGGTGGCTGAACCGGCGGGACGATGAGATCGACGACGGATCCTCATCCGGTACGATGGATGAGGGACGTCGAGGTGTTGCTGTGGACGACGTCGTCGGGGAAGAGGCTCTGGCTGGGTGGCGGACGGAGCAGGGTGTGGGGCTTCGTCGCGGGTTTTCGCGGCCTTGGTGTACGAATGGGTGGGCGGATGGGATGGCAGTGGGGAACCATGGCTTAGAGACGCGCTTGTCTGAAATGTGGGGTAAGTTACGAAAGTACCCCCACCAATTTGAGGTGGTTCTTTCAGTTCAGGGGTACCACGGGCATTTCGCGTGTCTGGATTTCACAGGAGGTGGGAGTTTTCACGCGCGTTGTAATTTCGGAATAGCAAGGCGCGGGTTGACATGGAGGGAGTTATCGGAGCACAACGAGACAAAGATATATCTTAAATATTTTGGGCTAACAAGGCGCGGGTTGAAGAGGCGGGAGTTTCGCAGCACAATAGACATAGACGCTAGCTTGAATTTTCGGCATAACAAGGCGCGGCTTGAAATTTCGGAAGAACAAGCTTAACATGTACCCAAAAAAAGACAATTTGCACCTCAACACGCACAACACACACACAAACACCATTTAGACTAGAGTAAGGTACACGTGCATTGCACGCATGAGATTTGGTAACCAAATTATGAATAAATACCACATTATAGCATGCAAGCTTTGAGTCATATATGCATGATGTAGATGTTCATTTAATTCTTATAGTTCATTTCATTCAAAATCATCTAGTTTTTATAAGAAAGCTAATCTATTTTAAGATTCATGGAATTGTGCGTCGTAAGACATAAAGTAAAAACAAATAATGGCAAATCATGTAGAAAAACATTTGGGTAATTCTGATACGGAAGATTCTAGAACAAATAAGAAGTGCTTGTGTTTTGATGTTTGTGCATTATGCTTAAGTTCAACCATGGAGTCTTCTAGATTATACATGTGGCGAAATCTGGTGGAATCTAGATGATATCCAACGGCCAGTAGTGCTCAAATTTGCCATCTTTGGACCATCGGATTCGCCTCATCCAACGGCCCTCTTTCAAAGTTAATGTTACCCGCACACAATATAAAAATATATATAATATATATAGGGGTATAGATATAGATATGTGATGCAAAAGCCGCCCATCATCTTCAATTAGAATAGTGTGTCCATGCACAGATGCGACGTGGCCAAATGATGTGTGCCATCGGTATCTCAAATTCAAATCAGTCTGACCTTGTTCAATGTGTATACATTACAACATGCTCGTTTCCAAACCACACCGCGCAGATCTCCGTTATATTGATGCATGCATGGGTTTCAAACATCAGGATCTCTTATTCAAATATTTGAATTCAACTTTACATTGATTGTGACCTCACCTATTTAGCTATTCTTTTACACCCACACATTAGTCTTCTCTTTATAATTGTACCACTAACTTTCTCTCGTGCATGCATGCACACACACTACCAGCCGGCATTATCCATCGCACGCATGCAATCTTTTTCTTCAGGTCGGTCTCCCATGAAGGCACACACCAACACACATCCCCCTCTCCATCATATCGGGCATTCTTTATCTCTCACGCGTGCATGCGCAACGATCGATGTTCCTCTATGTATGTGTGTATATAGCTAGGTCTTTCATAGTTTTCCACACAAATCGATCAACCGATATATCCAGTGAGGTCTCACCCTCTTTCCCACATCCACATCGATCAATCTATATCTCTCTATATAGGATTAACATATATAGCTAATACACCCACATTAATTATGTATCCAACGTCCCCCTCTCATCATCCATGCCTTCCTCTTCATCTCTCAGACGCATGCACAATGGCGAAGACAGGGGGCAGTAAGGGCCCTGCCCCCCTCCCCCCTAACATCACTATATATCAAGGCTAATATGAATGTGATCATTAGACAATTGCTGCTAAAAATGGTTTAAGTTCATGAATTGACCCTCCTCGTAAAGGGTTAGAAATGCTTGGCCCCCTAGATCATTTATTTTTCATGGCTCTGCCACTCGGCGCATCAGCGCACGTGTTCGCCCCCCTCTCTAAATATTGATCTCCACTTGTGCATTCCTTCATAGTCTCCCTCCACTCGGCCCCTCGCACCATCTTCTAGCACACCCACCGGATTTTGCCACATGTACAATCTAGCAGACTCCATGGTTGAACTTAAGCATAATGCACAAACCTCAAAACAACAATGGTTCTCTTTTGTTCTAGATTCTTCCGTATCATAACTGCCCAAACTTTTTTTCTAGTTGAATTGCCATTATTTGTTTTTACTTTATGCTTTACAACGCACAATTCCATGAATCATAAAATATATTAAGGGCTTCTTTGATTCAAAGGATTCTCAAAGGAATTTTGGAGGATTCTAATCATTAGGAATTTTTCCTATCTTGGTTGTTTGATTCATAGGATTGTAAACCATAGGAATTTTTCCATATGATTCATTTGCACTAGATTTCATAGGAAACATCCCATCCACTCAAACCTCTTTGAAAGAATTCTGCGTTTTTTCTATGAACAATCAAACACTCGTACAATCCTGTAGGATTCAAGACGACATTCCACTATAATCCCATGTTTTTCCTATTCCCGCGTTCTTAGCTTTTTTATAAAAACTAATTGATTTTGAATAAGATGAACTATAAGAATTAAACGAAGGGCTACATTAGGCATATATTACTCAGAGATTACATGCTATAGTGTGGTATTTATTCATAATTTGGTTGCAAAATCTTATGCGTGCAATGCACGTGTACCTTACTACTATTTCGAGTTTGTGCAAAACACATAAACTAGAATACCAATGGCACGCTACACAGTGTCTCTCTTACAATTCATGAAGCCACGTGGCACATGTGTAGGCGTTGTCGCGACCTCCTTGCGTGGATTAATCATAGTGACGTGCTGCTGGTTCCAGAAGAATGTACTCGTCCTCCCTGAGCCATACTGGCGGTACATGCACGAAGCGAAGATGTGCACGCATGCCATGCACGCACTCATTCCTCGCACGCACACGCGGGTACACGGGCAGACGCAATTTTGTACCAAGTCCACCCCATGTGATAATTCGACGCGTGTAAAGTCGTTCACTTCATTGATGGTCGATTAATACAGCGCATGCAAATTGAGTGGACGTGAGGGCGGAAGAAAGACATTATTACTCCACTGCGTGCATGCGAGTAGTTAAATCGTGGGTTGCTACATCCATTGGTCTCCTTCGTATTTTGTGCCAATTTTTGACAGAAACATACTACTCAATATTTACGCATTTGAGCAGTGTAGTACTTGAAATTTATGTTCCGCTAAACTCATCAGGAGCCGTCTCGGGCCTCGAAACCAAAACCATCAATTAATCTTTACCTTGTTCCCATCACATTCGAAAGCCTGCTCACACCTACTAGTAGTACATACCAAACCTGAACGTGTTCCCACTATGCAGGTATTAGTACTAGTGCTAGTACTTAGGTTATAAAAAGGGGAACTACCTAACCGAAAATCACTCTACCTTTCCTCCTCATAAGTGATTCTTCTTCGTTCGTCGTTGCTATGGCCGGTGAGCGGAGCTCTAGGTTGAGAACTACTCGTAACAAGGGAGCGGCAACCAAGGCTGCGAAAAAAAGAGAGGGCTCGCCGCCACGCAAAGACCTCGAAAGATCTCTCACGGGCAGGCGATGGCTCCCAGGAGCGCCCTAGCCGCGGAGGCGAACATGCCGAGCCGGCGGAGCTGGAGCCGTTATCCCTCGACGGCATGCCCGATCAGCTCAATAAGCAGAAGGAGTTCATCCAAGGCTTGATGGAGTTGCTGAAGGAGAGCCTCGACGACATGCCCGCTGAGCTCAATCAGCAGGGGGAGTTGACCGCCGGCTTGGTGATGCTACTGAAGAAGAGCATTGCCTCGGAGAAGAAGGCGACCAGCGAAATCCTGCGACTTCGGGAGGACAATGCGAAGCTCTGCCACGAGATCGGCCTGTTGAAGGAGAAGAACGCCGGCTGGAAGAAGCTACATGAGAATAGTAGTTCCTTGATGAAGATGCTGCAGGCCCTCGCCATGGAACAGAAGGAAGAGTTGGCGAAGCTCCGCATCGAGCACCCGGCTGCTGTCAAGGTACGTAATATGGCCGTGGAACAGATGATGAAGGCTTGCGTCGAGAAATGCCGCGTCATGGACACAATGATGAAGATGGCGGAGGAGACACGGAAGGAGATGGAGGTCGTGCAGGCGATGAAGAAGTAGTTACAACTCCGCGGCGAATTAGATCATTTGGGGTGATAATCTTCCTTCTTCTTTTGCTCCTGTGTTTCATCTTTTGCTTCGGGTGTTTCGCCGCACGTGTCACGTTCTCTGCGAGGCATGAATAGAACAATGTTTTTTGAGGGAATGAATAGAACAATGCTAACAATGAGATGACTAGCAAATTAGATCATTTTTATCGCCATATGGCACTGGGCTGCCGTGTTTCATGCTCCTCCGTCGCAGTACTACTCCAGTGGAAAAGTTGAGTATACCGCACAGTTCTTTGCTCCTCCTCGATCAGGTCGTCGGTGCATTTATACGAGCAGTCAAATCACAAGGCCCCGCCTTCCAGCAGTAATGAGCCGTCAAATCACAAAGGCCCTCGCCTCTCGTGAAACCGACCAAGCTAGACTGCCCCGCCCTCTAGCCTTTTAAAAAATGTATACTTTTGTACAGCAGTAGTATCGATGGATTGCGCCATGGAGCAAAACTTGAAATTAAAAAAAAGGTGGTACATATAGAGAGCGCTCGTCGCCAAATTATTCATATAGTACTATTAAAAAGGCTAGTCACAATAATGGTGTCCAGCACAACCCACCCCTCAAATAAAACTAAGAGGGTGCTTGGATACGTTTTAGTCCCATGACTAAAAGTAGTGGGACTAAAACATGCTAGCCTCACCCATGCTTGCATCCAAATACTAAAAAGGCTAAAATCAAGTTAATGAGCATTTATTATCCTCCAAACCCTCCAATCCAGAACTCACATGTGTTAAAGGAGAGGAGTTAAATGAGTAGAGAGAGGACTAATCCACATTTTAGTAGGGGTACCCCTAACTAAAAAAATTTAGTCTCAAGACTAGTTTTAGCCCCTCTTTAGTCAGGGTTGCTTGGAACTTTAGCCTCTTAAAGAGACTATTTTTAGTCAGACTAAAATAAGTCCCTTGGATCCAAGCACCCTCTAAGCATCCTGGAATTCTTTGACAAAACTAAGCATCCTGAAATTCTTTGACAACTAAACTGCTGGCTATATGATGTTGGCCATATATATTGTACGTATATAATGTGAAGAAACGAGTGGTAGTACTATACCAACTAAAAGATGAAATGTAAGAAATACTAGTATGTACGTACTGAAGAGTTAAAGTAACGAGAAGAAACATAGCATAGTTCTGCTGGGGGCTCAGCACAACACACCCCTCAAATTAAATTAAGCACACCTGAAATTAAACTTTGCAACTGTTCCGGTAGACACTGCATTAGAACCACCATGAGCAATGACACTGCCACCTTACTCGGAGTCCTCGTCCACGTCCTCGACTTCGTCCTTGTCCCTATTCCTCTTGGCCGATACTTCTTTGCTTGAACCGCACACTTGGATGTTGCTCTTCATCCAACCCTTGTAGATATTGAAGCAAAGGTAGCCATCCATTGCAGCATAGTGGATGTGGTCTATATCTAGTACATTCCACTGCCATGCATGACGATGAAACGTGTATGGAGGTTTCACCAGTTTACCGTACGAAGGATGAACCGTGGCTCCTGCCAGGGTCAGCATTGAAGGCTGACGAGAGGGCACCAGCCGATTCTTCTGGAGGTCGAAGGGGTTGCCTACAATGAGGCCTATCCGACCCAGGATTTCTTTGTCGTTACCAAAGTCTACAGCAACGAATTTGACTAGGTTGCTCCCGAGGAAGTCCTTAAAATCCCGGCACTCAACGTCGGCATGACATATGTGGTAGACCAAGCATAAGTCATGCACGCAAACCTGGATCACGGTGGGCTTCTTCCTCTCTTCGTCCTTTAGATCCTTCTCTCGTCCCAGGACTGTGGTGTACTCAACATCTAGCCCAGCGACCCACTCATCATCTGAGTTTTCGAACATGCGTCTGAAGCGAGAAAGGCATCCTTTCACCATCACGGAAGAACGGGTGTAGATGACGTCGAACTCATCGCCGGTGATGGTTCTAACCTTGTACTCACCGCCGATCATGGAGATTTGGGACGCCATGGATTTGGGAGGAGGGTTAGGATTAGTGGAACTGCCGTAATGTGAATGGACAGGACGACTAGGATCGAACCGTCATAGTATTGAAGGACGTGCAGGGACGAGTAGGAGCGAACTGCCAGCGTGCGAATGGCAGGGTAGTGGCTTTCCATTCTCCCATGATACGGGATTCCGAGAGCCCTTGGATCTGAGATCGAACGGTTGCATGGCATGATTCTAGACCTATGGGTGAATATCCTATCCTGGAGGGTTATTCTTCAAATTTTCAGCAACTTAGCATGCGACCATTTGATCTCAGATCCAAGGGCTGCCAGCAGCCCGTATCATGGTCACGCCTACCATGACCGTCGCGTCGCTCGCGCGGTCGCGCCCTTGGATATTTAACACGGTGCGTTAGGCTATCTGATGTTGGCATGTCATACATAGTCATCACTTAGTCACTCATACTACAACAAGGTTGGCTATAAGTGTATTTTTTGTTACTCCTCTCTATCTCTTTCTTCATATTCAAGGAAGAAACGGTGCTAGTAAGCGCGTGTATTTATTGCATTTGCCAAGGAGTGACCTCTTCCAATGAAATGGTGTTGCTAAGTTTGCTTCATTTAATTAGCTATAGACTCAAAATTGTCTTTTCACCTAGGTACACGTGCTTAGCACCGTTTCTTCCTTGGGTCACCAAACTAGTCTCTCTCTTCTTGATTAACTTGCCACATCAGACTTTATGCCTATGTGGCAATCTTAAGCACCTGTAGGAGCAAGTAAAAGTAAGTACAATAGTGCGCTTTACATGGAATTTTTGCATATGTGGAGGAAAGAGAGGCAAGGAAAAAGTGGAGAAGTGGGCTCTCATGCAAGAGCCAGCCTCTACTACATGGCAGAGCATTGGGAGAGGCACCTGTATGGAGGTGGTCAGGAATCTGGGAGACTCACGCCGGTCGTAGCGCCGCAGTTAAAATGATAATGGCAAGTCAAATCACGGGGCCCCACCTGTCCAGCAGTAACTCGCTATCAAATCACAAAGCCCTATGTTTGCAGCAGCCTACTCCCTTGTCTTCTCGCGTCTCTGTCGAACCGACTAGGCAGAACTGCCCCGCCGCCTACCGCACAGGAAAAGCCCCGCCCTCGACTTTTAAATAGTATACAATATACTAATTTTGTATCCATGGATTGTGCCCACGCCATGGAGCAAAGCGTCTAGAAAACAGAGGAGACACGGTGGTCTTGCAATAGAGAAGAGGGAGAGGCGAGACGGTGGTTTTGGAATGGAGATGATGGAGAGGAGAGGAGGTGGTTTTGCAATGGAGAAGAGGGAGAGGAGCGTGCGGCAGCGATTTAGGATTGGACGAGAGGGTCGGCGCGCTCTGACTGGATCAAAATAAAAATCAATTTACCCTTCAATTAAGAAAGCGACCCCACATTAACTAGTCTCCCTTTTATTCTGGGTCATAATTGACCATGATTTTCGCACATAAAATATATGTTATACGTTGTATACAAGGCCACTATCAAAATTACAATTTGCAACTATACAAGGCCACTAACATTAATCAAGGCAAAATTGATGGTGTTTGCCTCATACTAGCACCGAGGACATTTATATCCCTTGTGTGCATGCGGGAGTGAGAAGGTTAGCTTGCATTCCCAACATTAATAAACCAATGAGGAGTAAGAGGGTTGGCTTGTTGTGCTTGGGAGAGAAAAACCACATTAATTAACACGATAATCAAGGTGACAAGCTAGCTAGCAACATTGACTTAAACATAGCATTGATTTTTACCTTGGTACCTGTAATATGAGTTTGTGGCCTTGTATAAAAAAATGGAGGGAGTATAATTTGAAAGTACATTCAGATACGAACCAAACGGTACAATTTTTGGTGACATGCATTCACATTTTGCTTGTCAAATACAGTACGTGGTCAAACTTTGACCCAAAATACGCGAAACAACAAAAAAATACTTCCAAGACCAGCGCCACTCTTCCACTCTTCTCCTCTTAAACCACTGCAGCTCCTCTCCTGTTCCAATCTAAATGCAGCGCCGCTCCTCTCCTCTTCCATTTCAAAACCACCACCCCTCCTCTCCTATTCCAGTCCAAAACCAGCGTCCCTCCTCTCCCGTTGTAATCCAAAACCAGCACTGCTCCTCTCCTCTTCCATTCAAAAACCACCGCCGGTGAGTGAAGGTGCTGTGGAGAAGTAGATCGATGGCGGAGTACAACCGATACGTGAGGATCACAGACGGCGACCCTGTAAAGCTAGCTAGGATGTTGAGATACAGTCTTGGTTTGACAACAAGGACCAACTAGCAGCGACGATGACATCCATGGCCAAATATCTGCAACAGAGCGAAAAGGCGGCGATGCTCCCGGAGGGAGTCGCGCCGGAGTACATAGAGCTGCTCCTTTGGGCCATGGAGCAAATAGATTCACCGAATCCGATCGTGAGGGAGCGGTGGTGGGAGTATCGATCCCAGATGGAGCATCCACCAGAGATTGAAGGATCGAGCATCTACAGGGTGCCGTTTGTGAGGGTGTCCTGCCAGAGCAAGCCGGTGGAGTCTTCGTCGACCGAACCCAACTGCAAGAGGAGAAAATCAATTGGCCCGACGACGCTTCCCCGCCATCGTCTCCCTCGCCGTTCACATCGTCTGACGGGCGACTGTCTGCCGCCGAGCAATAGGAGGGGGCTGCCCCCCACCCCAATAGTTGGGTAGGTTGTGAATTGTTAGGAGGAGCTTAGGGTTGTCAGTATTTGCAGGTTGTGAATTGTGTTTTGTGTTGTGTATTTTGAGAGTACTTTCAGATATGAATGTCTTTTGAATTTCAGATTTGCAGTATTGAGCATATGAAGTATTTTATGAATTCTAGAGATCTATTTTTAGCACTTAAAAATGTAGTTTCATAGGAGTATAAAAGTGCAGACAATGTGATTCTCAGAGAAGAAACTGCAAGTTTAAGTTTCAGATTAGAAACTGCAAGTTCAGTTTCAGATAAGAAACTGCAACTTTCAGAGGCAGAGCATTTATATTAACACGGCATTTTCAAACAGGGTTAACATCATGTTGGAAGTTTTATTCATGGTCGAAAATGGAACTACCAGCCAGTTAGCATCATGCTGATCAACATTCATGCATAGCACATCTTCATATGATGCACAGTCAAAATGCCCACACAATGTCGAGTGTGCGAAACACAGAGAAAACGAGGGACGAAGTTTTGGCAAGTGTTGGACGTGGTTTTGGGCTGCCCCGTCTAGGCTTTCATTTTTAACATGCGTAGCCCACGACCTCGGATGGGAGGTCCATAGGCATGTTTGTATTTTCTTAGGGCCGTCATGTATCGACCGGCCTATGGACCTCCCATCCGAGGTTTTATTTTTGGCAGCCCAATTTATGTATTTTTTTGAAGAAAATGTAGAGGTATGTTCTATTTTTCTATATAAGAATAGGAACGCCAGGTCCAACTTATGTTTCCCTTCTAACTATATTACATATATTTAAATTATCTTATATGTTGACTATTTAGTTCACATACTCCCTCCTTTTCGGTTTATAGGGCTTATCTCAAAATTTTAGTTTTTCAATTTTATAAGGCTCAATTTGGTTGTTTTCCATCACATGTTCAGATTCCAAGGTGCATTAAATCATTGCATGCAAGTATTAAGAGAAAATTGACCAATGCATGTACTTTATGCATGCATGCATTGCAATTTATGCATTGATAAACATAATTTTTTGAGGACAACAAGTGCATTAATTAGGTGCTTTTGCAAACTACAAAAAGTATTCCACCATTCATCATCTACCTTGGTTGGTGAGATTTTTGAATTGAGCCCTATAAACCAAAAAGGAGGGAGTAATTGGCAAATAGATTTCGCCGCCACCCCTTGCCTCCTGACTCCGGGCGCGCCTGCCCCCCTCAGCAAGTCCGCTCGCGCGCCCCATGGAGTCGCCGGCCATATCCACGGGGGAATGGCTGGAAGACAGGCAGATGTACAAGATGCATCTCCCACATGTCTACAAAGCCTTCCCGCAGATGCTCCAGCCGCTCGACTCCGTCGCGCCGGCGGTGCTGCAGGAGACTCGAGGGAGGAGATGGAGGGAGCGGGCGATGCGGATCCGCGATGACGCTCTTTCCTGGACCCAATGCACGCGTGAATGGAGGGAAGCAGAGGAGGAAGCTGCGAGGGAGGAAGCCGAGGAGGGACCGAATCCGTTCTCTCACTCGCGCAGGTATGCTCGGATGTGTAAGGATCATGTGGATTGGGAGCTGCTGAATCTAGCCATGCGGATCTACATCGAAGGAGATTTCTCGGAGAAGCACAGGATGCCCCACCCCAGTGAGCCGCTGATTGCGTTCGTTCGATGGGAGAAAGGAGAAGTGAATTCAGGAGATCCACGCCGTGCTGTGAGATGGGAATGCTTGACTGGACTCCTGCCCACCAGCACGCCACCGGAGCCAGAGCAGGTGGATCCCCTACCTTACCTCTCCCCCAAACCTACAGAAGATTGAAATTAGGCTTGCAATCTGCTTCAATTGAGTTGTCTGGTGGTTATTTCTCCTTTCTGAGAGACAACATCTGGCTGGAGGATGAGCAGGAACCAGGAACTCTGATGAATTTCCCCTATCACAATGGGGGGGGGGCGCTGGTTGGGCAGTGGTACGGCCCACCTCCGCCCCAAATGGGGGCACAATCTGGGCAGACTCCTGTAATTGCCCAAGATCAATCCGCTGGTGGTTCTGACTCTCAGATCAGTGGGAAATCTCAAGGCAAGAATCAGCAAAAGAAGAGATAGGACATCCAGAAAACTGCTCCTGCCCCTGCTTCGGGCCTTATGGCATACTCTGAGGTGATCTGCTACAACTGTGGGGAACCAGGGCATCATTTGGATAAATGTGTCAAGCCCAAGAGTTGTTTTATCTGCAAAATGGTTACCCATAAAGTTGAGAATTGCCCTGTCAGAAGGAAAACCCACAGTTCTGCTAGATATGTTGGAAGTGATAGAAATACTGCTTACTTCCATGCAGTAGCTAACCAGAGGAGGAGGAAAACCCTCATTCACTCCCTTGATGTCCCTAATGGCCCTGTTACTGAGGTAGATGAGATGCTGAAAGTGGCTAGTGACTTCTACAAAGACCTGTTTAAGAAAGAAAACCCTTTTGGGTTCTCTCTACAAAACAATTTTTCTCTGCTTCTGAAAAAGTCTCTCCTGCTGAAAATGAGCTGCTAGAAGCCCCTTTTTCAGAGACAGAGGTGAAGGAAGCCATTTTTAGCTCTTATCCTGATGGGGCTCCTGGTCCTGATGTGATTCCCTTCTTGTTTTACCAGCATTTTTGGGACTTGGTGAAAAATGATCTCTTAGATCTTTTCCAAGCCTTTCATAGAGGAGAGTTGGATCCAGCAACTTACTCATGGGGGGTCTGTTGGGGTCAAGTTAAATAACTATGAAAGTGATTTTTTTCCTTGCTGGTAAAGGCCTTAGGCAAGGTGACCCCATCTCCCCGCTTTTGTTTAATTTAGTAGTAGTGGACGTTCTTACTAAAATGCTGAGCAAAGCTGCTGATCATAGTCTGATTGCAGGGCTTTGCCCTGAGGTCTGCCCTAGTGGCATCATTTGCCTTCAATATGCAGATGATACCATCTTTTTGTTAGATAATGACTCCACACATGCTAGCAATCTAAAAACTATTCTAACCTGGTTTGAACAAGTCTCAGGCATGGGAATCAACTACTCTAAAAGTGAACTCATCCCTATCAACATGGATGATCATGAGTTAGCTGACTTCCTCTCTATTCTAGTGTGTAATAAACGTAACTTCCCCATTAAGTACCTAGGTATCCCTCTCCACTATGATAAACTGAGGAGAGAGGATATCCAACCCCTTCTGGATAAAATTATTAAAAGGATTGCTGGGTGGAGGGGCAAACTTCTCTCTTACAGAGGTAGATTGATCCTCATACAAGCTTGTTTGGCTAGCATTCCAGTGTATCTCCTCTCCTTCTTCAAGTTCTCTAAATGGGCAGTGAACCTCATCAATTCTCAGATGTCTCATTGCTTGTGGAATGATTTTGAGGGAAATAGGAAGCTACACCTTGCTAATTGGGCCCTAGTCTCTATGAAAAAAGATTTTGGAGGCCTAGGCATACCTAACCTCCAAGAAATTAACATCTGTCTTCTAGGGTCTTGGATTAAAAGATTCTATGAGGAAGACATGAAACCCTGGAAGCTTCTTATTGCCCATAAATACCTAGGAAATAAACCTAATATTTTTGTCCCTTCCTCCAACCCTAAGACCTCTAGATTCTGGAAAGGATTAAAATCTATTATGCATGCTGTGAAATTTGGCTACAGATGGAACATAGGGGATGGGAGCAGAACCAGGTTCTGGGAAGATAGTTGGTTTGGCACATCCCCCCTAGCAGTCCAATTTTGGCCTATTTACTCTGTCCGCAATGAGCTTAATAAAAGTGTCAATGAAGTTTGGGACGGTCAATGCCTAAAACTCTCTTTAACAAAAGCATTACCTTTACTGCCGAGCCGGATGCCCTGATTTGGCACCTGGACAATAAGGGGAAGTATTCCTCCAGCTCCCTCTATCATGTTATCAACTTTAGAGGGGTTCAACCTGTGTTTATCCCTGCTGTCTGGAAATTGAGAGTTCCCCCTAAAATTCATGTATTTCTCTGGCTTCTCTCCAAAAACAAATTGATGACTAGGGATAACCTTAGGAACAAACACATCATCAAACCCCTTGATTGTGTTTACTGCTTGGAACAAGAGTCTTGTTCTCACCTATTTTTTGAATGTATAGTTGCTAAACATCTCTGGGCCCACATTGAGGAATATTTCTCTAGTCAGATTGGCTCATCCTTCGAATCTGTCGCCAGATTCTGGATTGCTACCAAAAAGTGCTTAGTTTTAAACACTGTTAGCTCAGCTGTCCTTTGGTGCCTCTGGAAATATAGAAATGCTATGATTTTCAGTAACACCTCCTGGATTTCCATTCCGCAGGTCTTGAGGTTGATCAGGAACATGGTGAGGAACTGGGCGATTCTCTCCTCCGGATCGGACAAGGACAAGTTGATGAGCTTCGTGGAAACCCTAACAAGATCCCTCCAGAAACCATTGGCGATCACTTGTGGCTGAACAAGGCTCGACCTGCTCTGGGGCTGGACCCGTGGGCTTGTCTCAAGATCTTTGATGAAGATGATGGGCACCTGGCGCCGAAAAAGAGGGACATCCACCATGCTACGCCTTCTATCCTAGTCTCTCCGCTTGCTTACTGGTCGCCGCAGGCTGACACGGCCCCTCGGCTGAAGACCATGAAGGCTTCGTTGGACCCTCCTTGTGTCATTTGAGTGCTCTATCCGCTATGCCTTTGGCACCGCTCGGGTGATTTGTGTTATTCAGAGAACTTGTTCATCCACCCCCTAGTTTGTAGCTTTTCTACCTTTGCTTTTGAACTGCTCTTTGAGCTGCTGTATCAGAATATGTTGTGGTTTCGTTCTCAGCAATGGAACCGGGGAGATGCTCCCTGTTTTTCTAAAAAAAGATATTTCATATGTTATTATATATTATTTATATTGTCATCATATATTTAACAGATACTTACATATGTAAGAAAACAATATCCCACATCTTATTAACCTATAAAAATAATTTCTTAACAAATAAAATCCTGGATTGTTTTGGCACGAAAATCCTAGTGATTGTGTACAAAAGCTTGGTAAGATTTAAGGACGAATGTAATAATATCACTTATTATTTAAATATATTTATAACAAAATGCTCAGCCCCTTTTTATTTTTTGATAACATTGCTGGCCCAACCCAACATTATAATTAGAATCAGCCCAGCAAATCATGTATTTCGAGAAAGTGCAAATGGCCTGTAATTTTTTAGGAAATAAAATAAACGGGCCGCATGGACGCTACATTATTTGTTCACCCAGCCCAGCTAATGGCTGTAATTCAAAAAAAGAGATCAAATTGACTGTAAATTCTACCGCGCAAAAAAAGACTGTAAATTCTGAAAAAATGGGTTGAATACATGCCACATTTTTTGAGGCTGAAATGTGGGCCAATAGGTCGAAGCCAATGCAAGTCGTTGTCAATTTAGTCAACAAATGATTCTGAAATGTTAGCCGTTGGATTTACATCCAACGACAGGCATCCATCTTCAATCTCTCGTCTTCTTCCTCCAGCACCGCTGGGACCACCTCCCGCCTCCTGCTGCTAGCAGCTCTACTTAGCACGCTTCGCTATGAAGCGCTACTCCACCGTTGGCCAGGCCATACCTCCACCCCTCCACACCTCCTGTTCTTCTCCACCGACTGCCGAACCACACCGCACTAGAACCAGTTAACCCTCGTACACCTCTCCGTCTGCGACTCTACTCCCGCGTGTTCCCATCTCCGGCTCGTTGCTGCCCGGGGCCTCGCCGTCGTCCACCACCTTGTATGTGCTCGGCGCGGCGTGGTCAACATGGTCAACGAACGACACCATCGGAAGTAGACTGTGTGTGGAGAGGCTGACAGCTGGGTCCAGGGGCGCACACAAGGAAATGCCTCCTTATTACGCGTAAAATAATGATTCCTCCACCTGACATCTGGGACCCACTGGAAGGGCCTCTATATTTCACGAAATAAAGTGCCCCCCGCTGACATGTCGGACCCACCAGCTATCTTCGCACGCAAGGAAGTGCCTCCTTATTACGCACAAAAAATGAATATTCCCCCTGCCAGCTGGAACCCAGCATAGTGGGAGGCTGACTTGTGGGCCTACCAAGTTGACGAGGACAGAGGGCTTTGTCAACTTAGTCAATATGAACAATTCTAGCTCCTATTACCGTACAATGTTCATCCAACGGCCGTAGTGCTTCTTCAACCTCTGGTCTTCTTGCTCCAGCCGCCCAAACCAGCGCCGGTCGTGCCGCGTGCTCCTGCCTCCCGTGGCCGGCTGTGATGCCGCGGAGGCCTCACCGCCCCCTACTACTCCCACCGCTGGCCAGGCCATCCCTCTACTCACCCACACCCCATGTTAATCTGCGGCGACAGCAGCCTCACACCGCAGCCGAACCAGTGAACCCTCGTACTCCTCTTCGCGTGGGCATCCACTACCGCGTCTTTCCCGGCTCCGAGTCGTCCCCTTCCTAGTCCTCGCCGTCGTCCACCGCCCTGGTGCTCTCGACGCGGTGTGGTCAACATGGTCAACGACCTACTTCCATCGGAAGAGTACTGTACGTGCAGAGGCTGACAGCCGGGTCCACGGCAGCCGCAAGGAAGTGCCTCCTTATTACGCGGAAAATAAATATTCCTCCACCTGACAGCAGGGACCCGGACAGGCCACCAGTATTTTGCAAAAAAATCGTTTGCCCCTGACTGCTGGGACCCACCGGACGGGCCACCGTATTTCGCGAAAAAAATGTTCCCCCCACTGTCAGCTCGGACCCACCGGAAGTGCCTCCTTATTACGCACAAAAAAATGAGTACTCCCCCGGCTAGCTCGGACCCACCTTGCTGGGAGGCTGACTTGTGGGCCTACTAAGTTGACGGGGACGAAGGGCTTTGTCAACTTAGTTAATATGAACGATTCTAGCTCCAGTGACCGTACGATGTCCATCCAACGGCCGTAGTGCTTCTTCAACCTCTGGTCTTCTTGCTCCAGCCGCCCAAAGCAGCGCTGGTCGTGCCACATGCTCCTGCCTCCCCTGGCCGGCTGTGCTGCCGCAGAGGCCTCACCGCCCCCTACTATTCCCACCACTGGCCAGGCCCTACGGCGATGGCAGCCTCACACCGCAGCCGAACCAGTGAACCCTCGTAGTCCTCTCCACGCGGGCTTCCACTACCGCGTCGTCCCCTTCCTAGGCCTCGCCGTCGTCCACCGCCGTGGTGCTCTCCGCACGACATGGTCAAGGAACGACTTCCATCGGAAGAGTACTGTACGTGGAGAGGCTGACAGCTGGGCCCACGGCCAAAGCCCAGTTTTTTTGTGATTTGCCAAGTAAGTCGCTTTGTCAGGCCTGTTGGGCTGCAAATCTTTCAAGACGAGGAGAGCTTTCATTCGGCTGGCCGAGAAAATGGCTCATCAGTAATAAGAAATGGGTTGTGCATTTTTAAAACACATCAAACCGGCAATTAGTTTCAAATATCTTTTTTTTTCATTTCAAGATTTTAAATTACATTAATTTTTATGCGTGGAGAATTTGTTGGATTTTATATTGGTATACATTTATTTTTTAAATTAGTTTGAATGTGAGTTGAAATTTCAGGATTAAAAACTGTTTGGACCGCACCGAAATATGCAAAATTCCGTATAATTTTTTAACCGTTGCCACAATATGGGCTGCAATGCTAACAAAAAGAATATGGGCTCAAAAAAAACCTTAAGAATTAGCAAATGGGCTGTAAATTATTAGAAATAATGGCAGATGGGTTGTATGCTGTTTTCCATAGATTTGAGGCTTTACTAAAAAAAGGTTGACGCACAAGCACTGACTGTTGGATGTCCATCCAACGGCCGTCGTGCTTCTTCAATCTCTGCTCTTCCTGCTCCAGCCGCTCAAACAAGCGCCGGCGGGACTGCTTGCTCCCTCCTCCTCGCGGCCGGCTGTGCTGCCGCGCAGGCCTCACCGCCCGACCGTACTCCCATCGCTGGCCTAGCCATCCCTCTACTCACCCACACCTGCTATTATTCTCCGGCGACGGCAGACGAACCAGTAAACCCTCGTACAGTCGTACTCCCCTCCGCGTGGGAAACAACTGCCGAGTCTTCCCTGCCTCCGTGTCGTCCCCTTTCTAGGCCTCGCCGTCGTCCACTGCCCTGGTGCTCTCGGCGTGGCGTGGTCAACGTGGTCAAGGAACGACTTCCATCGGACATGGACTGTACGTGGAGAGGCTGACAGCTGGGTCCACGGCGGCAGCAAGGAAGTGCCTCCTTATTACGCGGAAAATAATGATTCCTCCACCTGACAGCAGGGACCAACTAGACGGGCCACCGTATTTCGCGAAAAAACGTTTCCCCCCTGACTGCTGGGACCCACCAGCTACACCTTCGCACGCAAGGAAGTGCGTCCGGGCAAAAAAAACGATTCGCCCCCCTGACTGCTGGGACCCACCAGCTACATCTTCGCACGCAAGGAAGTGCGTCCGGGCAAAAAAACCAAAACGATTCGCCCCCCAGACTGCTGGGACCCACCAGCCCCCCGACTGCTGGGACCCACCAGCCCCCCGACTGCTGGGACCCACCAGCTACATCTTCGCACGCAAGGAAGTGCGTCCGGGCAAAAAAAACGATTCGCCCCCTGACTGTTGGGACCCACCAGCTACATCTTCGCAGGCAAGGAAGTGCCTGACAGTCGGGACCCACCTGGTCGAAGCGTACGTGGCGTTGTCATTCTGGTCGCGAACGTGTACGTACATATATACTGGTGGATGTAGAGGCATGCATGTGTCGTAGTAGAGGCAGCCAGGGTGCAAGAAAGAAAATACGGCCACGTATGTGTACATACGGGCGGGGTCTCGAACGCCTACTCGCGCATACGTACGGCGAGGGCTCGTGTACATGGCTGGGTCGGAATGGAGAAACAGCGTCGTCGTCGTGTTCATGGGGAGGCAACGAAATGCGTCATGTTCATCAGGAGGCAACGTGGCTGGGTCGGAACGGAATGCGTGGTCGTGTTCATCGGGAGGGCTTGGACGGAAGAGGCGATGGAAACGAGGCCTGGCGTACCGCACAACGGAGGAAACGGACCTCCTACGGTCGAAACGAGGGTCCTGTTGATCGGGAGGGGTGTGGCGTACCACACAACGGAGGAAACGGACCTCCTACGGTCGAAACGGGGGTCCTATTGATCGGGAGGGATGTGGCGTACCGCAAAACGGAGGAAACGGACCTCCTACGGTCGAAATGGGGGTCCTGTTGATCGGGAGGGGTGTGGCGTACCGCAAAACGGAGGAAACGGACTTGTGTTGGAGCGCTACGGTCGAAACGGGGGTCCTGTTCATCGGGAGGGGTGTGGCGTACCGCAAAACGGGACTCCACGGGATACTGTTCATCTCCACCATCGACCCCCTCCAGCCTCCACGAGCTACTGTTCATCCGTCGTCGACCTCCTCCAGCCTCCACGGGCTCCTGTTCATCCAGCCTCCACCGCGCTCTACTCCACCGACTACTGTTCAACCACCCCTCCACCGTCTACTGTTCATCCAGCCCTCCACACCGCGGGGTCCTGTTCAACCACCCCTCCTCGGGCACCCCTCCATCGTCTACTGTTCATCCTGCCCTCCACACCACGGGGGCCTGTTCATCCAGCCCTCCACGGGCACCCCTCCATCGTCTACTGTTCATCCAGCCCTCCACCACACCACGGGGTCCTGTTCATCTAGAGGCAACGCCACCGCTCACTGTTCATCCAAACCCCCCGCAACGCTCACTGTTCATCCCATCGATCGGCTTCAGTTAGCAGCAGTAGCCAAGGAATCGCTCGATCGGGTTCAGTTAACAGCCATCGATCGATCGCTTGGGTTCAGTAACGCGTAGCCTGCAGTGCAATCGCTCGGGTTCAGTTAAAGCCCAACGCCTCGCTCGGGTTCAGTTAGAGCCAACGCCTCGCACACACGCGTGTACGTGTACGAGAGAAACACGCATCGCTCGACCCCCGACCTCCCACCGTAACCGGGAACTCCCCGAAATCCCCCCCTCGCTTCTACCATGGTTTTTTCTGTCATGGATGGCCCAAAGAATGTCATGCAGCTGCGTCTCCGGCCCGCCCAGGACGAAAAGCCCATTTTCTGTCATGATTTTTTGTCATAGAAGTAGGAGCCCACCACATCTATGATGATACCAGGTTTTGTCACAATTATCGTCATAGAAGTGTCATATGTATGACAGAAAAAATTTCGTTCAGCCCAAAATGTCATGGATGTGTCTTTTTTTTGTAGTGATGCTATTATATTATCTGTTTTGGATGTTTAATGGGATTTAATATGCACTTTTATATTATTTTTGGGACTAACCTATTAACCGAAGGCCCAGTGCAAATTGCTGTTTTTTTGCCTATTCAGTGTTTCGCAGAAAAGGAATATCAAATGGAATCCAAACGGAACGAAACCTTCGCGAGGATCTTTCTCGGAACAAACGCAATCCAGGAGACTTGGAGTGGAGGTCATGGAAGCAACGAGGCAGCCACAAGGTAGGGCGGTGCGCCCAGGGGGTAGGCGTGCCCCCACCCTCGTGGGCCCCTCGTAGCTCCACCGACCTACTTCTTTCGCCTATATATACTCTTATACCCTGAAAACATCCAGGGGAGCCACGAAACCACCTTTCCACTGCTGCAACCTTCTGTACCCATGAGATCCCATCTGGGGACCTTTTTCGGCGATCTGCCGGAGGGGGATTCAATCACGGAGGGCTTCTACATCAACACCATAGCCTCTCCGATGATGTGTGAGTAGTTTACACAGACCTTCGGGTCCATAGTTATTAGCTAGATGGCTTCTTCTCTCTCTTTTGTTCTCAATACAAAGTTCTCCTTGATGTTCTTGGAGATCTATTCGATGTAATTCTTTTTGCAGTGTGTTTTCCGAGATCTGATGAATTGTGGGTTTATGATCAAGATTATCTATGAACAATATTTGATTCTTCTTTGAATTCTTATATGCATGATTTGATATCTTTGCATGCCTCTTCGAATTTTCGGTTTAGTTTGGCCTACTAGATTGATCTTTCTTGCAATGGGAGAAGTGCTTAGCTTTGGGTTCAATCTTGTGGTGCTCGATCCCAGTGACAGAAAGGATAAAAAGATGTCCGTTGATGCTTCTTTTGTGTGGACTTGATCTCCTCCAATTCTTCTGCTAGATTTTCCCTGTCGACGCGGAGTTTCTTGTGATGACCCTGTATGTCCTGAAGTTGTTCCTTGAGCTTCTGGATCTCAACGTCCTTGGCATGAGACATGGTCCTGCTACTTTTCAGTTCCTGACGCATCCTCGGGATCTTGAGGTTCTCCTCCTCCAGCTTGTCTACCTTCAGTCTCTGAGTCTTGACCTCTTCCAATGGGAGAAGTGCTTAGCTTTGGGTTCATTGTCCCCACTGGGGCTTCTTTTGTGTGGACTTGATCTCCTCCAATTCTTCTGCTAGATTTTCCCTGTCGACGCGGAGTTTCTTGTGATGACCCTGTATGTCCTGAAGTTGTTCCTTGAGCTTCTGGATCTCAATGTCCTTGGCATGAGACATGGTCCTGCTACTTTTCAGTTCCTGATGCATCCTCGGGATCTTGAGGTTCTCCTCCTCCAGCTTGTCTACCTTCAGACTCTGAGTCTTGACCTCTTCTCGTAGTGCTTCATTGTCAAACAGGGCTTCCAGGAGGTCCATCTGAAGATTCTTGACGTATTGTTCTAGATCCTGATTGTACACTAACAGTGAGGAGAACTTCCTCTTTTGCGCTTCAGTCAAGGCAATAGTTGCTCCATCAAACTTCTGCCATCCAATCCTTCCAAAGAAGTGTGGGTTTAGTGCAGCACGACGACGATAGCATAAGCGTGCAATAGCATCATGGACGACAATGTTGATGCCCATATCACAGTCACCGTTTATAGTTCCAAAACTGATGTCTGCAGTCTTGGGGTCTTCTTTACGACCAAAAACTTGGGTCTTGACTCCCCATGATCTAGACGTCCTCTTAGTTGCCTTGATGTTAGGTATCGGTAGCTTCAGCAGCCTGACTAGCTCCACAAGGAAGGGGCCTCCAAGAACCTTCTCGTAGTGTTCTCTTTTGTTCAGAATGTAGCTCTCCATCTATAGTTTGAAATAAGGAAGATTCAGTAAAAGAAATCAGGTGTTACGAGGGTAGTACAAAACAAGGGTCATTCCTATTGGGGTCTTCATATTACTAAGTCATTTCCTAGGGTCACGTCCTACAGTCAACATGTGCTCTGTAGCGACCCGACCTCAGACGGTCAAGCCTCTGTGTATCTGTGCCATCCCTGGATCGGTATGCTGGCACACACAGTACATCAATGTATATATCAAAGTGCAATCACATGTATAAATAACGTAAAACTGATATATACCTCATAAGTCTCAGGGGAAACAAACAATCGGGTGTGGAGTCCCATCAATGCCATCGGCAGGTTGAGTGTAGACCGTAACCCTGTACCGTACTCTTACTCGTCGGAAGAAACATTTCTGCAACATGAGACTTTGCAACCATGTAGGTCAGTACATTGCATGTACCGGCAAGATCACTGTATGAAAAACAGATGATAAACTATACTACATGCAATATGGCTTTGTGGCTCTGGGTCTGAGTTTTTGCATAAAAGCTAGTTTTATTTTTCCCTACATCAAAGGAATATCAGGAGTCTGTACTACAGAATTTCCTATCATGACATAGTTCCGCCAACCGATGTCTCATCACCCAAATCATCATAAGTTGCCCATAATTAAATTATCCGTCCAGTGTTGAGAGTTCCGAGATAGATCCAAGTCCAGAGGCTCAAAATGTCCGTAACCGGGGACACGGCTAATCGATTAGGTTTTAACCCTCTGCAGAGGTTTGTACACTTTACCTGCAAGATTCGATCCCTCTTTTTATGTTCCCGCACTTCAGGGTGTTTGAGAACAAGATGACCGAAACATGGTCTCCCGAAGAGTTCCTCTGACCACTGTCCGGTGCTCATCCAATCCTACCATAGTTCTACATCTGCTAGCACCGTCCCAGCCAGAGTCACCACTAAGGTCAACCAAGCCAGAGCCCATAGTGACTTGCGGTTGCACAGGTAAGCTTCCGGGCATGATGTGTTCTTCCGTCTCTTTGAGTCTGGGTGAAGCTTTCCGCAAGATATCATGGTGCTTCTCCATGCATCCCGGCCATCCACTGGTTCCTCTAGGGTGCCCGTCGACCGTCCTTCACCCAGTAGTGTGTATTGAATTCTTGTCTCGAGTCTCGAAATCTTGAGGTCTTGAGGTCATAAAGATGCAGTCCTTGCCGATGCCACCATGAAGTTGTCGTCATTGACGTAGAGTCCTCCATTCTCACACCACTCCCGAGCACTCATACCAACTCCGTCTACTATAGAGTAGCATTAAAATAAATAACGTCCCGGGCTTGTTAACAGGGCGATGGGTTCCTACCTCATGCTTTCTACTCAACTACAAGAAATCAATATCACTACTGGAGGGATTATTGAAAGGGTGCTACTACATGCAAATAAAACATAGGTATGAAAAACATGGTCAAAGTGAACTTGCCTGGTATTACTTGATGAAGATTATATCACTCTCAGAGAAATCCTGATAGCACTATTTGTCACTCTCCGAAAAAATCTATATAGTCAAACATTGCATTCACATAAGCAATCATTCTAGCAAGCAATTTCTAGCAATCATAATTCTCAATAAACAACAAGGAAAACAAATAATAAAACCCAAATAAAATCCAAAGGACTTCAAGGAAAACTACGAGAAAAATTACTAAGGAAAAGTCTAAGGCATTACTACAAACAATATAAATATTTTTCTTTGTCCTACATAAAACTAAACGACAAAATAAAGCTCTAAACTAATAAATTAACAGAAAATAAAATGTAAAACAACTAAGTTAACGAAAAGTATTTTTCATAAAATTTTATTTGCAAAAAGAAACAAAAACAAAAATCTTTTATGAAACACTAACTATGACCTAAACAAGTTTTCATACAAAACTAAATAAAATAAAAATTTTCAAATACGAATAAAATTTTCTTTGGTTGACTAACAGAAACAAAACTAAATTTGTCAAAGGTGACAGAAATAAATAATTTAAAACTAATAAAACAATAAAGAAAAGACTAAAACAAAACTATAACTAAAACAGTACTGTTTTGCTAAAAACCTAATTTAAAATAAACTAAAACTAAATAACTATATGCTACTGGATAGTCAAAACCATAATAAAACAGTAGCAAAAAGAATCAATCAAAAACATATTTTATAAAGCTCAAAATATGGGCAAAATAGTGATTTGCACAAATTCATGCAAACTCAAATTTAAACTACTAAAATTTGAAATCCAATTGCACTAACAGAAACTTCAAGAAATTTTGAATCTAATGCAAAAAGAATCACTCAATTTGGATCTAAAACATAAAAGATATTGAATATCTAATATTGAAACTTTTTCTGTTTTTTTAACAAAAACGAAAATAATTAAAATAAACAAATAAAGCTACTGCTATTGGGCTAACGAGGTGGGTGATCCGTATCTAAACAGCACTTGGCCGAAAGTTAACAAAAACGTGCATGCATGTTTAATGAAAAGAAACCGGTGAACCGGTTTGATCTAAACCGTGTAAACCGACTAATAGAACCGATCTACTAAAACCGATCAATTCTTATTTGCACTTAATGCTTCGAATAGAAAAAACGGAGGGAGGTGCTCGTTGTTGCTTACAGAGAGGAGCTCGTGTAGGTAGGGAAGTGGAGATTGGCGGGGGCGATGGCTCCGGTGACCACCGGTGGAGACAGCGATGTCTAGCAGATGGAGAACTCCGAAGGGGTCCAATTTTCTATGGATAGTGAGGCGAGGGAACGTCGGGGTCGAGCGTGGCCTCCAGGTGAACTTTGTGAACTCGGGCAGCGTTGTGAGCTCGAGGCGGTGGCTCCGGTGCTGCCTGGGCGTCCAAAACATGTCAAAGAGGTTCACCACAACGAGGGATAGTTGGCTATGGAATTAAAGGTTCCGAGGATACTTATAAGCGTCGGAAACGACCGGTGAACCGCGTGAACTCCGGCGAGATCCAAACGGTGAGGTCGCGTGACACGGTGCGTTTTGGCGAGAGTTTTCGAGGGGGGTCAGGAGGGGATGGTCGTGGCTATTTATAAGACAATTTGCTTGGGGAAGGGGTGGACTCGGGTAGGGTTTTCAAGAGGATCGGATGCGGCGGCGGCGGGTGTGTATACGGGTAGGATCCTGTTCTCTACGTACGTGGGAAAGAACAAAGAGCAGGGTGGGGTCCACGCGCCAGGTAGAAAAAATGAGAGAGAGAAGAGATCGGGCGACGCGGGTGTACCCTCCTCGTGTGCGGGCGCTGGCCTCCTTGGCCTCGTGCGCCTGAGGCAGGTGGCCTCGAGCGCCATCTAGCCGTAGAGACAGCTGCTCCCATGGCTGAGGAAGTGCCTTTAGTCCTTGCCGTTGAGCCTCAGGCTCCGTCATGGGCGCATCATACCGTCCGATTCCTCCAAACAGGGGAACTTCCTGAGGATCAGGAAGAAGCAGAGAAAGTAGCCCGTCGGTCTGCCATGTATCAGTTCATCGACGACGTTCTGTACGGGAAAAGACCAAATGGTGTGAAGTTGAAGTGCATTCCCGGGTGGAAGGACTGGAGTTGTTGGCAGAGATACACGGAGGCATATGTGGCTCCCACATAGGGTCAAGGGCCCTTGCCGGCAAGACATTCCAGCAAGGTTTCTTCTGGCCCACTACCCTCCAGGATGCAACGACACTAGTAACCAAGTGTGAAGCGTATCAGTTCCATTTGAAGAAGCTTCATCAACCAGCTCAAGCACTCCAAACAATCCCTCTCCCCTGGCCATTCTCGGTCTGGGGGCTCGACATACTGGGCCCCTTTCCCCGTGCTGTCGGGGGCTTTGAGTACTTGTATGTTGCAATCGACAAGTTCACAAAGTGGCCGGAGGTGGACGCAGTGAGAAAGGTGACAGCACCAATCAGCCGTCAAGTTCTTTAAGGGTCTAGCCTGCTGATTCGGTGTGCCCAATAGATTCATCACCGACAACGGCACACAGTTCACGAGCCACGGCTTCATACAGTACATCCAGGACCTCGGCAGCAAGGTCTGTTTTGCTTCTGTGGCACATCCACGGAGCAATGGCCAGGCTAAGAGGGCAAGTGCTGAAGTGTTGCGAGGCCTCCGGACAAGGACTTTTGACAGGCTACGCAGGTGCAGACGGCGCTGGATTGATGAATTGCTGGCGGTTCTTTGGTCAATCAGAACGACACCAAATCAATCCACCAGTCAGACACCCTTCTTCCTCATTTTACGGGGCAGAAGCAGTTCTCCCAATGGAACTCATGTACGGGTCACCTCGAGTGCTCGCTTATGATGAGCTTGAGCAAGAGTAGTTGCAGCAAGATGACGCAATGCTCCTTGAGGAAGATCGTCTTCGGGCGGCTATGTGAGCGGCACGCTACCAGCAAGCTTTGCGCCGCTACGATAGCTGCAAGGTTCATGCCCGAAGTTATGTGGAAGGCGACCTTGTTCTTACGCATGTTCAGTCGGCCAAGAATTCCAACAAGTTGACGCCGAAGTGGGAAGGCCCTTATCGGGTAATACGAGTCACCAGGCCTGGCGTAGTTCGCTTGGAGACCGAAGGTGGCATTCCAGTGAGTAACTCCTGGAATATCGAACATCTTCACAAGTTTTATCAGTGAGGCACGATTGTCGGGCTCCCCGACAAACCACCTTTTTGTACAAGCCTTGCCAGCAGGCATGTAACCCTTTGTACAAAGCCAGGCGTAGACCCTGAGCATAAATAAATGAAGCGCTGGCTCGCTAAGTTTTAGCATGCATGCTAGGTTAAGTCTCTCCCTCGGTTAGGGTTGATAGTGCTTGGCAGCGACTAACCCCTAGCATAGAGGTCGAGTGTGCGTCTTTCTGTTCCTTTCCATCCTCTTTGGTTTGCAGGATACATGGACGTTTCTGCCGAGCTGTTTGGAAGAAAGAGAACAAGCCCGCACTCCGGCCCCGGCAAGGCAAGGTTGCCGGGGGCTGCAGATGCAAGAATCCAACCACGGCAAGCCAAGGCTGCCGGGGACTGCAGATCCAGATAAGTCTTTTATCCCGTATTGTGCATTTCTGTATGGAGTTGGGACGTATGAAACCTCGTTTTTATTCCCAGGCCGTTGTGCTCCCTCTTTTTCCTGCACCTAGGGACTATTCCCTGGGTCGGGACCGGTTCGTAGTCATGGTGACAAGGAAATAAACGAGGGGCCTAAACCCTACTTCGCCCCTACCTCTGCCAAAGGCGTGAGAATGGTCGGATGAAGTAAAGGAACGACAAGGCATGTTGCCGGGCAACAATGTTTGTCTTAAAAATAACAAGGATTCGCTCCTTGGCATGGGCCTCGGTCACGCACAAAGAACCCGGCAAGCGCCATTTTTCATTAAAAACATCCCATCCAGGTACAGTTCATAAGGAATGAAAAACATGAGCAAGGGGATTACAAGTTTGAAATTTAACAAGTGCCCGCAGGCTTACAAACTAAAAAGAGATAAGATGCCCATGATTCCTTTCTTGTCCCTCTCCTCAGAAGATGGAACGAGACAGTAGGAGGGTAAAAAGAACGCCTAGGCAAGGTACGAGCAGCAGAAGACACCAAGAGAACATCCCGGTGCCGGGAGAGGAGCCGGAAGAAGAGGCAGCGGGCCGACAATACTCGATGAAGGTGTCGGTGCCCGCGTACTCCGACTTGACGGACGCCACCCTCCTTCTTCGCCTTCTCCGGCCCTCCTACACCAGCCGCCCAAGGAGGCGACGGGGAATGCGCTGATGGAGAGCTTGACGAGGAAGGCCCTCGTCAGGGCGCACGATGGAGGGAGTGGCGACGTGGTCAGTCGGAGACGAGGTCGACGTGACCTTGCTCGACGCTCTCGTCATCGTTGTTGCTATCCTCCTCATTGCTTCTGCTCGAGGAGGAGTCTTCATCGTCGGAGGAGCTCTCCACGCAGCACTTCAGGCGGGTTCCAAGATCTCCGAAGACCTTGACGGAGAGCAGGCCGTTCTCCATCAATTTGAAGTAGAGAACGAGCCCCGCTGTCAAGATGTGAATGCGGGCGAAAGTCTTCCATCTGCGACGAAGGTACATGACGTGAGGGGCGGGGAAGTCGACGTCAACCCGC
Source organism: Triticum urartu (assembly GCF_056163025.1). Lineage (NCBI taxonomy): Eukaryota > Viridiplantae > Streptophyta > Magnoliopsida > Poales > Poaceae > Triticum > Triticum urartu. Next base: position 480,160,672 of record NC_141875.1, on the reverse strand, counting down.
GTGACACCGTTCCCGCAACCCTCATATGCAACCTCAGAGTCTGGGGCAGGTCGAGCTCCATCTCCCGAGTGAATGGCACGGGGAGACGATGGCGAAGGCGCGGTGGCCGACGCAGCCTGATGAAGAACTCGCGAGGCTGGTCCCCGACGTGGCCCTCCATTGGAGAGACGCATTGCTAGCGGAGGCAGGGCCGGTGCACCGCCCCATCCGCCTCTCCCCTGGGCGCCACGCTGGCCTCGGCCTCGCCCCCTCCCCCTTCCTCTCGTGGCCGGCTCCACCGCCGCGGGGTCTTGGGGAGGAGGGACGCGTTGTCGAGCAAAGACACTCGCCACCATCGTCGAAGGGCCGGCTCCTCCTCTCGTCATGGCAGAGGGAAGAAAAGAGCCGAGGTGGAAGGAGGTAGATGATGAAAGAGTGTGGGATGCCATCCCCTCCCCCTTCTTATAAAGGGGCGGGGTCGGGGCTCGGCCGCCCCGCTCAACCAATCCAGCCATCTAGGGGCGCGGGGAATCGAGACCAACCCGCTGCTCCAATCAGCGATGGCCCGGTTTCCCGCCTCCACCACCTGCCACCTTGAAGGCATGAGGAACACGTGGAGAGCGAGCAGAATCAAGGGGACAGGTGAAGCAACCGTTCCCTACCCCGTGATCATGGGGCACAAACGCCTTGAAGACCACGACCCGAGTCCACTCAGTAAATGAGCCGCATCTCTGCGTTTTCCTCTTTTCACGAGGAAGGCGCGAGCCGCCCATTTTCCACGATGTGACGCATGCGTGCGGAAACTGCCCCACGCATGACCCCCACGTCACGCTTGAACCCCCCACGACGCGGGTTCAACGCAGGTCGTGGGGAAGCGCAGTAGATGGAGGAGTTATTGCGGTCAAAATTAGCCCCACCTGCCCGCGCACCGTTTTGGGCCTAGCCCAACAATGCGGCGCGCTTATGTGTGGCCCAGGCCCGGGGCCCCTGTCGGTGTACAAAAGTAGGGGCTCTCCTTTTGCACCCCTTACTTGTGCACGGCAGTTGGAGCCACGCCCACACTAAGCAGGGCAGAGGAGGGAAGCCAGAGCACAAGACGACCAAAGCAACGCCAAGACCAGAGGCGCAAAGAGAGTAAGGGGGCGAGGTGGACTCCCCCGGCATGACCCTTGCCAGGGTGGCTTCCGCTGCCTCGGCAAAATCCTTGCTGGGGCAACTTGCCTGGCGCCAGTAGAGCGCGCCACCCTTGAGCCCAAGAGGTCCCAACACCGTCAACCATATTGGAACCAAGGCTCGGTAGGCACCTCTGTGCTGGCATGCAGATCTTGTAGAGATCATAGATACACAAGATCAGATGGGAACCAGAAGACGACGATCCTTGGCGAGATCCTTGCCAAGGAAATCCACGAGACCCCCGACAAGATCCTTGCCGGGGACGATCGCAGTGCCGAAGTGAGACCCTTGTTGGGCCCTCGGCAAGACCCTTGCCGAGAACGCCTGCGGGGCCTCAGCCAAGCCCGCGCCTGCCAAGATTCCACCGGCGCTCCCATACAGCTGCCAGCTCGACCAGCCAAGCAGGCATCTGCATGGCAGCGCGCGGCCTCTACACCAACTTAGCAAGCACCTGCGTGGTGGCATGCAAATCTTCGTGAAGGCTCCACCACCGCGCTAGCCCAGCAGCCAGCCAACATGGCGCTACAACGCCTCATCAGCTTCGACGCGCGTTGGAGCCAGGCGAGGCGACGACAGTTGGGACGAGATTCTCCGCCGTCCCCAATAAAGCAAGAGGGGCATGTCGGCAGCACATTGAATGCGCAAGTCCGATGATGCCAAAGGATAGACTCAACTACTGTGCACCTTTCCACCTCCTGTGTGCCATTGTGGCAACCCCTTTTTCTATAAAAGGAGGCCCGAGGCGTCCATGAGGGGGATTCGGATCTTTTGGGCTAGAAAGCCACCAAAGCTAGTTCAAGAACACAGGAATACTCAATATACATCAAAGCAGGACTAGGGTTTTACGCGTCTCCGCGACCCGAAACTGGGTAAACGATCTGGTTGCTGACCGCCAGACCCGCTCTTCGCACAACCCCGCACCTGCCAACCGTAGAAGGGATCCCAATGACCCCATAGGTGTCGTTTCACACCGACAAACTAGCTCAACAAGCTAGTTCAAATAATTTTACACTAGAGTTGAACTAGCTCTATAACCTAGTACAAATAATTTTACACTAGAGTTGAACTAGCTCTACAGGCTAGTTCAAATAATTTTACACTAGAGTTGAACTAGCTCGATAACCCAGTACAAATAATTTTACACTAGAGTTGAACTAGCTCTACAAGCTAGTTCAAATAATTTTACCCTAGAGTTGAACTAGCTCTACAGGCTAGTTCAAATAGGTTTACACTAGTGTTGAACTAGCTCTACAAGCTAGTTTAAATAATTTTAAACTATAGTTGAACTAGCTCTATAACCTAGTACAAATTATTTTACACTAGAGTTGAACTAGCTCTACAGGCTAGTTCAAATAATTTTACACTAGAGTTGAACTAGCTCTATAACCTAGTACAAATAATTTTGCAGTAGAGTTGAACTAGCTCTACAAACTAGTTCAAATAATTTTACTCTAGAGTTGAACTATCTCTACAAGCTAGTTCAAATAGTTTTTACACTAGAGTTGAACTAGCTCTATAACCTAGTACAAATTATTTTACACTAGAGTTAAACAAGCTCCATAACCTAGTACAAATAATTTTAAACTAGAGTTGAAATATCTCTATAACCTAATATAAATAATTTTACACTAGAGTTAACCTAGCTCTACAAGTTAGTTCAAATAATTTAACACTAGAGTTGAACTAGCTCTGCAGCCTAGTTCAAATAGTTTTTACGCTAGTGTTGAACTAGCTCTATAACCTAGTACAAATAATTTTAAACTAGAGTTGAACTAGCCCTACAAGCTAGTTCAAATAATTTTGCACTAGAGTTGAACTAGTTGTATAACCTAGTACAAATAATTTTACACTAGAGTTGAACTAGCTCTATTACCTAGTATAGATAATTTTACACTAGAGTTGAACTAGCTCTACAAGCTAGTTCAAATAATTTTACACTAGAGTTAGACTAGCTCTACAGGCTAGTTCAAATAATTTTACACTAGAGTTGAACTAGCTCTATAACCTAGTACAAATAATTTTACACTAGAGTTGAACTAGCTCTACAGGCTAGTTCAAATAATTTTACACTAGAGTTGAACTAGCTCTATAACCTAGTACAAAGAATTTTACACTATAGTTGAACTAGCTCTATATCCTAGTACAGATAATTTTACACTAGAGTTGAACTAGCTCTACAACCTAGTATAAATAATTTTACACAAGAGTTGAGCTAGCTCTATAACCTAGTACAAATAATTTTACACTAGAGTTGAACTAGATCTATAACCTAGTACAAATAATTTTACACTATAGTTGAACTAGCTATACAGGCTAGTTCAAATAGTTTTACACTAGTGTTGAACTAGCTCAAGAAGCTAGTTTAAATAATTTTACACTAGAGTTGAACTAGCTCTTTAACATAGTACAAATAATTTTACACTAGAGTTGAACTAGCTCTATAAGCTAGTTCAAATAATTTCACACTAGAGTTGAACTAGCTCTATAACCTAGTACAAATAATTTTACACTAGTGTTAAACTAGCTCTACAAGCTAGTTCAACTAATTTTACACTAGAGTTGAACCAGCTCTACAGACTAGTTCAAATAGTTTTACACTAGTGTTGAACTAGCTCTACAAGCTAGTTTAAATGATTTTGCACTAGAGTTGAACTAGCTCTGTAACCTAGTACAAATAATTTTACACTAGAGTTGAACTAGCTCTACAAGCTTGGTCAAATAATTTTACACTAGTGTTCAACTAGCTCTACAGGCTAGTACAAATAATTTTACACTAGAGTTGTACTAGCTATATAACCTAGTACAAATAATTGTATACTAGTGTTGAACTAGCTCTATAAGCTAGTTCAAATAATTTACACTAGGGTTGAACTAGCTCTACAAACTAGTTCAAATAATTTTACACTAGAGTTGAATTAGCTGTAGAGGCTAGTTCAAATAGGTTTACACTAGTGTTGAACTAGATCTACAAGCTAGTTTAAATAATTTTACACTAGAGTTGAACTAGCTCTATAGCCTAGTACAAATAATTTTACAATAGAGTTGAACTAGCTCTACAGGCTAGTTCAAATAATTATACACTAGAGATGAACTAGCTCTACAGGCTAGTTCAAATAATTTTACACTAGAGTTGAACTAGCTCAACAACCTAGTTCAAATAATTTTACACTAGAGTTGAACTAGCTCTATAACCTAGTACAAATAATTTTACACTAGAGTTGAACTAGCTCTACAGGCTAGTTCAAATAATTTTACACTAGAGTTGAATTAGCTCGATAACCTAGTACAAATAATTTTACACTAGAGTTGAACTAGCTCTACAAGCTAGTTCAAATAACTTTACACTAGAGTTAAACTAGCTCTACATGCAAGTTTAAATAGGTTTACACTAGTGTTGAACTCGCTCTACAAGCTAGTTTAAATAATTTTACACTTTTAACAGCCTGGATTTTGGCCCTTTTCTTTTTCTTTTGGTTTATTTAGTTTTTGCTCTGTTTTACTTTTTGGAGTGGTTCTGTGGCCTTGCCACCTGGGAAATCATCCTCATTTCCCCTCCCAAGTGGCTCACCATCCTCAAAACCTTGCCAAGATCATGTCACTTCACTCCTTGACCAAACCCTAAAATCTTTTTCTAGGGAATATTTCTTTTTCTATTAAAGGAATAAACCCTATCTGCCCTAGGTTGTGAAGCAACCTATATTTATGTCGCTCCCAGAAATCCTAATTAATTCTCAGAATTTCTTTGGGTCATATATTGCTCAAATATGCCCAAAAATTTCCTGTCCTAGCCCAAGAATAATTCCCCAATAATTATTCTTCCTTTCTGTCCAGAGTGGCACTTTGTGAAGGAAGTGCCATTTATCTTATCTTGTTTGCTCCCAAACTTGTTGGGAATTCTTTTACGTCCAAATAATTGCCACATGCCAAAATTCAACTTTATTTGCCTAGGTAATCTTCCTCAGTGATTTTTCAAAGTTTCTGTCAAACAGAAGCCACTGTGAAGGAAGTACTAGCTAGGAGAATCCAAATGAGTTGAAATTTTTGCATGCCTCTTCTTGTTCTCATATTATCTCACTCCTACAAATTTCAGCCCCATCCAATCATCTATATGAGCACAGGACCAAATCTTTGCTTCGCGTAAAATTTTCAGGTTGTGAAGCAAGTGCATTTTATATTGCTTCAAAAATCCTGATAAATTACCAGACTGTTATCCTACCCAAATAACTTCTCTCCTCCAAAATTAGGCTCAATCCATTAGACATTTGCCCTGTGCAATTTTTCCAAGTTTCTGTCCAGAGCAAAGCTATATGAAACAAGTGCTAATTTGGTTCATCCAAATGGCCTGAAACTTTTTGAGCATCTTCATATCTTCAAATCATTAGACCATGACCAATTTCAGCTCAACTTGCTTCTCCATGTGAGTGCATCATCCAAATCCCTAATTCTGGCCATTGTAGTGGTTTCTTCAGCAACCCTCATCTAAACTCCTCCTCTTAGTCTGATTTTTGGTGATCAACATCACCTTAGTGCGTGATCATCATTGGACAAACTTTTTACTGCGTTACCAAGCTGGTGTCCCCACTGCACAACACAAACACTTGGCTGCTGGCTTGCTTTGGGGCCGTCTGCAAATCTCTTCTTTGCCCCTGGACCCAATTCTTTTTCTTTTTGACTGAGGACACGATGGTCTATCTACTGGACAGGGTCGGCCTGGCCAGAATGCACCGTTTGCACCAGTGCCCATGGTGATCGCGATGGCGTCATGCATAGTGCAAGCTCTGGCTCGGTCTGGCCACTATGCTCGTCTCCTCCCTCCTCGTCTCGACCTCCATTCATGTCCAGTAGCTGCCCCGTGAGCTCCTGCACCGCCCTCCATCGTTGCTTCATGATCGTTCGCCATTAATGCGCCACTAGAGCCGCGCCCGTGCCACGTCCAGCCTCTGCCCGCCATTAAAGCTCGGTCGGGAGCTCGTCCGTGAGCTGTAGAGCCCTTCTCCGCGCCTATATAAGGACCCCCCGAGTCCCTCCGCACCTCAACCATCTCTCCCTCGCCTCATTTGCCCTCTGGAGTCACCTAATCTCGCCGTTGTTCACCGTCATCCACCATGGCCGCCTCGGCCTCGGCATGATTCCGGCCAAGCCAAGCCTCCTCTTGCCTCACTGACCTGGCCACCACACTCCCCACTACTCTGCGGTTCGCCCCAACCTCTTGCCCCTAACTGGAGAGCCCTGTGGCCGTGTGCTCCTCGTTCGGCCACCGCCCGACCCTTTCGATCGCCTTTCCGACCGGCCATCCGGAGCCTCCTCGTGCTTCCCCGACTCCACCAACGTCTTCCCCACGTCCCGTCGAACCTCCCCAGCCCCTCATCTCTCGCCGGAGCGCCCTGCATCACCGGAGATCATCACCACCGCCCCCTCTTTGTCCGCTTCCGTCGCCACGGCCTCCCCTCCTCTCCACTCCACCCCGGCGCCGGATGATCCTCTTAACGGGTGCGGCTCGGCCCCACGGTCCCGCCGGTGTGCTCGGCCGGGCCGGAGCTCATCGGAGCAGCCCGCCCCATCGTCGGGTTTCTCCAGTCCTCGCTTCTCTGTTCCCGATCGGGGGCAGGGAGAGGAGGAAGAAGACAAGCACGCCTGGACCCCCTGCTTCTCACGGAACCCACCGGTCAGCCTCTCAGGCGTTGACCACGCGCGGGCCCAAGCGCATAAGTGGAAGCGCCTTCTGGTGAGTTCGCTTTCAGTTCTCTGAAGGCGTATTTTCTTCAGTACGCTTTCATTTGCCCGATAGCGTATTTCTTTCTTATTTTCCCTAAAGTGCATTTTCTTGTTCAGAAAGCGTATTCTGATTTTGCGCCTCTGCCTTATCCACTCAGGGACCCGTTGGTGATGAAATATTCACAGATTGGTCCTTCTTCTTTCACACCTCATTAGTACGAAACCATAACTCCGATCGAGGTGACACCAGCGCTCACTTCTTCGTCTCGTCGAGCCTGTTCTATTGGTAATATTTTCATGATGTTTTGACATTCTGAAAATGACCATTTTGCCCTTTCGCTTAATCAGCCCCCTCTGAGAGAGAACGTTTTTCAGCAATTCTTTCCACGAGCTTCTCGCACTTCTTCCCGGTGATTTCTTCCACCCCAGGCAAGCCACACCCTCCATTTGCATGATTGCAATGCAGTGACATGGTTTATATATCTGAACTTGTCTAAAATATTGCTTTAGCTATGTATGATTTGTTCATGGCATTTCTCGGAGTATTGTTTTGATCTTGATGTTGCCATGATATTGCCTGGAGTTCTAGGACTTATGTTTTGATGATTATGTGGATGACATGTGCCTTTGCAATCTTAGTGGCTATTATGATTATTTTCATGATGGTATCTGGTATTATCTTGGAGTATTACTTTGGATATCATGTTGCCTTTGGATTCTTAGTGGCTATTATGATTATTTTCATGATGGTATCTGGTATTATTTTGGAGTATTACTTTGGATGTCATGTTGCCTTTGGATTATTAGTGGCTAGTGTTATTTCCATCATGATGCTCGATGATATTATGTTTTGGAGTATGATGTTGGAGATGATGCTCGCATGTGGATCATAGTTGGATAGTTAGTTCTTGATATTTGAGTAGTAGTTTTATCATTCTTGGATTCATCATGATAGTAGTGTTATGCTGTCTTCGGAGTATTTTGGTAAGACGATATTAAGCTTTGGATTATTTGTTGGATATTGCTATGACTTGGATTATAGGTTGATAGCTGGTATCGGAGTATCAGTTAATACTGTTATATTTTGGGGATAAATTCCGTCATTAAGTTGGTCAAGTGCCACCGAACCGGCCTTTTCCAGTGCAACCACGCTTACCTTTATGGGAAGGTCCTAACTGGGTCTATTGTCATGCCTCTCGCCGGTGCCTCAACGAGGGAAGGTTATGGGCGCGCGCTACCCTGATCAGGTAGGCAGACATAAGCCTTGTGTGCCTGTTGTTGTTGTTCTACCCGGGTTGTCCCTGTTTGGGACTATTTATGTTTGGCCACGACGGTGGCCGTTGGTGCCTTTGGTAGGCACGGGGCCAACCAGGACTTAGCCCAAAGGGGAGTTGGTCGGAGTGGCTGGGAGAGTGTCATTTCAGTAGGACGGTTTTGTCAGAATGTCGTTGGTCCACCCGAATGGGAGTGTGAGGCCATGGATTCCGTGGTGTGGGTAAAGTGCGCTACCTCTGCAGAGTGTGTTTGTTTAAACTATCGATAGCCGCGTCCTCGGTCGTGGGCATAAGTTCGTACTAGGTCAGACCGTTCGATCAACACTCACATGACGAAATGACTTATAGGTGATTTATATGTTGATATTTTGAGCAATACAGATTGACAGGATGTTGATGATGATGTTGGAGACCAAGTGTTGGTCATGGTAGTGATCGCCGGAAAGACCACCGTTTGAGACCAAGTGTTGGTCATGGTAGTGATCGCTGGAAAGATCACCGTTTGAGACCAAGTGTTGGTCATGGTTGTGATCGTCGGAAAGATCACCTATCGGTGTCAAAACCAGCGGATCTCGGTAGGGGGTCCCGAACTGTGCGTCTAGGCCGGATGGTAACAGGAGGCAAGGGACACGAAGTTTTACCCAGGTTTGGGCCCTCTTGATGGAGGTAAAACCCTACGTCCTGCTTGATTAATATTGATGATATGGGTAGTACAAGAGTAGATCTACCACGAGATCGGAGAGGCTAAACCCTAGAAGCTAGCCTATGGTATGATTGTTGTTCTGTATGTTGTCCTACGGACAAAAACCCTCCGGTTTATATAGACACCGGAGAGGGTTAGGGTTACACCAAGTCGGTTACAATGGTAGGAGACCTATATATCCGTATCGCCAAGCTTGCCTTCCACGCCAAGGAAAGTCCCTTCCGGACACGGGACGAAGTCTTCAATCTTGTATCTTCATAGTCCAGGAGTCCGGCTGAAGGTATAGTCCGGCCATCCGGACACCCCCTAATCCAGGACTCCCTCAGTAGCCCCTGAACCAGGCTTCAATGACGACGAGTCCGGCGTGCAGATTGTCTTCGGCATTGCAAGGCGGGTTCCTCCTCCAAGTACGTCATAGAAGATTTTGAACACAAAGATAGTGTCCGGCTCTGCAAAATAAGTTTCCACATATTGCCATAGAGAGAATAATATTTACACAAATCTAATCTGCTGACGTATTCCGTAGTGTGACATCGCACCACGGCCAAGCCTTTATTCGAATCGTTTTATTGTCCCACCTCAGCGTGTCATGCGAGGTGGTTTCCTTGGCACGTCTCGTCGAAGCAGAGATCGTGTCCCCTTATTCCGGGATTCTCATCAATACGGGCGTGGGTAACCCAACCGCTTCTAGGACTCCTAGACTATAGGCAAGTCCAAATGGCCATGGAGAGGACGCTTGATATTCACCCTCTTTATAAAGGGACAAGGCTTTTATTTTTTCCCTCCCGTGCTCAATCAAATCCTTCCCCCACCTCAAGCTCAAACACCCAAAGTTCAGGTCAGGTGCTCTGAACCTTCAATCATGCCCGGATCTAGCCTTCAAGGCCGATGGGTGCCTTCCTCCGTCACGGAAGAAGACATCAAAAAAATGAGGGATGCCAGATATCTGACCGCCGAGATTTTGCATCGGCTGCCTGCCCGAGGGCAGGCCGTCCCCTCCCCCGAACCCAACGAGAACGTCGTGTTCGTCTCCCACTTCCTCCGAGGTCTAGGCCTTGCTTTGGATCCTTTCGTTAGGGGTTTGATGTTTTATTATGGGCTAGATTTCCATGATCTAGCTCCGGACTCCTTTCTTCATATCACGACATTTATTGTCGTGTGTGAGGCCTTCCTCCGGGTTACCCCTCACTTCAGCCTGTGGCTCAAGACCTTTGAAGTAAAGCCGAAGATGATCGAGGGGCAACATGCAGCGTGTGGAGGTGCCTCAATATGTAAGATGACGGGAGCTCCATGGCCCAAAGGTTCCATTCCAGAGGTGTCTGAATTGTGGCAACAGGAGTGGTTCTACATCATGGCTCCTAGAAGTGCCAAGTGGGCGGCCACCCCTGTTTTCCGCTCGGGCCCTCCCCCACAACTGATGTCATGGATCAGCAGAGGTCTGAGCTGGGGTCCAGCCAAGGACGTGCCTATACTGCAAAGCCGCATTCGAGATCTCTTCAATGGAGATTTTAGTTTGGTTGCGGTAATACAAGTTATGCTGGTTCGTCAAGTCCAGCCTTGCAGACGCCGGCCCCTTCGCTTGTGGGAGTTCAATCCCGAGGGACCGTGTGTCATTCAAAATTTCCTCGGCCTGACGCACGGGGAGATGTACAAGTCATTCTTCGGACCTCAGGTAGAGTGTCCGAAAATCACCGAGGACGTGGGACTGAGCAGTAACTGCGCCGCCGAACAGGTAAGGAATCTTCTGACCGAACATACTATCTCTCATTTGTTACGAAGTTATTTCTGAGAGTTCGCTTTTTGACCAGGACTGGCTAACAAAGGCAAAGTTGATTCGGTGTTCGGCCCCCCTTCCTGAGGGTTTGGACAATCCGGTATTGGAAAAGATGCTCCAGGTCGCATCTTGCTTAGAGCCCTTGAAGGAAGATACTGGGGAGGATAATACGGGCGGACGCGGCCCCCAACGCTGCCCATTCTAACCGAGGGAGCGAGTGTCTCCATGAAGGAAGATGACCGAAGGAGGAAAAGGACTGCGCCCGGGGATTCGGAAGCCGAAGCTTCCAAACGGGAGAAGAAGTCACCCACAGAGGGTCCTACCTTGGGGGGTGCTTTTGCCGCACAAAGTCCGTGGGGGGATCAATTCTCCAGCGAGTCGTAAGTGACCCGAAATACTTTAATAGTACAGGTATGCCATTTTTTTCTTTTGAGAAAATAACCACCGCATATATCTTTGCAGTTTGGGCCTTCGCCCCTCTCAAATGAGCTCGTCTTTGGGGGATCTTCTTCCAGAGATGATGGAGAGCGAAACGCCTCCTCCGGACTCCTCCGCTCCGAAAGCGGGCGACCCCGAAGTGTCGTCGCGGAGGGCCTCTCCGAGTCCGGTGAGGCCAGAAGATAATCTCATTGACCCCCGAAGCTCCCAGTGTCTGGCTCCCGAAGAGAGCGGAAAAAAGAGTCCGGCACCGTCTGGTGTGCGATCGGATGTTCTGAGGGAGTTGGTGGGGCGAGCGGCCATCTCAGATGAACACCGTGTGCTGATGAATACGGTGATGGAGAGAATCTCGTCCGCCGAAAGCGGATTGCATGAAGCTTTTATGAGTCTACTGACAGGCTTTGAGGTACGTAAAATAATGTATGATAGTCCTGCACATGCTAGGTGTGCCCTGTGTAGATAGTAGCCCCTGAGACTCTGGTTGTCGTCGGAAACGACGACGAACAGAGGATCATATTCCCAGGTAATAACCATACTGCCTCTATGTGCAGGTGATGGAAGCTCCGGTGGCTAGTCGGACTAGCGAGTTTGCCCATTTAAAACGGCAGTTGGATGCGGCAGACGCCGACATCGAGCTTGATAACAAAAGGCTTGACGAGGCATAGGGTAAGTGTCATTATCTGGTAAACGCCACATAGTAAGAGCAGCATGATGCCAGTATCTTTAATATGTTGTGACTGCAGATGGAGCTGCCACTGTTGAAGCCTTACGGGCAGAACTTGCCCGAGCCAAGTAACAAGCGAGGTTTGGTAATGCGGCTGCTTTGAAGGCGGCCGAAGAATTGAAAGCCGAGAAGGCCGCGCATGGCGAGAGCCGAGATAAGATGGCCAAGATGGCCATAGAATTAAAAGCCGCCGCCGATCGTTGCCGGGTTCTCGAAAAGGAAAACCTAGCGAAGGCATCAGACCTTGAGAAGGCTGCTGCGATGAGAAAAGACATCCGCTCTGCTATGAGGGCGAAGAAGGAGGAGCTACGGGAAGCTGGGGATATTGTAGCTGGGAAATCCTTTATGTTGCGGAGGAAGTTCGGAGATCCATGGTATGCCTCTCTGGATCGGCTGTGGAGTTCGGAGGATGTGTATATGGATTTGGCGGCGAGCGCTGCCGATGCGGCCAAGTACTTCCAGGGTCAGACGGACCGTGAAGTGGACGAGCTGTTTTGGACACAATTCCATTCCTCCGAGCGTCCGCTTTCATTGACGGACCAATTAGCCTAATGGGCCGAACTGAATAGGTTTTCCGGACTCGCCATGAGGTCTGTTGTGGATCAGCTGTGGCAGGAAAGGCCAAAACCGAACAGCTATTTCAGCTTGGTGCAGCAGTTCCTTGACGTGGTGCCGCGCATTAATGCGATGAAGAGGTCGGCGTGCATAGAGGGTGCACGGATGGCCTTTGCCCGTGTTAAAGCATACTGGGCGGAGATGGACGCTACCACTGTTGCAGCGCGGGATTCGGCCATAGGTCGAATGGCTGCTGAGCACTACTTTGAAGAAGTTCTTGAGGGTGCTCATTTGATAGAGACCCAGTGCTCAAAAAATATTATGTTTGAGTGATATGTAATCTCATTGTAAGCGAAATGCTTTTATAAATTTTTATAAGGCTATTTTTATACTTTTGCTTGAAAGTAATATGATGCCTCCTGGGCGGCCGTTTATGTATACATGTGTATAACCTGAAAGATTGCAGCCGTCGGCTTCAACCCCCACGCATATAATGCGGAGGTGCTCGCAAAAAACACGCGTTCACACTTAACCCAATGTCTTGGTCCTATTAAGGAGGTGATAGCGGAGCGAGCGAGGCAACCGGACTATAATGCTTTAGCACTTTCACTTAGCCATAGGAGTTTGACAGTGGGGCTACTAAATAGCCCCTGGTGGCTTCGCACTCTCCCGATCCCGGGGTGCGTACATGCCTGGCCAGAAAACGGCCCTTCGTTAAGGCGGAGGAATTCTAACATTCCAACAGGTCATCGAGTGGTTGACCAGTCTCACGCTATATCATGACAGTCAGTTTTCGGCTTTCTCTATTGAGGTGCTTGTCCGGATGAACCAGGGCACAATCGCAGTAGTTCTCCTGGTGCTACCTTAGCCGGTAAAGCGGAACGTAAGGCACCAAAACACAGGAGCCGGGCAAACCCAACATTTGACCAAAGACAATGATTTGGAGCTGATGCATATAGGGCCAAACTCGCGACGCCGAACACTCCCTAAGGTATTCGGTCTTTGTGGTATAAACCGGGCCTAAATAATGGCCTTTGTAAGAAGCCCCTTGTGTCCAGGTACGTGCATTGTTCTAGCGTGGCCACATGCCAAGACGTTAGCATCCTTCTCAACGGTGGATATGTATCAACAAGAGATAGTAAAAAAGGTTTACGCAGGGTCTTAATCTAAAAAGAATCCTTGGAGCGGGTCCCTGCTGCACGTCTGCGCCCGTGTCTCCGTTGTGCCGTATCCTGGACGGGTGTAGCACGATGATCTTCTGTAAAAGAGAGGAATTTAGGTGAAAAAGTTGTCGTGCAAAAAGATAGTTTTTAAAGAAACCATGTATAATTCAAGATGAGAAGAAATTGCCACTTGTATGTGCGCGTTGAGCCCCTTGTATGGACAAATAGGGGTGTGACCATTTATTCGGTATAAATAGCGGCGCCGGACTTGATTAGTTGTGCCTGAGGTCTTGACGACCTATTGGATGCTTTCACTGGTCCGGGCGCCTTTAGTGTGCGGCTGCCAAGGCAGCCACACTCTCTTCGGCGCGCAGAGATCGCTTGATATTTCTGTTCACTGAAATGATGCCACGTGGATCGGGCATCTTGAGTGTGAGAGGGGCGTAGTGTGGTATTGCATTAAAGCGAGCGAAAGCTTCGCGTCCGAGCAGTTCTTGATAGCCACTTTGGAATGGAGCGATGTGGAAGGTTAAATGCTCGCGACGGAAGTTATCGGGGGAGCCGAATATAACTTGTAGTAGGAGGGAGCCCGTATAATGAGCCCCTGGGCCTGGCGTTACTCCTTTAAAGGTAGTATTGCTATGGCGAATTTTTGTTGGGTCTAACGCCATCCCGCGGATTGTATCCTGATATATTAGGTTTAGATTGCTGCCACCGTCCATCAAGACTCGTGTGAAGTGATATCCGCCAATTACTGGGTCTAATACCAGGGCAGCCCATCCTACGCGTCAGATACTTGCTGAGTAATCGCGATGGTCGAAAGTGATCGGTTGAGACGACCAGTGGCAGGACTTCGTGGTGACAGGCACTTGGGTATATTTTCCTGGGAGTGCCGCGTTGTTTTTTCCCTTGATCACATGTAACACGTTTATTGTTTTGACTTCTGGTGGAAATTTCTTTTGTTCCCCAGTGTCTTGCTTGGGAGGCTCGTCCTCGTCTTCACTTGGTGTATCCTCCCCCTTGTGTACAGCGTTGAGCTTGCCGGACTGCTTGAAGACCCAACATTCTCTGTGGGTATGATTAGCAGGTTTACCAGGGGTACTATGGATTTTACATACTTGGTCCAGAATTTTGTTGAGGCTGGACAGTTCATCCCTGGTGCCTTTAGAGGGCGGCTTTTGACCTGGCCGAGAGCTTTTGAATCCGGCGTTTACTGTCGTGCCCTTCGTGATGTCTTCTTTATTCCGGCGTTTGTTATTGCTGTTGCGCCGTGATTTCCCGTTTCCATCTCTAACTTCAGATGTACTGGGGTCGCTGGTGCTGCATTTGGCTAGCTAGCTGTCCTCACCCGCGCAAAAGTGGGTCATGAGGCTTGTTAATGCGGCCATCGTTCTCGGCTTATTTTGGCCGAGGTGTCTGGCGAGCCATTCGTCACGGACGCTATGCTTAAAAGTTGCCAAGGCTTCGGCGTCCGGACAGTCGACAATCTGGTTCTTTTTAGTAAGAAACCTGTTCCAAAACTTTCGGGCTGACTCTCCGGGCTGTTGAGTTATATGACTCAAATCGTCCGCATCCGGAGGTCGGACATAAGTCCCTTGAAAATTTGCCCGGAAGGCGTCTTCGAGCTCTTCCCAACTTCCAATGGAGCTTTCGGGGAGGCCTTTAAGCTAGTGACGAGCTGGCCCTTTGAGCTTGAGGGGTAAGTACTTGATGGTGTGGAGATCATCTCCTCGAGCCATATGGATATGAAGGATGTAGTCCTCAATCCAGACCCCAGGGTCTGTTGTTCCGTCGTATGTCTCTATGTTTACGGGTTTGAATCCCTCTAGAAATTCATGGTCCAGCACCTCATCGGTGAAACATAGGGGGTGTGCGGCACCCCTGTAGCTGGGTGTACCGCGTTGTTCGGATGTTTGTTGTGTTGCATTGTATGCTGGGGCGCGTGTGCGTGGTCCATAGATGGATCTTGTTGCGTCGTCCTTTGGGTGCGAGCCCTCGCATGGGTCGCGTGTTGTATTGTGAGTGGCGTTGTATGCTGCTCTGTGTTGGTAGAGGGGTCTTCTATCCGGCCAGGTGGTTGCTTTGATATTTGGTTGTGGGGGGTCTGAGGCCTCCTCATCGAATTTAGGTAGCAGCTTCCGCTTTGGGTAGCTCTTGGAGGGGCGATTGTCGCCGTACCTCGCTGCTGTGTTGAGTATTTTACTCCATCTGATTTGGAGTGTGTCTTGCGCAGCCTTGAGCCTTTGCTTCTGCTTTTTAAGACTCCTCGCGGTGGCAACAAGCCTTTTACGGGCATTCTGCTGCTCCGGGTGCCTGTCCGGCGTTATGTCGTCCGGACCATTATCCTTGATAGAAGTTGTTTGTTCGGTTTGATTATCTGGATTGCCGTTGTCCGGTAGCGGTTCGCCCTGCTTCAGCGTTGGGTCTGTGTGATCGTTATTTCTGTCGAGGCGGGATTTGGGGCGGCGCTTGCGTCGCCGCTTTGACTGCTTCTCGAGGGAACAAGCCTTTGGTGCGTCCTTCCGCTCCTCGTCATCATCTTTTGGTGCGTCCACCATGTATACATCATATGACGAGGTGGCTTTCCAGGGCCCAATAGGCGCTGGTTCTTCATCGTCTCCTTCATCGGCGTCCGTACCGTCGATGTCTTCGGAGTCAAAGTCGAGCATGTCGGTTAAATCGTCGACAGTGGCTACAAAGTGGGTAGTGGGTGGGCTTTGAATTTCTTCATCGTCCGTATCCCAACCTTGCTGACTGTAGTCCGGCCAGGGCTCTCCTGATAAAGAGAGAGACTTTAGTGTCTTCAGAATATCACCGAAAGGCGAGTGCTGAAAGATGTCTGCGGCAGTAAACTCCATGATCGGCGCCCAATCGGATTCGATCGGCAGGGGCGCGGAGGGTTCAGAGTCCGGAGAGGAGTCCGGCTCCTTGGAGTCACGAGTCTCTCGGAGTGCGGGCTGGTGTTCAGCTCGATCACCGTTGGGATCGCAGCCCCCGAGGCGGCGTCCAACCACCCATCCTCGATCGGCGCAGTTGGCTCCAAATTAAGGGTCGAAGCCGATGCGGGTGCGGCCTCCAGGGCACTTTTCAGCGGCAGAGCTAGATCATGCTCGTCATGACAGTGCGGCGCGCTCGGCAGTGGCTCGAATCCGTCGAAGATCAAGTCCCCGCGGATTTCAGCCGTGTAGTTTAAACTTCCAAATCTGACCTGACGGCCAGGGGCATAGCTTTCGATCTGCTCCAGATGGCCAAGTGAATTGGCCCGCAGTGCGAAGCCCCCAAAGACGAAGATCTGTCCGGGGAGGAAGGTCGCACCCTGGACTGCATCGCTATTGATGATCGTAGGAGCCATCGAGCCTGACGGTGACGACATAGAGGAACTCTCAATGAAAGCACCAATGTCGGTGTCAAAACTGGCGGATCTCGGGTAGGGGGTCCCGAACTGTGCGTCTAGGACGGATGGTAACAGGAGGCAAGGGACACGAAGTTTTACCCAGGTTCGGGCCCTCTTGATGGAGGTAAAACCCTACGTCCTGCTTGATTAATATTGATGATATGGGTAGTACAAGAGTAGATCTACCACGAGATCGGAGAGGCTAAACCCTGGAAGCTAGCCTATGGTATGATTGTTGTTCTGTATGTTGTCCTACGGACTAAAACCCTCCGGTTTATATAGACACCGGAGAGGGTTAGGGTTACACCAAGTCGGTTACAATGGTAGGAGATCTATATATCCGTATCTCCAAGCTTGCCTTCCACGCCAAGGAAAGTCCCTTCCGGACATGGGACGAAGTCTTCAATCTTGTATCTTCATAGTCCAGGAGTCCGGCTGAAGGTATAGTCCGGCCATCCGGACACCACCTAATCCAGGACTCCCTCATCACCGTTTGGTTTTGATCACGAGGTGATCGAGATGGTATATTGCTTGGCCGGTTAGCCAAGAGAGATACGGTTATGGAGATCTGAGATGGTTATTTATCAGTATTGTATTAGTTTCATACCATGCTTAGTAGTTGTTTCATCATAATAGATGTTAATTTAATTAACCTGTTAAATGCCATGTTATTGTCTTGCCTTGATGTTTATGGTTGTTGTGAGCTTGCAAGTACATTGAATGTACTGACCTGGCGTGTCATGCCAGATTACACATGATGCCATGATTGCTTGATTGCTTGTCGAGGTTGCCGTGCGTGCGAGCTAGATCGTGTCCTAGCCAGAGTCCGTGCGGAGTGGAGTTCACCACCTTCGTCGTTGTTCCGCTGCTAGAAGTATTCCACTGCTTCGAGTTGTTCCGCTGCTAGCATAGAGCAAGTGTAGTATCGCAGGCGTAGTGTTGCCGTGCTGATGTGCCTCTTTGTAACATCCGACCCTTGTATTATTATTCTTGTAATAAGAGCTGATTTGTTCTATGCCAAGCAGTGTCGTATTCCAGAGACTTCTCCTTGATCTCTGGGCTGGAATACGGGGCATTCCGGTTTCTCTGAGCCGGGGTGCCACATCGCTTGGTATCAGAGCAGGTCTGGCTGTAGGACGCCCTAGTCAGTGCGAGCGGTAGAAACCGGTAGTTTAAAGTTTGGCTTGTTTATTGCATTTGGTTGCTGCATTTGTTTGTTGCACAACATGCATATAGCCTTAGTATTTGTTGCTAACGGTTTATCTGGTGAGTGTAGCTGGTATCAGCTCGGATACACTACAACTCAGCCTCTGCATTTCTCCCGTTTATTTTTCTTTCGATGTTTGGTGTCATTTCTGTCCCAGTAGGGTGATGCCAAGTGATCCCGACACTGTTTGCAAAAATGGTGCTCAGGTATCGCGCTGATTTCTTTCTTTCATCCCCATTTTGTTTCGGTGGTAGACATGCTTCTATCCTGGATCGTCCTTTTTATTTTGTCGTGTTGGCAACGCTTAA
This sequence comes from Triticum urartu, assembly GCF_056163025.1. NCBI lineage: Eukaryota > Viridiplantae > Streptophyta > Magnoliopsida > Poales > Poaceae > Triticum > Triticum urartu. The sequence goes on along the minus strand of NC_141875.1, from coordinate 480,142,265 downwards.
TGATCTTAGTCATCATGAAAGGGCGATGTTAGCAGACTCACTTTTTCCCTGCTATCCTTATTTCTTGGACGAGTACGGATATTTTCCGTCCGCTTGATGATAATGTGGTCGCGACATTCGTGTCCTGCTACATGGTTACCAAGTACGTCCTCGCCTCCGAGCTAGTCCAGGTTGCTACCTAGCTAAGCTAGCACTTGGTGTAGCGCTGTTTACACCAATTCTTCCACACATTTATTCGTCCTCGTGCACATCGTCACAGCATGCTAGATCGTAGAACCGGAGATCCCGCACGATTTGTGTGCTTAAGTAGGCATGCATATTGTGTGACTAGCAGTAATATGTGACATTGATTGTGTGTGAATTGATTGTTTTTGTGTGCTTTTGTTAGTTGAGTTTTCTTTTGCTTCTTTTTGGGCCCCGGTGTTACATTGCTTTTCCCCTATAAAGAGTTGCTCATGAACTGACACCGGACTCGAAGAAGCAATAAGGATTTCAAATAATTGGAAGAAGCTCAACTGAACATTATGGTCCACCCAGTCAACTGCATTATGGAATTAATATCTGCTCAGAATATCAATAGTTTCTTGGATTAATTATCAACATCAAGTCCCCATCAGTACCAAATCCTCACAATAGTAATGCTCAAGTCAGCTGCAAGGCAAGTCAGGTACAAGCCCAACGGTATATTTTCAGACAGAGGTATGGATCATATACAAAATTTTGGCTCAGCAATGCATGATGCTTGAAATATGTTATCATCCGAAATAAAGTCAGAATGTGACATGCTCGAGGAAGACAGTCAAACCATTTTTATCATGCAAATAATCAGTCACAGAATATTATGGACGTGTTTGTAGATTTCAGTCTGCATATTAGTATGCAGCTTTGGATGTAAGAAACTCGGTCTTCTTCCACACGTTATCGGAAGAAATTTATGATGCAAGGCTCCTAAATTTTCCTCAGCATGATATGTGAACAATTTCCGGCACATGATAACCAGTCTTTCTCAACAAGATACCTCAGTAAAAGCTTCTAACAAACAGAAATGAATTTTTCTCAACAAGCAAAACCGAGGAGAAGCTTCTCAAGTACGAGACTCAGGCTTCTCTAGCACAATAATCATACCAAGCTTCGCGTGTAATCTATAGAGCCTTTTTCTGCATGATACCCAGACAAAAGATTTGAGCAGAAGCTAACGAGTCCTCCTCAGCAAGCTACTCAGATGGCTTCTCTCGTAAGCCACTAAGTCCACGTCAGTACCACACTATTACACCGTCCTCAGAGATTATATGATGAGTTGCCAATATATGGCAGTATCGCTCAAGAATCAGAATCGCAACATTTTTGTCGGAAGCACAAATCAGTCAAGGCATAGGTCTTCTTCAGAAATCAAGTGTCCGATTACGGATCTTTCCGCATATATGGTGAACATGTATCCCCAGTCATATCAGTCACTCATATGAGATGCGGCAAGGATCCAGCAGATATACCTAAGGAAAGTAAGGATTCAACAACCTCATGAGTCAAGTAAAGGAAAATAAGCAGAGATACATCTCATGAATTACAAGGATTGACAAGATCTGGGGATGACATCACAGAATCCACAGTCTTGACAATGGTCATCAAGATCATTATTCCCGCACCAGACAAGGTGATATCATGAAACCTTGTCACCTTCTTGTATGATTGGCTTCAGCAATGAGCTCCGTACAGCTATGAACCCCGAGTATATGTCATATATGTGCGGACACAGGTCAGAAAAACAAGCACAAGGAACAATGTCAAAAATATTAATCACACCCATGGTCATACGAAGAATCAAGGACAGGCGTGTCCAAGTTATTTCAGCAAGGTATCCTGACAAAGAAAATCATGACCATTAAAAGGTGAAACCGACAACAAAGGTATGATGATTTTGCACGACCATCAGGGTCCGGATACCCCAAGTCAGTTGGAGGCCATAATTCCATATGGATCCACAAAGACATACACCTTCAGCGGCCTACTCTATTTACAAGGATTTTCATACCCCGCTGACCCGCTTGACATGGCTAGTGTGGAATATCCAAGTCTGCTCTGTCAGATCAAAGATTCCTTTGCAACCTCAATAGTTTGACCTCAGCGGCAGTGTTAAAACATACCACAACATATTACCAAAGATGGGTATACTGACAAAATGAGAAATCAAAACCCAAATAATTAGCTCAGCCCCAGTATACTCGCTGACGGAATCAAGAACATGGCCAGTCTGTCAGGAAAAGCATTTGTCCGTCAGCCCCGTGCCGGGCAAACTCTCAAGATGTAAATATTTGAGGTATGACATTGCTATAACTCCATACACCGTTATATTGCTCACGACAAAAGGTAGTCAAATCTTTGATTTATGCCACATGCTCGAGCCAAAGGAAATAAATCAAGATAAATTGGTGCCACCTATGAGCAGTCAGATCCCGTTAGAAGATGGCCATGATCAATTCTAAGCATTTATTGAACCTAGAAGGCCTTCATTTATTTGAAGCAACCCCATGACAGAAGTAAAAAGGTTTTCAGGACCAAAGGAAATTTATGCTCAGATTCATTGGATATCACTTCAGATATGAAAGAATCAACGTCAGCAAAAATAAATTGGTATATGAGCAAAAACCCATCAGAATTTGGGGAAAGGTGAAGCAAGCCACCCTAGAGCATGGTAAGTTGATCATCTGAAATTCTTGGGGGAATAATAAATAAAGGAAAAAGGATACCCGCATTGGAAACGGTATCCTCAAGTCATAGTTGTTCCCAAAGCAACTAAATCTCGAGGATGAGATTTCTTTAAGGGGGTAAGAGTTGTAATAGCCTGGATTTTGGCCCTTTTCTTTTTCTTTTGATTTATTTAGTTTTTGCTCTGTTTTTCTTTTTGGAGTGGTTCTGTGGCCTTGCCACCTGGGAAATCATCCTCATTTCCCCTCCCAAGTGGCTCATCATCCTCAAACCCTTGCCAAGATCATGGACCTTCACTCCTTGACCAAACCCTAAAATCTTTTTCTAGGGAATATTCCTTTTTCTATTAAAGGAATAAACCCTATCTACCCTAGGTTGTGAAGCAACCTATATTTCTACCACTCCCAAAAATACCAATTAATTCTCATAATTTCTTTGGGTCATATATTACTCAAATATGCCCAAACTTTCCTGTCCTAGCCCAAGAATAATTCCCCAATAATTATTCTTGCTTTCTATCTAGAGTGGCACTTTGTGAAGGAAGTGTCATTTATCTTATATTATTTGCTCCCAAACTTGTTGGGCATTCTTTATGTCCAAATAATTGCCACATGCCAAAATTCAACTTTATTTTCCTAGCCAATCTTCCTCTGTGATTTTTCAAAGTTTCTGTTAAACAGAAGCCACTGTGAAGGAAGTACTAGCTAGGAGAATCCAAATGAGTTGAAATTTTTGCATGCCTCTTCTTGTGCTCATATTATCTCACTCCTACAAATTTCAGCCCCGTCCAATCATCTACGTGAGCACATGACAAAATCTTTACTTCTCGTAAAAATTTTAGGTTGTGAAGCAAGTGCATTTTATATTGCTTTAAAAATCCTGATAAATTACCAGACTGTTATCCTACCCAAATAACTTCTCTCCATAAAAATTAGGCTCATTCCATTACACCATTTGCCCTGTGCAATTTTTCCAAGTTTCTGTCCAGAGCAAAGCTATATGAAACAAGTGCTATTTTGGTTCATCCAAATGGCCTAAAACTTTTTGAGCATCTTCATATCTTCAAATCATTAGACCATGACCAATTTTAGCTCAACTTGCCTCTCTATGTGAGTGCATCATCCAAATCCCTAATTCTGGCCATTGTTGTGGTTTCTTCAGCAGCCCTCATCTAAACTCCTCCTCTTAGTCTAATTTTTGGTGATCAACATCACCTTAGTGTGTGATCATCATTGGACAAACTTTTTACTGTGTTACCAAGCTGGTGTCCCCACTGCACAGCACAAACACTTGGTTGCTGGCTTGGTTTGAGGCCATCTGCAAATCTCTTCTTTGCCCCTGGACCCAATTCTTTCTTCTTTTTGACTGAGGACTCGACGGTCTATCTACTGGATAGGTCGGCCCGGCCAGAACGCGCCATTTGCACCAGTGCCCGTGGTGATCACGCTGGCGTCACGCATAGTGCAAGCTCTGGCTCCGTCCGGCCACTATGCTCATCTCCTCCCTCCTCGTCTCGACATCCATTCATGTACAGTAGCTGCCCCGTGAGCTCCTGCATCGCCCTACATCGTTGCTTCGTTGTCATTCGCCATCAATGCGCCGCTAGAGTCGCGCCCGTGCCACGTCCAGCCTCTGCCCGCCATTAAAGCTCGGCCGGGAGCTCGTCCGTTAGCTCTAGAGCCCTACTCCGCGCCTATATAAGGACCCCCGAGTCCCTCCGCACCTCAACCAACTCTCCCTCACTTCATTTGCCCTCTGGAGTTGCCTAATCTCGCCCTTGTACGCCATCATCCACCGTGGCCTCGGGATGATTCCGGCCAAGCCAAGCCTGCTCTCGCCTCCCTGACCTGTCCACCGTACTCCCCACTCCTCTGCGGTTCGCCACAACCTCTTGCCCCTCGCCGGAGAGCCTTGTGGCCGCGTGCTCCTTGTCTGGCCGCTGCCCGACCCTTTCTGTTGCCTCTCCGACCGGCCATCTCGAGCCTCCTCGTGCTTCCCCGAGTCCACCAACGTCTTCCCCACGTCCCGTCGAACCTCCCCAGCCCCTCATCTCTCGACGGAGCACCCTGCATCACCGAAGATCATCACCACCGCCGCCTCTCTGTCCGCTTCCATCGCCATGGCCTCCCCTCCTCTCCACTCCAACCCGTTGCCGGCTGATCCTCTGAATGGGTGCGGCCCTACCCCGCGGTCCCGCTGGTGTGCTCGGCCAGGACGGAGCTCGCCAGAGCGGCCCGCCCCATCGCCGGCCTCGCTCATGTCCTCGCTCATTTGTTCCCGATCGGGGGCATGGAGAGGAGGAAGAAGACGAGCGCGCCTGGACCCCTCCTCCCCGTGGAACCCACCGGTCAGCCTCTCAGGCATTAACCACGCGCGGGCCCAGGCGTATGACTGGAAGCGCCTTCTGGTGAGTGCGCTTTCAGTTCTCTGAAGGCGTATTTTCTTCGGTATGCTTTCATTTGCCTGAAAGCGTATTTCCTTCTTCTTTTCCCTAAAGTGCGTTTTCTTGTTCAGAAAGCGTATTCTGATTTTGCGCCTCTACCTTATCCACTCAGGGACCCATTGGTGATGAAATATTCACAGATTGGTCCTTCTTCTTTCACACCTCATAACTCTGCAACCATAACTCCGATCGAGGTGAAACCAACGCTCACTTCTTCGTCTCGTCGAGCCCGTTCTATTGGTAATATTTTCATGATGTTTTGACATTCTGAAAATGACCATTTTGCCCTTGCGCTTAATCAGCCCCCTCTGAGAGAGAACGTTTTCCGGCAATTCTTTCCGCGAGCTTCTCGCACTTCTTCCCGGTGATTTCTTCCACCCCAGGCAAGCCACACCCTCCATTTGCATGATTGCAATGCAGTGACATGGTTTATTTATTTGAACTTGTTTAAAATATTGCTTTAGCTATGTATGATTTATTCATGGCATTTCTCGGAGTATTGTTTTGATCTTGATGTTGCCATGATATTGCCTGGAGTTCTAGGACTTATGTTTTGATGATTATGTGGATGACCTGTGCCTTTGGATTCTTAGTGGCTATTATGATTATTTTGATGACGGTATCTGGTATTATCTTGGAGTATTACTTTGGATATCATGTTGCCTTTGGATTCTTAGTGGCTATTATGATTATTTTCATGATGGTATCTGGTATTATTTTGGAGTATTACTTTGGATATCATGTTGCCTTTGGATTACTAGTGGCTAGTGTTATTTCCATCATGATGCTAGATGATATTATGTTTTGGAGTATGATGCTGGAGATGATGCTCGCATGTGGATCATAGTTGGATAGGTAGTTCTTGATATTTGAGTAGTAGTTTTATCGTTCTTGGATTCATCATGATAGTAGTGTTATGCTGTCCTCGGAGTATTTTGGTAAGACGATATTAAGCTTTGGATTATTTGTTGGATATTGCTATGACTTGGATTATAGGTTGATAGCTGGTATCAGAGTATCAGTTAATATTGTTATATTTTGGGGATAAATTCCATCATTAAGTTGGTCAGGCGCCACTGAACCGGGCTTTTCCAGTGCAACCACGCTTACCTTTATGGGAAGGTCCTAAATGGGTCTATTGTCATGCCTCTCGTTGGTGCCTCCAATGAGGGAAGGTTATGGGCGCGCGCTACCCTGATCAGGTAGGCGGACATAAGCCTTATGTGCCCGTTGTTGTTGTTGTACCCAGGTTGTCCCTGTTTGGGACGGTTTATGTTTAGCCACGACGGTGGCCGTTGGTTCCTTTGGTAGGCACGGGGCCACCCAGGACTTAGCCCAAAGGGGAGTTGGTTGGAGTGGCCGGGAGAGTGTCATGGCAGTAGGACAGTTTTGTCGGAACACCATTGGTCCACCCGAATGGGAGTGCGAGGCCATGGATTCCGTGGTGTGGGTAAAGTGCATGCGCTAACTCTGTAGAGTGTCTTTGTTTAAACTATCGATAGCCGCATTCTCGGTCATGGGCATAAGTTCGTACTAGGTCACACCGTTCGATCAACACTCACATGACGGAATTACTTATAGGTGATTTATATGTTGATATTTTGAGCAGTATAGATTGGCAGGATGTTGATGATGATGATGTTGGAGACCAAGTGTTGGTCATGGTAGTGATCGCAGGAAAGATCACCATTTGAGACCAAGTGTTGGTCATGGTAGTGATCGCTGGAAAGATCACCGTTTGAGACCAAGTGTTGGTCATGGTTGTGATCGCCGGAAAGATCACTGTTTGGTTTTGATCACGAGGTGATCGAGATGGTATATTGCTTGGCCGGTTATCCAAGAGAGATATGGTTATGGAGATATGAGATGATGATTTACCAGTATTGTATTAGTTTCATACCATGCTTAGGAGTTGTTTCATGAGTATAGTTGTTAATTTAATTAACCTGTTAAATGCTATGTTATTGTCTTGCCTTGATGTTTACAGTTGTTGTGAGCTTTCAAGTACATTCAATGTTCTGACCTGGCGTGTCATGCCAGATTGCAAGTGATGCCATGATTGCTTGATTGCTTGTCGAGGTTGCCATGCGTGCGAGCTAGATCGTGTCCTAGCCAGAGCCCCTGCGGAGTGGAGTTCACCACCTTCTTCGTTGTTCCGCTGCTAGAAGTATTCTGCTGCTTTGAGTTGTTCTGCTGCTAGCATAGAGCAAGTGTAGTATCGCATGCGTAGTGTCGCCGTGCTGATGTGCCTCTTTGTAACATCATCACCTTGTATTATTATTCTTGTAATAAGAGCTGATTTGTTCTATGTCAAGCAGTGCCATATTCCAGAGACTTCTCCTCGATCTCTGGGCTGGAATACGGGGCATTCCGGTTTCTCTGAGACGGGGTACCACAATACTAGAGTTGAACTAGCTCTATAACCTAGTACAAATAATTTTAAACTAGAGTTGAACTAGCTCTACAGGCTAGTTCAAATAATTTTACACTTGAGTTGAACTAGCTCTATAACCTAGTACAAATAATTTTACAGTAGAGTTGAACTAGCTCTACAAGCTAGTTCAAGTAATTTTACACTAGAGTTGAACTAGCTCTACATGCCAGTTCAAATAGTTTTACACTAGAGTTAAACTAGCTCTATAACCTAGTACAAATTATTTTACACTAGAGTTAAACTAGCTCTATAACCTAGTACGAATAATTTTAAACTAGAGTTGAACTATCTCTATAACCTAATACAAATAATTTTACACTAGAGTTAAACTAGCTCTACAAGCTAGTTCAAATAATTTTACACTAGAGTTGAACTAGCTCTACAGCCTAGTTCAAATAGTTTTACACTAGTGTTGAACTAGCTCTACAAGCTAGTTTAAATAATTTTACAATAGAGTAGAACTAGCTCTATAACCTAGTACAAATAATTTTACACTATAGTTGAACTAGCTCTAGAAGCTTGGTCAAAATATTTTACACTAGTGTTGAACAAGCTCTACAGGCTAGTACAAATAATTTTACACTAGAGTTGAACTAGCTCTAGAACCTAGTTCAAGTAATTATACACTGCAGTTAAACTAGCTATATGGGCTAGTTCAAATAGTTTTACACTAGTGTTCAACTAGCTCTATAACCTAGTACAAATAATTTTACACTATAGTTGTACTAGCTCTACAAGCTTGGTCAAATAATTTTACACTAGTGTTCAGCTAGCTCTACAGGCTAATACAAATAATTTTACACTAGAGTTGAACTAGCTCTATAACCTAGTACAAACAATTGTACACTAGTGTTGAACTAGCTCTATAAGCTAGATCAAATAATTTACACTAGGGCTAGCTCTACAAACTAGTTCAAATAATTTTACACTAGAGTTGAACTAGCACTATAACCTAGTAGAAAATAATTGTACACTAGTGTTAAACTAGCTCTATAAACTAGTTCAAAAAATTTACACTAGGGTTGAACTAGCTCTACAAACTAGTTCAAATAATTCTACACTAGAGTTGAACTAGCTCTACATGCTAGTTCAAATAATTTTACACTTGAGTTGAACTAGCTCTATAACCTAGTACAAATAATTTTACACAAGAGTTTAACTAGCTCTACAAGCTTGGCCAAATAATTTCACACTAGAGTTGAACTGGCTCTAGAACCTAGTTCAACTAATTATACACTACAGTTCAACTAGCTCTATAGGCTAGTTCAAATAGTTTTACACTAGTGTTGAACTAACTCTATAACCTAGTATAAATAATTTTACACTAGAATTGAACTACCTCTATAACCTAATACAAATAATTTTACAATAGAGTTGTACAAGCTCTACAAGCTTGGTAAAATAATTTTACAGTAGTGTTCAACTAGCTCTACAGACTAGTACAATTTTTTTACACTAGAGTTGAACTAGCTCTATAATCTAGTACAAATAATTGTACACTAGTGTTGAACTAGCTCTATAAGATAGTTCAAATAATTTACACTAGGTTGAACAAGCTCTACAAACTAGTTCAAATAATTGTACACTATAGTTGAACTAGCTCTACAAGCTGGTTCAAATAATTTTACACTTGAGTTGAACTAGCTCTATAACCTAGTACAAATAATTTTACACTAGAGTTGAACTTGCTCTATAACCTAGTACAAATAATTTTACACTAGGGTTGTACTAGCTCTACAAGGTTGGTCAAATAATTTTACACTAGTGTTCAACTATCTCTACAGGCTAGTACAAATAATTTTACACTAGAGTTGAACTGGCTCTATAACCTAGTACAAACAATTGTACACTAGTGTTGAACTAGCTCTATAAGCTAGTTCAAATAATTTACACTAGGGTTGAACTAGCTCTACAGGCTAATACAGATAATTTTACACTAGAGTTGAACTAGCACTATAGTCTAGAACAAATAATTGTACACTAGTGTTGAACTAGCTCTATAAGCTAGTTCAAATAATTTACACTAGGGTTGAACTAGCTCTACAAACTAGTTCAAATAATTGTACACTAGAGTTGAACTAGCTCTACAAGCTAGTTCAAATAATTTTACACTTGAGTTGAACTAGCTTTATAACCAAGTACAAATAATTTTACACTAGAGTTGAACTAGCTCTAAAAGCTAGTTCAAATAATTATACACTAGAGTTGAACTAGCTCTACAGGCTAGTACAAATAATTTTGCACTAGAGTTGAACTAGCTCAACAAGCTAGTTCAAATAATTTTACACTAGAGTTGAACTAGCTCTATAACCTAGTACAAATAATTTTACACTAGAGTTGAACTAGCTCTACAGGCTAGTTCAAATAATTTTACACTAGAGTTGAACTAGCTCTACAGGGTAGTTCAAATAATTTTACACTAGAGTTGAACTAGCTCTACAGGCTATTTCAAATAATTTTACACTAGAGTTTAGCTAGCTCTATAACCTACTACAAATAATTTTACACTATAGTTGAATTAGATCTACAAGCTAATTTAAATAATTTTACACTAGAGTTGAACTAGCTCTATAACCTAGTACAAATAATTTTACACTAGAGTTGAACTAGCTCTACAAGCTATGTCAAATAATTTTGCACTAGAGTTGAAGTAGTTGTATAACCTAGTACAAATAATTTTACACTAGAGTTGAACTAGCTCTATAACCTAGTACAAATAATTTTACACTAGAGTTGAACTAGCTCTGCAGGCTAGTTCAAATAATTTTACACTAGAGTTAAACTAGCTCTACATGCTAGTTTAAATAATTTTACACTAGAGTTGAACTAGCTCTATAACCTAGTACAAATAATTTTACCCTAAAGTTGAACTAGCTCTACAGGCTAGTTCAAATAATTTTACATTAGTGTTGAACTAGCTCTATAACCTAGTACAAAGAATTTTACACTAGAGTTGAACTAGCTCTATAACCTAGTACAAATAATTTTACACTAGAGTTGAACTAGCTCTATAACCTAGTAAAAATAATTTTACACAAGAGTTGAACTAGCTCTATAACCTAGTACAAATAATTTTACACTAGAGTTGAACTAGCTCTATAACCTAGTAAAAATAATTTTACACTAGAGTTGAACTAGATATATAACCTAGTACAAATAATTTTACACTAGAGTTGAACTAGCTCTACAGGCTAGTTCAAATAGTTTTACACTAGTGTTGAACTAGCTCAACAAGCTAGTTTAAATAGTTTTACACTAGAGTTGAACTAGCTCTGTAACATAGTACAAATAATTTTACACTAGAGTTCACTACTAGGAAAAGGCCTGTTAGTGGGGCACCTGTTTTGGCCATTAATGGCGCACTACAGATGCGCCACTATCATCATGCCATTAGTATCTAATACTAATGGCGCACCCCCTGGTGCGCCATTAGTATACTAGACAGTAGTGGCGCACTAGGCAGTGCGCCATTAGTATGTCCCGTGGTGCGCCATTAGTATGCCTCCCAGGGGGCCATATTTACCTTGTGCTCTGGGTTACTAATGGCGCACTACTAGGCAGTGCGCCACTAGTGTGTTTATTGCAGTGCGCCACTAAAGTGTTGTGTGGTGCGCCACTAGTATGAGTATTAGGATTTTTTTCTTTTCTGATATTTGCACAAGTTACAAAATATATTACTGGACAGAATATAGACAGCACCACACAGCAACAGTAGATTTATCGAATACAATAGAAGATTAGTCTCCGAATACAATTCATCATATTAGTCTCCGAATTGAAAAGACCGAACAAAGTTAGAACATTACAAGTCTTGAGACCGCGATTAGCGAGTTTGTCTTCACATTACAAGTCGATATCGATCATCTAAACTACCATCACATAGAAGAGAGATGCGGTCATCACGATTAGCATCATCGCGATGAAACTGGTCTTCATCCGGTTCCTCCTCCGCTCCCTCCTCTCTCCCGCTAGATAGCGCGCGTATCTAGCTTCCGCCTCCGCCCTAGTGTTGTACCCTTTGTAACTGTTACCACTGAAATGGTGAACCTGTCTCCGACACTCCTCCCAGTCGTCGTAGACTCTGGGAAGCTTACCCTTGTACACGACAACGATGACATCTCTATGCACTAGCCAAACAAAATGTTAGTAGCAATTCAGAGACAATACATAAGCAATGTATAAGTATGCAACAAAAGGATCGGAAGAGAAAAGCAAGACATTAATAGCACGATTCATGGTCCTACTAATAAATAGCATCGATTACATATAAGTTGAGCGACTGTCCAAACCAAAGAGACACACAAGTTCATTAATGTTTAATTACAACATGAGCTAATCGATATTTCAGAACTACATAACATCACTACTTTCGACTCGAATCAGGGACCGAAGCGTGGATGAAGCCGCCGTCTGTCATGATGGTCATGAAATTATGGGCGTTGTCAGCCTGCATTTTTAGCGTTGTTTCTATCTCACTGTTGGACGGTTGATATCTGAGGTAGAACTGCCCCGAGGTACGAAGGACATCTTGCTGGATGATTTCCGCAAACTCCGACTAGATGTGAAAGAATTCTTGTCTGATGTCCACGTCCTAGATTGCCAACAAGCTTGCGGCCCAATCTTTGAGATTATTTGGTAGCAAAAGGTGATTATGGTCACGTACAATCGCCTGCTTGTGATGAAGGGCGTAGTAGGCATCCTTCTGACCGCCAGGCGGCTGCTTGACATAGGGGAACATCGTATTGTGGGCGAACATGTGCTTGCTGTACCTACGAATTGGCCTGTTGAAGGTGCCTCCAGATCTGGCATAGCCGGGGAGAACATCATCAAAAACTTTCTTGATATTTGTGTAGTCTTTCTTCGACTGACGGTCCGAGTCGAAATACGTGGCCATGGAATATTTCTGGCTTAAGAGGATGAGTGTGCAATGTGTGTCACTGCACAAAACACGGAATGTTAGAAAAAAAGAACGATCGAAATCTAAGAAATCATATGTTACGGGGCGGTGAGGGGATGACTTACTCGGGAAAGTAAGGCACGAGGAAGTTATCCTTATCTGGGTTTGCCAGAATGACGCCTTCGAGGTATGAACTCGCGACTTGCCGGTCCCCAGCGCTGCCCAAGATCTTGGCACACATGTAGAAGGGGTCGACTATCACGATGTCTGGGGTCTTGTATCTAATGATCCACATCTCCATACTCAGCGAAAATAGCCGAGCGAAGGTGTAGTGCAGCGGATGAAGGTTAAACATAGTGAAGATGTCATCAAACCGCAGGACGATCATACCCCCGATGGCGCTATCCACAAAGCCCTTGCCCTCTGGCACCTTGGCCATGAAAACCGGGTATGCCAAATCATTCTCTCGGAGACGCCGCTTCTCCAAAGAAAGAAAAATGTCATGCAGACTCCGCATAGCACCGGTTGTAGCATTGAGAAGATTAGTCGGTAGCATCGGCCTACCCACCACATGCACCCTCCTCGAGATATCCTTAGGTGAGGGTGGCCCATCCTGAGCACGGATCGTACTCGGTGCCGGCTGGCTCGCACCCTTGTTACTCTTTCTTTTCCGTCCCTTCTTCTTCTGCTGTAATGGGATCGAGTTCTGCTCGCAGACAGCCTTCTTGAGTGTGTTGGGGCTGATAATATTTCGCACCTCGGCTATCTGAGTCTCGGTGGAGGCGACAGCTGGAGGTTTCTCCTGAGAACTGAATGCCAGACGACGCCTGTTGCAACTGGGTTTCTCTGCGGTACCAGCTAGATCGTCTTTTGCAGGGTTGGGTTCTTGAGAAGGAGGCCCCAAGAATTCATCACCATACCCATGTTCGTTGAAGTACTTATCGATGTTGGTAAATGTACCGTCGTTGTCGTCATTGGCATCGTCTGGATCCCGTGCCATATGCATGTCCAGATCCTGTTCCATATCCATGTCCGGCATGTCTGGTAGCGTTGCGGGGGTCTTGCCATGGCTTGGCGCTGGCACGACTGGTGGTGTTGTCTGTGGGGTGGTGTCCCCCGCCCCCAAACGAATCTGGCTCTTCGGCCAAAGCATGGGCCATCTTATGCAGGCGCTGAGGGTCATCACATCATCTTCATCGGCCCCATGGGGTCGATACGGAGGTAACATGTCGTCGAAGTCCGGCAGCACCAGAACCAGTTGAACACTATAAACGGTGGGTGGCATCTGATTACCGTGGAACACGCAGCTGCCGGGTTAAACGATTCTGCCCTTGGCGAGATCGACCAACTCGTCATTCACGAAGTGCAGGAGAGTGCACAGAACATCGGCGGCGCCCTATGAAAACATGTAGGGCGTCAGGGATGCCCAGTCAAAGGCAAGGAGATGAAGTCATCGGCCAAGAGGCTTAATTAGTCAGCATGATGGCGTCGAGCTCGGCTAATGTCGAGGCACCGCCAACGGCGGGCGTGCAAGTGACGGAGGAGCCACTTGCTGCCGAGGTGCCGGCTGGCGTATTCTTCCCACACCCGGGTGTTTTAAGCTGCAATGCCGGCGCCGCCGCGGGAGACACCAATGGCACCGCCGGCGCGTTGCGCGAGTTGCTTCCCGTGAAACTGGGAATCAGGGGCGGCCCCTGTTGGCCGCCCGCAATCCATGCCTGCAGCCCAGAAACCAAGGTAGGCATAATGGCGGTGATCGTCGCTCCCAGTTGGTCTCGCACTTGCTCTTCGACGATCTCCGGAATCCACGCCACTTGTGCCTTGAGTTGTTGAACCTCGCGCTCCTGGCTTTCCGAGCTGGTCTTTCTCTCCTTTCGCCCAGCGGTATAGTACTCCGACCATTTCGTGGACAAGCCTTTGCCGGCCACACGACTAGCTGGTGTCGGCTTACTGAGCTTATCCTTGTTTTTCATTACGTTCAACGCCCTCTTGATAACCCACAAGTATAGGGGATCGCAATAGTTTTTGATAAGTAAGAGTGTCGAACCCAACGAGGAGCTAAAGGTATAACAAATATTCCCTCAAGTTCTATCGACCACCGATACAACTCTACGCACGCTTGACGTTCGCTTTACCTAGAACAAGTATGAAACTAGAAGTACTTTGTAGGTGTTGTTGGATTGGTTTGCAAGATAATAAAGAGTACGTAAATAAAAAGTAGGGGCTGTTTAGATAAAGAAACAATAAAGTAAATATAGCGAGTGTGGAAAATTGGTGGTAGGAGTTGCGAAATTACCCCTAAGCAATTGACTACTTTACTAGACCGATAACAAGTATTATGTGGGAGAGGCCACTGCTAGCATGTCATCCCTGACTTGGAATTCTATGCACTTATGAATGGAACTATTAGCAAGCATCCGCAACTACTAATGTTTATTAAGGTAAAACCCAACCATAACATTAAGATATATTGGTCCCCCTTCAATCCCGTATGAATCAATTTATGTGCTAGGTTGAAGCTTCTGTCACTCTTGCCCTCCAATACATAGTCCTATCAACATACAACTAACCCTAGGGTGTGATCCACACGCGCAATCATATGATGGGCACCAAAGGGCAGCAACATAACCACAAGCAAATTAAATCAATCATAGCAATTCATCAACCACCGATAGGACAACGAAAATCTACCCAGACATCATAGGATGGCAACACATCATTGGATAATAATATGAAGCATAAAGCACCATGTTCAAGTAGACGGTACAACGGGTTGCGGGAGAGTGGACCGCTGTAGATAGAGGGGGAAAGGTGATGGAGATGTTGGTGAAGATGGCGGAGGTGTTGGTGTAGATTGCGGTGATGATGATGGCCCCCGGTGGCACTCCGGTGCCACCGGAAGCGAGGGGGAGAGAGCCCCCTCCTTCTTCTTCTTCCTTGACCTTCTCCCTAGATGGGAGAAGGGTTTCCCCTCTGGTCCATGGTCTCCATGGCACGGGAGGAGCGAGAGCCCCTCCGAGATTGGATCTGTCTCTCTCTGTTTCTGTGTTCCCAGATTCTTCCCTTTCACCGTTTCTTATATTCCCGGAGATCCATAACTCCGATTGGGCTGAAATTTTGACACGATCTCTATCCGGAAATTAGCTTTCTTGCGGAGAAAGAAGGGCATAACCGCCTTACGGGGTGGCCACGAGGGTCAGGGGCGCGCCTGCCTCCCCAGGGCGCGCCCCCTACCTCGTGGGCCCCTCAAGCATCGTCTCGCGTGGATTCTTCTTCCCAAAAATCATATATATTCCAAAAAAATCTCTGTCAGTTTTTATTCCGTTTGGACTCCGTTTGATATGGATATTCTGCGAAACAAAAAACATGCAACAAATAGGAACTGGCACTGGGCACTGGATCAATATGTTAGTCCCAAAAATAGTATAAAAAGTTGCCAAAAGTATATGAAAGTTGAATAATATTGGCATGGAACAATCAAAAATTATAGATACAACGGAGACATATCAGCATCCCCAAGCTTAATTCATGCTCGTCCTCGAGTAGGTAAATGATAAAAAAGATAATTTTTGATGTGGAATTCTACCTAGCATAATCTTGATCACATATCTAATCATGGCATGAATATTAAGACATGAGTGATTCAAAGCAATAGTCTATCATTTGACATAAAAACAATAATACTTCAAGCCTACTAATAAAGCAATCATGTCTTTTCAAAATAACATGGCCAAAGAAAGCTATCCCTACAAAATCATATAGTCTGGCTATGCTCCATCTTCACCACACAAAATATTCACATCATGCACAACCCCGATGACAAGCCAAGCAATTGTTTCATACTTTTGACGTTCTCAAACCTTTTCAACTTTCACGCAATACATGAGCGTGAGCCATGGACATAGCACTATAGGTGGAATAGAATGGTGGTTGTCGAGAAGACAAAAAGGAGAAGATAGTCTCACATCAACTAGGCGTATCAATGGGCAATGGAGATGCCCATCAATAGATATCAATGTGAGTGAGTAGGGATTGCCATGCAACAGATGCACTAGAGCTATAAGTATATGAAAGCTCAAACTGAAACTAAGTGGGTGTGCATCCAACTTGCTTGCTCATGAAGACCTAGGGCATTTGAGGAAGCCCATCATCGGAATATACAAGCCAAGTTCTATAATGAAAATTCCCACTAGTATATGAAAGTGATAACTCAAGAGACTCTCTGTATGAAGAACATGGTGCTTCTTTGAAGCACAAGTGTGGAAAAAGGATAGTAGCACTGCCCCTTCTCTCTTTTTCTCTCATTTTTTTATTTTTTTATTTTTTGGTGGGCTTCTTTGGCCTCTTTTTTTATTTGGGCTTCCACTACTAGGCAAAAGCTTATAGACAAAGACTTACTAGTAGAGAGGGTTTATAACCCTCGCTACTGCTACTTACTAGTAGCGCGGATTTTTAACCCTCGCTACTACTAAGTTGATACTAGTAGCGCGGGTTTTTAATCCTCGCTACTACTAAGCGGTCTCTACCGTGCCCTCCCGGGACATGCCATACTAGTAGCGAGGGGTACAAACCCGCGCTACTAATAAGTTGATAGTAGTAGCGCGGTTTTACACCCCTCGCTACTACTAAGTATGAGGTAGGTGAAATCCCCGTATCCTCAGCCGAATCCCTCCTCTCTCCCTCACTTTCCCCCTCTCTCACTTTCCTCGTCTCTCCCTCATACTCCAGCGGTGGCCGCCGCTGGTACACTCTGCTTTCTTTGCCCCTCCCTCTCCGAGATCCTCGGTGGGCGGTCGCCGGAGCTCCTCGCCGCCGCCAAGAGGCGGAAGCGCGACCACGTCATCCTCCTCCTCGCCGCCTTCACCGTCTTCTTCTTGCTCCAGGTCAGCCCTCCTCCCCCCTCTCCGATTCGATCCGGAACGCTAGCTGACCCATCTCCCTCCTCCTCCGGCAGCACGAGGGCGACTTCTCGTTCCGGAAGACGTGGACCGCCTCCTGCCGCCGCTCGTCACCGACCTCAACTGCGACAACCGCCGCGAGGTGTTGCTCCCCACACACGATGCCAAGATGCAGGTCCTCCAGCTCCTGGCCCATGCCGGGCTGGCCTCCGCGGCCGCCCTCGACGGCTTCCACGAGGCACGCGTCATGGACGAGATCTCCCTGCTCCCAGCCAACGTGCGCGTGTCATGGGGTCGAGATTTTTTTTTTGGTTTTTCAAATTAATAGTAGTAGTGCGGGTCACGGATACGCGCTACTACTAACACACGTACTAGTAGCGCAGGATGCACCGCGCTACTACTACTAGTTAGCTGTAGCGCCGTAGTAGTAGCGCAGGCACCCGCGCTACTACTAGCTTTTGACCCGCGCTACTACTAGGCTTTTTCCTAGTAGTGTTCTTTGGCCTCTTTTATTTATTTTTAAAGTCTGGAGTCTCATCCCGACTTGTGGGGGAATCATAGTCTCCATCATCCTTTCCTCACTGGGGTAATGCTCTAATAATGATGATCATCACACTTTTATTTACTTACAACTCAATATTACAACTCGATATCTAGAACAAAGATATGACTCTATATGAATGCCTCCGGTGGTGTACCGGGATGTGCAATGATCTAGCGTAGCAATGACATCAAAAAATGGACAAGCCATGAAAACATCATGCTAGTTATCTTACGATCATGCAAAGCAATATGACAATGAATGCTCAAGTCATGTATATGATGATGGTGAAAGTTGCATGGCAATATATCTCGGAATGGATATGGAAAAGGCCTACTAATGGCGCACCAGTTTTGCCTACTAATGGCGCATCACTGGTGCGCCATTAGTAGCACGCCACTAGTAATTTTTACTAATGGCGCACCATTGGTGCGCCATTAGTATCTGGTATACTAATGGCGCACCACCAAGTGCGCCATTAGTATATAACACCATGCGCCATTAGTGTGCCTCCCAGGGGCCATATTTAACCATGTGCTTTGGCACACTAATGGTGCACTGCGGATAGATGCGCCATTAGTATACTTGGCATACTAATGGCGCACTCTGTCCTGATGCGCCATTAGTATCCTTTGGCATACTAATGGCGCACTCTGTCTTGATGAGCCATTAGTATCCTTTAGCATACTAATGGCGCACCTTGTGGTGATGCGCCATTAGTATGAATATTTGGTTTTTTTTACTTTTCTGATTTTTGCACAGGTTACAAAATATATTATTTGACAGAATATAGACAGTAGCACATAGCAACAGCAGATTCATCGAATACAATAGAAGATTAGTCTCCGAATACAATTCATCATATTAGTCTCCGAATTCAAAAGACCGAACAAAGATAAAACATTACAAGTCTCGAGACCGCGAGTATCGAGTTTGTCTTCACATTACAAGTCGATATCAATCATCTAAACTACCAACACATAGAAGAGAGCTGCGGTCATCACGATGAGCATCATCACGATCAAACTGGTCTTCATCCGGTTCCTAACGCTCCCTCCTCTCTCCCGCTAGATAGCGGGCGTATCTAGATTCGGCCTCCGCCCTAGTGGTGTACCCTTTGTAACTGTTACCGCTGAAATGGTGAACCTGTCTCCGACACTCCTCCCAGTCGTCGTAGACTCCGGGAACCTTACCCTTGTACATGACATACGACGGCATCTCTATGCACAAGCCAAACAACAGACAATACATACATAAGCAATATATAAGTATGCAACAAAAGGATCGGAAGAGAAAAGCAAGACATTAATAGCACGATTCATGGTCCTACTAATAAATAGCATCAATTACATCTAAGTTGAACGACTGTCCAAACCAAAGAGACATACAATTCATTAAAGTTTAATTACAACATGAGCCAATCAATGTTTCAGAACTACACATCACTACTTTCGACTCGACTCATGGACGGGAGCGTGGATGAAGCCGCCGTCTGTCGTGATGGTCATGAAATCGCGGGCGTTGTCAGCCTGCATTTGTAGCATTCCGTCTATCTCAATGTTGGACGGTTGATATCTGAGGAAGAACTGCCCCGAGGTATGAAGGACATCTTGATGGATGATGTCCGCAAACTCCGACTGGATGCGAAAGAATTCTTGTCTGATGTCCGCGTCCTGGATTGCCGACAGGCTCGCGGCCCAATCTTTGAGATTATTTGGTAGCAGAAGGTGATGATGGTCCCTTACGATCGCCCGCATGTGATGGAGGGCGTAGTAGGCATCCTTCTGACCGCCAGGCGGCTGCTTGACGCAGCAGAACATCGTATTGTGGGCGAACACGTGTTTGCCGTACTTACGAACTGCCCCGATGAAGGTGCCTCCAGATTTGGCGTAGCCAGGGAGAACATCATCAAGAACTTTCTTGATATTTGTGTAGTCTATCTAGGAGTTACGGTTCGGGTCGAAATACATGGCCATGGAATATTTCGGGCTTAAGAGGATGAGTGTGCAATGTGTGTCACTGCACAGAACACGGAATGTTAGAAAAAAAAGAACAATCAAAATCTAAGAAATCATATGTTACGGGGCGGTTAAGGAATGACTTACTCGGGAAAGTAAGCCACAAGGAAGTTATCCTTATCTGGGTTTGCCAGAATGACGTCTTCGAGGTGTGAACTCGCGACTTGGTGGTCCCCAGCGCTGCTCAAGAGCTTGGCACGCTTGTAGAAGGGGTCAACGATCACGATGTCCGGGGTCTTGTCTCTAATGATCCGCATCTCCATACTCAGTGAAAACAGCCGAACGAAGGTGTAGTGCAGCGGATGAAGGTTGAACATAGCAAAGATGTCATCAAACCGCAGGGCGATCGTACCCCCGATGGCGCCATCCACAAAGCCCTTGCCCTCTGGCACCTTGGCCACGAAAACCGGGTATGCCACGTCATTCTCTCTGAGACGCCGCTTCTCCAAAGAAAGAACACTGTCGTGCAGACTCCACATAGCACCGGTTGCAGCATTGAGCATATTTGTCGGTAGCGTCGCCCTACCCGCCACATGCACCCTCCTCGAGATATCCTTAGGTGAAGGTGGCCCGTCCTGAGCACGGATCATACTCGGTGCCGGCTGGCTCGCACCGGCGCCCTTTTTAGTCGGCCGTTTCCGGCCCTTCTTCTTGATCTGCTGTAATGGGACCGAGTTCTGCTCACAGACCGCCTTCTTGAGCGTGTTGGGGCTGATAATATTTGGCACCTCTGCTATATGAGGCTCGGTGAAGGCGGCAGCTGGAGGTGTCTCCTGAGAACTGAACGCTAGACGACGCCTGTTGCAATTGGGTTTCTCCGCCGTAACAGCTAGATCGCGGTCGTCTTGTTTGGGTTCTTGAGAAGGAGGCCCGCAGAACTCGTCACCGTACCCATGTTCGGCAAAGTACTTATCAACGTTGGTAAATGTACCATCACCGTTGTCATCGTTGTCCGGATCCTATGCCATATGCATGTCCGGATCCTGTGCCATAGGGATGTCCAGCATGTCCGTTAGC
Source organism: Triticum urartu (assembly GCF_056163025.1). NCBI lineage: Eukaryota > Viridiplantae > Streptophyta > Magnoliopsida > Poales > Poaceae > Triticum > Triticum urartu. The sequence continues at coordinate 480,121,314 of NC_141875.1, read as the reverse complement.
GTTGTGGCGTTCTTGCCATGGCTTGGCGCCAGCATGACTGGCGGTCTTGTCTGTGGGGTGGTGTCCCCCGCCCCCAAACGAATCTGGCTCTTCGGCCAAAGCAGGGGCCAGCTCAGGCGCTGAGGGTCATCTCATCTTCTTCGTCGGCCCCAGCGGGTCGAATCAGAGGTAACAGCTCGTCGCAGCCTGGCAGCACCCGAACCACTTCAACCTTATACATTGTGGGTGGCATTGGATTACCGTGGAACACGGGGTTGCCCGGTTGAACTATTTTGCCCTTGGCGACATCGACCAACTCGCCGCCCACGAAGTGCAGGAGAGTGTAAGGAACGTCGGCGGCACCCTGCGAAAACATGTAGGGCATCAGGGATCCCCGGTCAAAGGCAAGGAGATGAAGTCCTCGGCCGAGACTTAGTTACCGTGATGCCGTCAAGCTTGGCTAATGTTGAGGCACCGCCAACAGCGGGCGTGCAACTGACGGAGGGGCCGCTTGCTGGCGAGGTGCCGGCCGGCGTACACCCGGGTGCATTAAGCTCCAATGCCGGTGTCGGAGACACCAATACCGCCGCCGCCGGAGACACCAATGGTGCCGCTGCCGTAGACACCAATACCGCCGCCGCCGGAGACACCAATGGAGCCACCTGCGCGTTGTGCGAGTTGCTGGCCGTGAAGCTGGGAATCAGGGGAGGCCCCTGTTGGCCACCCGCAATCCACGTCGTTATCCCATGAATCAAGGTAGGCATAATGCCGGTGAGCGTCGATCCCAGTTGTTGTTGCACTTGCTCTTGGACCATCTCCGGAATCCGCGCCACTTGCGCCTTGAGTGCTTCAACCTCGCGCGACTAGCTTTTCGAGCTAGTCTTTTTCTCCTTTCGCCCACCAGCGGTATAGTATGACAACCATTTTGTGGACAAGCCTTTGCCGGCCACACGACCAGCTGACGTTGGCTTACTGAGCTTATCCTTGTTTTTCATTACGTTCAACGCCCTATTCAAAGGGGTGTCGAAAGGGGAGCTCTGAGACGACCCCGCGCTACTGCTTTCTTTGTCCTATGGAAGGAACGTGAACCATTTAGAAATATTGGGGATTAATTAGAATGCAACCATATGGAGCTAATTACGCGGGGGTGTATTCCTTACCAGAACAAGCTCAAGCGCCTTGGTCTTTGGATCCGTGGTAAGCTCCTTTGTTACCGGGTCCTCCTTGTACCGGGCCCTGAGAAAGTTCCTGGTCTGCTTGTCACTGTATTTCTCGAAGCGGGGCGGTAGGCCTTGCTCGGCACGCTCTGCGTCCTCCTTGTCCCATACAGGCTCCGCCACTCTGTAACCGCCGGGACCGAGTTGGTGGACCCCTATGTTCAACTGCCGCATTTCTTTCCCCCACTTACTTGATTCGGAGGTTGCGGGGCTCTCGCACTTTATCTTGAACTCCTTGTAGTCATCTTCGCTCATCAAAGGATATTTCGCCTTGATCTTCTCATAACTATCACCTTTGTCAATCAATGCCTTCACCGTGCTTTTCCAAGTAGACAGGGCCGTGCTCATCGTCGTGATGGCGGCACCGTTCACTTTATTACCCGAGGGGCGTGTGTTTGTGAACTCAGCGGGGAACTTGTATCGTTCGTGCAGCTTCGTGAAGAGGAGGCTGCGCAAATTCCCTCGGTCCTTATGCCTTAGGTTCTCGGTGTTGATCGAGGCGGTGCTTCGGAGAATGCAACCGAGCTGAATTGAGTACCCCTTGACTACGTGTTTGGGCGCCGTCGGATGCCCGTCGGAGTTCACTTCAGTAAATTCCTCCCTGACGGTGCCGTGCACGTTCGGGCGCTGGTCCTTCCATTGCCTCTTCGGTTGGCTGCCATCTGTGCGTGCGCCGCCATCATCAGTGGTGGCATCCACGACGCCATCATCAGTGGTGTCATCCCCGACGGCACTAGGGGTTGTGTAGTCAGGATCGGTGTCTTCCGTGTCGTCCTCATAGCGGTGAGGTTCTTCCTCCAACTCCTGGGACAGCTCCCAGAATTGCTTGTCTCCCGAACCGTCGACCTCATCGTTGTGGGCCATGTTTCGCTCTAAATAGGAAAAAAATTTGGTCAAAAATTTGGTTATTGTCAAGGAACAAGATCATGGTCTCATCATTTAGGGTTTGTCGACACCGAGGCATCCTAAAAGCTAAGCTTTTATCATTTAGGGTTTGTCGACGCCGAGGCACCCTAAAAGCCTAAGCGTACATCATTTAGGTTCTCATCGACACCGAGGCACCCTAAAAGCCAAGGTTTCATCATTTAGGGTTTGTCGACGCCGAGGCACCCTAAATGCTAAGTTTTCATCATTTAGGGTTTATCGATGCCGAGGCACCCTAGGTTGGGCCTAATCACTTGGCACTAATCAGTTGGCTCTATTGCCACCTATGTTGGTTTATCATCTAGGGTTTATCGATGCTAAGGAGAATTTCAAAGTTGGGCCTAATCACTTGGCTCTATTGCCACCTATGGTTTAATGCAGCAAGAATAAAGGGGCAGTTGATCCTACTTAATTAAGTACTAAGATACCCCGGCCCATGCATTAGTAGCAAGTACCTCATATGTCCGATTTTTAGCAAAGTCATGCTAAAATTCACGGAAAATTTCAGCATGACCTTTGCTGAAAATAGGACATATGGAGTACCCGAATTTGCCGGAACGGAAGTTAATCGACATTCCGGCAAACTCAAGGGCCTCTCGGGGTACCTGCAAAATCATCACGACACGAAGGGCCTCTCAAGGGCCTCAAGCAGCAGCGGCGTCTCCCAGGACCCCATTTTTTTGCTAAATTTCTTTAAGCAACCATTAGAGCAGAAAATTCAGCATATTTCTATACAACAGCACTGTAAAGATGAAGAACAGTTCTACAGCAGCCCATTTATATACAATAGCATCTTTGGTCATACCAATTTCTGAAACAATTCAAATCTGAACTGTATCTTTGGTCATACAAATCTCTGAAACTATACAAATATGAAATATATATCTTTGATCATCATCTTTGCATGTCTTTCTCAATGCGATCACAAGTAATTCAGAGGCATCACAAGTAATTCAGAGCATCACAAGGCATTAGTAGTTCAGTACATGAACAAGTTTTACAAAGCACATCAATATGTTACAGCAAACAAGAGTTCTGAAATTTGTTTCCCTAACTGAATTAACTGAATTTTTAGTAACCGAATAAACTGAATTTTCAAAACTGCAAGAAGCCATTTAAAAAAATCCTCTCATCTCATATGAGGAGTGTTAATCCTAAGACTAATAGTTTGTTGTGCAGTACAGCTACAGTGATGCCCTGTCCATTTGTCCCTCCCCAACTAGATACTAGAGTAGCACTGTTGATGCCCTATTCTTGCTGAACTTTATGACAGTATATACAACAACTTATCCTAAATGTGGCTAGAACTGCAGATTTACAAATTAAAGGACACAAACTCAAGCAAGCTTCCTGAACAATACCCTGACAGAAAACATAGGACAAGCAATGAATTTCTATAACCAGTAAGAACAAGGGGATGATTTTAGCAAGTTAAGTGCAGCTCTAGCACCCTGTGCATGAAATGTATCATGTATCAAACCATCAATTAGCTGCTGAAAATCATAAATGTACCATGTGAACATATAATACCTTCACGAGCGAACTCAATGAGTGTGAACCAACAGAGTGTGGGTCACCACAGATTGTGTAGTCAAAAACCTTCAGGACAGAGTGAAAATAGTTACAATATGCTTGCAAGTAATTTGAGGAGGGAACTACACTACACTACATACCCCAATTTGAGAAGAGCGGGAACTACAGTACACAGCACTACACTACATGGTCACTGCTACTCGAATTTGGAAATAATAATCCAAGCTGCCAAAGTATAGCACAGGAGCAACGATATTAAACCTAGTAGCACTACTGAACCTAATTGAACCTAGGCAATACTCCAACTGAATGCTGGACCATGCATGTTCTCACTACTAAACCCCAAGAGAAAAACTCAGTAACAAATGGAGTAACAGATTAACAAATAACAGTACACAAGAACTAAACTTTGGTTAACTGAATGCATTAGCTACTAAGCTGTCCAGATTAACAAACTACAGTGCACAAATCTCCTGTCATCATCAGTAACAAAATTCAGATTAACAGATTACTTCCATATGTCAATTTAGAGTGCACAAACTTTACTGTTATCATCATCAGTAACAAAATTCAGACATTACAGGTGGAGTTGGGGGGTGAAGTAGTCATAGTAGAAGGCGTTGCAGGTGTTTATCTGCGGCCATCACGAATCCATTCATCATTACCCAGGGAACAGAGACTGATAAATTTGTCAATTTTAGAAGAAAAGGAACGAATTACTAGCATGGCATCTCCATTCTCCATTGTCTTTCTGTCTAAACCTAGGAACACAGTCATTACTGTCTGTCTGAACCTAGGAACCTAGGAACCTAGGAACACAGGAGAGGGAGGAAGGAGGAAGGAGGAGAGGTACCTGGGCGGGAGGACGGCGGCAGCGGCTGGAGGACGGCGTCGTCGACGAACTCGAGGGCGGGGGCACCAGATGCTCCTCTCGTTGATGGGGGTTGGTGAGGAGCAGGTGGACGGCGTCGTGGTTGGCAAGGCGGCGCTGCCTCCGAGGCTCTGCCTCCAAGGAGGTGGTTGGTGCCTTGGCGGCCGGCGGTGGCGGAGGCCTGGAGGATGGAGGGACCGAGAGGGAGAGATGGAATCGGGGGCACAGGGGCGCGGGGGCGGTGGGGGTGGAGTCCGGCGGGGGTGGGGGCGCGGGGGCGCGGGGGCGGCGGGGGTGGGGGCGCGGGGGCAGCGGGGGTGGAGTCCGGTGAGGGTCGGGGCGGCGGCGTCGTGGGTCGGGGCAGCGCACGGGTGGATCTGGTGGCGAGGGAGAGAGGGTCGAAGGGGATTATCTGGCGAGGGAGAGGGAGATAGCTAGGGGGAAGCTTACTAATGGCGCACCACACCTCGGTGCGCCATTAGAAATCTTTTTTTAGATAGCAATGGCGCACCCCGCAGCGATGCGCCATTAGAAATATTTTTTTAGATAGCAATGGCGCACCCAAGCAGCGGTGCGCCATTAGAAATCTTTTTTTAGATAGCAATGGCGCACCCCGCAACGGTGCACCATTAGAATTTTTTTTATTACAGTTCGAGCACATGTTATATTGCACCTAACCCAATCCACATCAGAACCCGCCCACTAGCCCGACTGGTCAGCACGCAGCACACACACCAGGAGGTCTTGGGTTTGATTCCCAGGCTCCGCAATATTATTTTTTTGCATTTTAAATGTTGTTTGATATTTATTTGTGTTTAAATATGTTCAAACGTGTTTAAATCATAACAGTAATATTTTTTATAAAAACAGTCATAATTTTTTTAAAAATATATTCAAATTTGTTACTTGAAAATATCATCGGCGGCGGTGGTGGAGCGGGGGAGGGTGCGGGGGGTGCCCATTGGCGGCGGTGGAGCGGGGGAGGGTGCGGGGGGCTGGGTGCTCGTCGGCGGCGGTGGAGGGGGATCGAGATCGAGTTAACCTAATATAAATAATTTTACACTAGAGTTAACCTAGCTCTACAAGTTAGTTCAAATAATTTAACACTAGAGTTGAACTAGCTCTGCAGCCTAGTTCAAATAGTTTTTACGCTAGTGTTGAACTAGCTCTATAACCTAGTACAAATAATTTTAAACTAGAGTTGAACTAGCCCTACAAGCTAGTTCAAATAATTTTGCACTAGAGTTGAACTAGTTGTATAACCTAGTACAAATAATTTTACACTAGAGTTGAACTAGCTCTATTACCTAGTATAGATAATTTTACACTAGAGTTGAACTAGCTCTACAAGCTAGTTCAAATAATTTTACACTAGAGTTAGACTAGCTCTACAGGCTAGTTCAAATAATTTTACACTAGAGTTGAACTAGCTCTATAACCTAGTACAAATAATTTTACACTAGAGTTGAACTAGCTCTACAGGCTAGTTCAAATAATTTTACACTAGAGTTGAACTAGCTCTATAACCTAGTACAAAGAATTTTACACTATAGTTGAACTAGCTCTATATCCTAGTACAGATAATTTTACACTAGAGTTGAACTAGCTCTACAACCTAGTATAAATAATTTTACACAAGAGTTGAGCTAGCTCTATAACCTAGTACAAATAATTTTACACTAGAGTTGAACTAGATCTATAACCTAGTACAAATAATTTTACACTATAGTTGAACTAGCTATACAGGCTAGTTCAAATAGTTTTACACTAGTGTTGAACTAGCTCAAGAAGCTAGTTTAAATAATTTTACACTAGAGTTGAACTAGCTCTTTAACATAGTACAAATAATTTTACACTAGAGTTGAACTAGCTCTATAAGCTAGTTCAAATAATTTCACACTAGAGTTGAACTAGCTCTATAACCTAGTACAAATAATTTTACACTAGTGTTAAACTAGCTCTACAAGCTAGTTCAACTAATTTTACACTAGAGTTGAACCAGCTCTACAGACTAGTTCAAATAGTTTTACACTAGTGTTGAACTAGCTCTACAAGCTAGTTTAAATGATTTTGCACTAGAGTTGAACTAGCTCTGTAACCTAGTACAAATAATTTTACACTAGAGTTGAACTAGCTCTACAAGCATGGTCAAATAATTTTACACTAGTGTTCAACTAGCTCTACAGGCTAGTACAAATAATTTTACACTAGAGTTGTACTAGCTCTATAACCTAGTACAAATAATTGTATACTAGTGTTGAACTAGCTCTATAAGCTAGTTCAAATAATTTACACTAGGGTTGAACTAGCTCTACAAACTAGTTCAAATAATTTTACACTAGAGTTGAATTAGCTGTAGAGGCTAGTTCAAATAGGTTTACACTAGTGTTGAACTAGATCTACAAGCTAGTTTAAATAATTTTACACTAGAGTTGAACTAGCTCTATAGCCTAGTACAAATAATTTTACAATAGAGTTGAACTAGCTCTACAGGCTAGTTCAAATAATTATACACTAGAGATGAACTAGCTCTACAGGCTAGTTCAAATAATTTTACACTAGAGTTGAACTAGCTCAACAACCTAGTTCAAATAATTTTACACTAGAGTTGAACTAGCTCTATAACCTAGTACAAATAATTTTACACTAGAGTTGAACTAGCTCTACAGGCTAGTTCAAATAATTTTACACTAGAGTTGAATTAGCTCGATAACCTAGTACAAATAATTTTACACTAGAGTTGAACTAGCTCTACAAGCTAGTTCAAATAACTTTACACTAGAGTTAAACTAGCTCTACATGCAAGTTTAAATAGGTTTACACTAGTGTTGAACTCGCTCTACAAGCTAGTTTAAATAATTTTACACTTTTAACAGCCTGGATTTTGGCCCTTTTCTTTTTCTTTTGGTTTATTTAGTTTTTGCTCTGTTTTACTTTTTGGAGTGGTTCTGTGGCCTTGCCACCTGGGAAATCATCCTCATTTCCCCTCCCAAGTGGCTCACCATCCTCAAAACCTTGCCAAGATCATGTCACTTCACTCCTTGACCAAACCCTAAAATCTTTTTCTAGGGAATATTTCTTTTTCTATTAAAGGAATAAACCCTATCTGCCCTAGGTTGTGAAGCAACCTATATTTATGTCGCTCCCAGAAATCCTAATTAATTCTCAGAATTTCTTTGGGTCATATATTGCTCAAATATGCCCAAAAATTTCCTGTCCTAGCCCAAGAATAATTCCCCAATAATTATTCTTCCTTTCTGTCCAGAGTGGCACTTTGTGAAGGAAGTGCCATTTATCTTATCTTGTTTGCTCCCAAACTTGTTGGGAATTCTTTTACGTCCAAATAATTGCCACATGCCAAAATTCAACTTTATTTGCCTAGGTAATCTTCCTCAGTGATTTTTCAAAGTTTCTGTCAAACAGAAGCCACTGTGAAGGAAGTACTAGCTAGGAGAATCCAAATGAGTTGAAATTTTTGCATGCCTCTTCTTGTTCTCATATTATCTCACTCCTACAAATTTCAGCCCCATCCAATCATCTATATGAGCACAGGACCAAATCTTTGCTTCGCGTAAAATTTTCAGGTTGTGAAGCAAGTGCATTTTATATTGCTTCAAAAATCCTGATAAATTACCAGACTGTTATCCTACCCAAATAACTTCTCTCCTCCAAAATTAGGCTCAATCCATTAGACATTTGCCCTGTGCAATTTTTCCAAGTTTCTGTCCAGAGCAAAGCTATATGAAACAAGTGCTAATTTGGTTCATCCAAATGGCCTGAAACTTTTTGAGCATCTTCATATCTTCAAATCATTAGACCATGACCAATTTCAGCTCAACTTGCTTCTCCATGTGAGTGCATCATCCAAATCCCTAATTCTGGCCATTGTAGTGGTTTCTTCAGCAACCCTCATCTAAACTCCTCCTCTTAGTCTGATTTTTGGTGATCAACATCACCTTAGTGCGTGATCATCATTGGACAAACTTTTTACTGCGTTACCAAGCTGGTGTCCCCACTGCACAACACAAACACTTGGCTGCTGGCTTGCTTTGGGGCCGTCTGCAAATCTCTTCTTTGCCCCTGGACCCAATTCTTTTTCTTTTTGACTGAGGACACGATGGTCTATCTACTGGACAGGGTCGGCCTGGCCAGAATGCACCGTTTGCACCAGTGCCCATGGTGATCGCGATGGCGTCATGCATAGTGCAAGCTCTGGCTCGGTCTGGCCACTATGCTCGTCTCCTCCCTCCTCGTCTCGACCTCCATTCATGTCCAGTAGCTGCCCCGTGAGCTCCTGCACCGCCCTCCATCGTTGCTTCATGATCGTTCGCCATTAATGCGCCACTAGAGCCGCGCCCGTGCCACGTCCAGCCTCTGCCCGCCATTAAAGCTCGGTCGGGAGCTCGTCCGTGAGCTGTAGAGCCCTTCTCCGCGCCTATATAAGGACCCCCCGAGTCCCTCCGCACCTCAACCATCTCTCCCTCGCCTCATTTGCCCTCTGGAGTCACCTAATCTCGCCGTTGTTCACCGTCATCCACCATGGCCGCCTCGGCCTCGGCATGATTCCGGCCAAGCCAAGCCTCCTCTTGCCTCACTGACCTGTCCACCACACTCCCCACTACTCTGCGGTTCGCCCCAACCTCTTGCCCCTAACTGGAGAGCCCTGTGGCCGTGTGCTCCTCGTTCGGCCACCGCCCGACCCTTTCGGTCGCCTTTCCGACCGGCCATCCGGAGCCTCCTCGTGCTTCCCTGACTCCACCAACGTCTTCCCAACGTCCCGTCGAACCTCCCCAGCCCCTCATCTCTCGCCGGAGCGCCCTGCATCACCGGAGATCATCACCACCGCCCCCTCTTTGTCCGCTTCTGTCGCCACGGCCTCCCCTCCTCTCCACTCCACCCCGGCGCCGGATGATCCTCTTAACGGGTGCGGCTCGGCCCCACGGTCCCGCCGGTGTGCTCGGCCGGGCCGGAGCTCATCGGAGCAGCCTGCCCCATCGTCGGGTTTCTCCAGTCCTCGCTTCTCTGTTCCCGATCGGGGGCAGGGAGAGGAGGAAGAAGACAAGCACGCCTGGACCCCCTGCTCCTCACGGAACCCACCGGTCAGCCTCTCAGGCGTTGACCACGCGCGGGCCCAAGCGCATAAGTGGAAGCGCCTTCTGGTGAGTTCGCTTTCAATTCTCTGAAGGCGTATTTTCTTCAGTACGCTTTCATTTGCCCGATAGCGTATTTCTTTCTTATTTTCCCTAAAGTGCATTTTCTTGTTCAGAAAGCGTATTCTGATTTTGCGCCTCTGCCTTATCCACTCAGGGACCCGTTGGTGATGAAATATTCACAGATTGGTCCTTCTTCTTTCACACCTCATTAGTACGAAACCATAACTCCGATCGAGGTGACACCAGCGCTCACTTCTTCGTCTCGTCGAGCCTGTTCTATTGGTAATATTTTCATGATGTTTAGACATTCTGAAAATGACCATTTTGCCCTTTCGCTTAATCAGCCCCCTCTGAGAGAGAACGTTTTTCAGCAATTCTTTCCACGAGCTTCTCGCACTTCTTCCCGGTGATTTCTTCCACCCCAGGCAAGCCACACCCTCCATTTGCATGATTGCAATGCAGTGACATGGTTTATATATCTGAACTTGTCTAAAATATTGCTTTAGCTATGTATGATTTGTTCATGGCATTTCTCGGAGTATTGTTTTGATCTTGATGTTGCCATGATATTGCCTGGAGTTCTAGGACTTATGTTTTGATGATTATGTGGATGACATGTGCCTTTGCAATCTTAGTGGCTATTATGATTATTTTCATGATGGTATCTGGTATTATCTTGGAGTATTACTTTGGATATCATGTTGCCTTTGGATTCTTAGTGGCTATTATGATTATTTTCATGATGGTATCTGGTATTATTTTGGAGTATTACTTTGGATGTCATGTTGCCTTTGGATTATTAGTGGCTAGTGTTATTTCCATCATGATGCTCGATGATATTATGTTTTGGAGTATGATGTTGGAGATGATGCTCGCATGTGGATCATAGTTGGATAGTTAGTTCTTGATATTTGAGTAGTAGTTTTATCATTCTTGGATTCATCATGATAGTAGTGTTATGCTGTCTTCGGAGTATTTTGGTAAGACGATATTAAGCTTTGGATTATTTGTTGGATATTGCTATGACTTGGATTATAGGTTGATAGCTGGTATCGGAGTATCAGTTAATACTGTTATATTTTGGGGATAAATTCCGTCATTAAGTTGGTCAAGTGCCACCGAACCGGCCTTTTCCAGTGCAACCACGCTTACCTTTATGGGAAGGTCCTAACTGGGTCTATTGTCATGCCTCTCGCCGGTGCCTCAACGAGGGAAGGTTATGGGCGCGCGCTACCCTGATCAGGTAGGCAGACATAAGCCTTGTGTGCCCGTTGTTGTTGTTCTACCCGGGTTGTCCCTGTTTGGGACTATTTATGTTTGGCCACGACGGTGGCCGTTGGTGCCTTTGGTAGGCACGGGGCCAACCAGGACTTAGCCCAAAGGGGAGTTGGTCGGAGTGGCTGGGAGAGTGTCATTTCAGTAGGACGGTTTTGCCAGAATGTCGTTGGTCCACCCGAATGGGAGTGTGAGGCCATGGATTCCGTGGTGTGGGTAAAGTGCGCTACCTCTGCAGAGTGTGTTTGTTTAAACTATCGATAGCCGCGTCCTCGGTCGTGGGCATAAGTTCGTACTAGGTCAGACCGTTCGATCAACACTCACATGACGAAATGACTTATAGGTGATTTATATGTTGATATTTTGAGCAATACAGATTGACAGGATGTTGATGGTGATGTTGGAGACCAAGTGTTGGTCATGGTAGTGATCGCCGGAAAGACCACCGTTTGAGACCAAGTGTTGGTCATGGTAGTGATCGCTGGAAAGATCACCGTTTGAGACCAAGTGTTGGTCATGGTTGTGATCGTCGGAAAGATCACCTATCGGTGTCAAAACCAGCGGATCTCGGTAGGGGGTCCCGAACTGTGCGTCTAGGCCGGATGGTAACAGGAGGCAAGGGACACGAAGTTTTACCCAGGTTTGGGCCCTCTTGATGGAGGTAAAACCCTACGTCCTGCTTGATTAATATTGATGATATGGGTAGTACAAGAGTAGATCTACCACGAGATCGGAGAGGCTAAACCCTAGAAGCTAGCCTATGGTATGATTGTTGTTCTGTATGTTGTCCTACGGACAAAAACCCTCCGGTTTATATAGACACCGGAGAGGGTTAGGGTTACACCAAGTCGGTTACAATGGTAGGAGACCTATATATCCGTATCGCCAAGCTTGCCTTCCACGCCAAGGAAAGTCCCTTCCGGACACGGGACGAAGTCTTCAATCTTGTATCTTCATAGTCCAGGAGTCCGGCTGAAGGTATAGTCCGGCCATCCGAACACCCCCTAATCCAGGACTCCCTCAGTAGCCCCTGAACCAGGCTTCAATGACGACGAGTCCGGCGTGCAGATTGTCTTCGGCATTGCAAGGCGGGTTCCTCCTCCAAGTACGTCATAGAAGATTTTGAACACAAAGATAGTGTCCGGCTCTGCAAAATAAGTTTCCACATATTGCCATAGTGAGAATAATATTTACACAAATCTAATCTGCTGACGTATTCCGTAGTGTGACATCGCACCACGGCCAAGCCTTTATTCGAATCGTTTTATTGTCCCACCTCAGCGTGTCATGCGAGGTGGTTTCCTTGGCACGTCTCGTCGAAGCAGAGATCGTGTCCCCTTATTCCGGGATTCTCATCAATACGGGCGTGGGTAACCCAACCGCTTCTAGGACTCCTAGACTATAGGCAAGTCCAAACGGCCATGGAGAGGACGCTTGATATTCACCCTCTTTATAAAGGGACAAGGCTTTTATTTTTTCCCTCCCGTGCTCAATCAAATCCTTCCCCCACCTCAAGCTCAAACACCCAAAGTTCAGGTCAGGTGCTCTGAACCTTCAATCATGCCCGGATCTAGCCTTCAAGGCCGATGGGTGCCTTCCTCCGTCACGGAAGAAGACATCAAAAAAATGAGGGATGCCAGATATCTGACCGCCGAGATTTTGCATCGGCTGCCTGCCCGAGGGCAGGCCGTCCCCTCCCCCGAACCCAACAAGAACGTCGTGTTCATCTCCCACTTCCTCTGAGGTCTAGGCCTTGCTTTGGATCCTTTCGTTAGGGGTTTGATGTTTTATTATGGGCTAGATTTCCATGATCTAGCTCCGGACTCCTTTCTTCATATCACGACATTTATTGTCGTGTGTGAGGCCTTCCTCCGGGTTACCCCTCACTTCAGCCTGTGGCTCAAGACCTTTGAAGTAAAGCCGAAGATGATCGAGGGGCAACATGCAGCGTGTGGAGGTGCCTCAATATGTAAGATGACGGGAGCTCCATGGCCCAAAGGTTCCATTCCAGAGGTGTCTGAATTGTGGCAACAGGAGTGGTTCTACATCACGGCTCCTAGAAGTGCCAAGTGGGCGGCCACCCCTGTTTTCCGCTCGGGCCCTCCCCCACAACTGATGTCATGGATCAGCAGAGGTCTGAGCTGGGGTCCAGCCAAGGACGTGCCTATACTGCAAAGCCGCATTCGAGATCTCTTCAATGGAGATTTTAGTTTGGTTGCGGTAATACAAGTTATGCTGGTTCGTCAAGTCCAGCCTTGCAGACGCCGGCCCCTTCGCTTGTGGGAGTTCAATCCCGAGGGACCGTGTGTCATTCAAAATTTCCTCGGCCTGACGCACGAGGAGATGTACAAGTCATTCTTCGGACCTCAGGTAGAGTGTCCGGAAATCACCGAGGACGTGGGACTGAGCAGTAACTGCGCCGCCGAACAGGTAAGGAATCTTCTGACCGAACATACTATCTCTCATTTGTTACGAAGTTATTTCTGAGAGTTCGCTTTTTGACCAGGACTGGCTAACAAAGGCAAAGTTGATTCGGTGTTCGGCCCCCCTTCCTGAGGGTTTGGACAATCCGGTATTGGAAAAGATGCTCCAGGTCGCATCTTGCCTAGAGCCCTTGAAGGAGGATACTGGGGAGGATAATACGGGCGGACGCGGCCCCCAACGCTGCCCATTCTAACCGAGGGAGCGAGTGTCTCCATGAAGGAAGATGACCGAAGGAGGAAAAGGACTGCGCCCGGGGATTCGGAAGCCGAAGCTTCCAAACGGGAGAAGAAGTCACCCACAGAGGGTCCTACCTTGGGGGGTGCTTTTGCCGCACAAAGTCCGTGGGGGGATCAATTCTCCAGCGAGTCGTAAGTGACCCGAAATACTTTAATAGTACAGGTATGCCATTTTTTTCTTTTGAGAAAATAACCACCGCATATATCTTTGCAGTTCGGGCCTTCGCCCCTCTCAAATGAGCTCGTCTTCGGGGGATCTTCTTCCAGAGATGATGGAGAGCGAAACGCCTCCTCCGGACTCCTCCGCTCCGAAAGCGGGCGACCCCGAAGTGTCGTTGCGGAGGGCCTCTCCGAGTCCGGTGAGGCCAGAAGATAATCTCATTGACCCCCGAAGCTCCCAGTGTCTGGCTCCCGAAGAGAGCGGAAAAAAGAGTCCGGCACCGTCTGGTGTGCGATCGGATGTTCTGAGGGAGTTGGTGGGGCGAGCGGCCATCTCAGATGAACACCGTGTGCTGATGAATACGGTGATGGAGAGAATCTCGTCCGCCGAAAGCGGATTGCATGAAGCTTTTATGAGTCTACTGACAGGCTTTGAGGTACGTAAAATAATGTATGATAGTCCTGCACATGCTAGGTGTGCCCTGTGTAGATAGTAGCCCCTGAGACTCTGGTTGTCGTCGGAAACGACGACGAACAGAGGATCATATTCCCAGGTAATAACCATACTGCCTCTATGTGCAGGTGATGGAAGCTCCGGTGGCTAGTCGGACTAGCGAGTTTGCCCATTTAAAACGGCAGTTGGATGCGGCAGACGCCGACATCGAGCTTGATAACAAAAGGCTTGACGAGGCACAGGGTAAGTGTCATTATCTGGTAAACGCCACATAGTAAGAGCAGCATGATGCCAGTATCTTTAATATGTTGTGACTGCAGATGGAGCTGCCACTGTTGAAGCCTTGCGGGCAGAACTTGCCCGAGCCAAGGAACAAGCGAGGTTTGGTAATGCGGCTGCTTTGAAGGCGGCCGAAGAATTGAAAGCCGAGAAGGCCGCGCATGGCGAGAGCCGAGATAAGATGGCCAAGATGGCCATAGAATTAAAAGCCGCCGCCGATCGTTGCCGGGTTCTCGAAAAGGAAAACCTAGCGAAGGCATCGGACCTTGAGAAGGCTGCTGCGATGAGAAAAGACATCCGCTCTGCTATGAGGGCGAAGAAGGAGGAGCTACGGGAAGCTGGGGATATTGTAGCTGGGAAATCCTTTATGTTGCGGAGGAAGTTCGGAGATCCATGGTATGCCTCTCTGGATCGGCTGTGGAGTTCGGAGGATGTGTATATGGATTTGGCGGCGAGCGCTGCCGATGCGGCCAAGTACTTCCAGGGTCAGACGGACCGTGAAGTGGACGAGCTGTTTTGGACACAATTCCATTCCTCCGAGCGTCCGCTTTCATTGACGGACCAATTAGCCTAATGGGCCAAACTGAATAGGTTGTCCGGACTCGCCATGAGGTCTGTTGTGGATCAGCTGTGGCAGGAAAGGCCAAAACCGAACAGCTATTTCAGCTTGGTGCAGCAGTTCCTTGACGTGGTGCCGCGCATTAATGCGATGAAGAGGTCGGCGTGCATAGAGGGTGCACGGATGGCCTTTGCCCGTGTTAAAGCATACTGGGTGGAGATGGACGCTACCACTGTTGCAGCGCGGGATTCGGCCATAGGTCGAATGGCTGCTGAGCACTACTTTGAAGAAGTTCTTGAGGGTGCTCATTTGATAGAGACCCAGTGCTCAAAAAATATTATGTTTGAGTGATATGTAATCTCATTGTAAGCGAAATGCTTTTATAAATTTTTATAAGGCTATTTTTATACTTTTGCTTGAAAGTAATATGATGCCTCCTGGGCGGCCGTTTATGTATACATGTGTATAACCTGAAAGATTGCAGCCGTCGGCTTCAACCCCCACGCATATAATGCGGAGGTGCTCGCAAAAAACACGCGTTCACACTTAACCCAATGTCTTGGTCCTATTAAGGAGGTGATAGCGGAGCGAGCGAGGCAGCCGGACTATAATGCTTTAGCACTTTCACTTAGCCATAGGAGTTTGACAGTGGGGCTACTAAATAGCCCCTGGTGGCTCCGCACTCTCCCGATCCCGGGGTGCGTACATGCCTGGCCAGAAAACGGCCCTTCGTTAAGGCGGAGGAATTCTAACATTCCAACAGGTCATCGAGTGGTTGACCAGTCTCACGCTATATCATGACAGTCAGTTTTCGGCTTTCTCTATTGAGGTGCTTGTCCGGATGAACCAGGGCACAATCGCAGTAGTTCTCCTGGTGCTACCTTAGCCGGTAAAGAGGAACGTAAGGCACCAAAACACAGGAGCCGGGCAAACCCAACATTTGACCAAAGACAATGATTTGGAGCTGATGCATATAGGGCCAAACTCGCGACACCGAACACTCCCTAAGGTATTCGGTCTTTGTGGTATAAACCGGGCCTAAATAATGGCCTTTGTAAGAAGCCCCTTGTGTCCAGGTACGTGCATTGTTCTAGCGTGGCCACATGCCAAGACGTTAGCATCCTTCTCAACGGTGGATATGTATCAACAAGAGATAGTAAAAAAGGTTTACGCAGGGTCTTAATCTAAAAAGAATCCTTGGAGCGGGTCCCTGCTGCACGTCTGTGCCCGTGTCTCCGTTGTGCCGTATCCTGGACGGGTGTAGCACGATGATCTTCTGTAAAAGAGAGGAATTTAGGTGAAAAAGTTGTCGTGCAAAAAGATAGTTTTTAAAGAAACCATGTATAATTCAAGATGAGAAGAAATTGCCACTTGTATGTGCGCGTTGAGCCCCTTGTATGGACAAATAGAGGTGTGACCATTTATTCGGTATAAATAGCGGCGCCGGACTTGATTAGTTGTGCCTGAGGTCTTGACGACCTATTGGATGCTTTCACTGGTCCGGGCGCCTTTAGTGTGCGGCTGCCAAGGCAGCCACACTCTCTTCGGCGCGCAGAGATCGCTTGATATTTCTGTTCACTGAAATGATGCCACGTGGATCGGGCATCTTGAGTGTGAGGGGGGGCGTAGTGTGGTATTGCATTAAAGCGAGCGAAAGCTTCCGTCCGAGCAGTTCTTGATAGCCACTTTGGAATGGAGCGATGTGGAAGGTTAAATGCTCGCGACGGAAGTTATCGGGGGAGCCGAATATAACTTGTAGTAGGAGGGAGCCCGTATAATGAGCCCCTGGGCCTGGTGTTACTCCTTTAAAGGTAGTATTGCTATGGCGAATTTTTGTTGGGTCTAACGCCATCCCGCGGATTGTATCCTGATATATTAGGTTTAGATTGCTGCCACCGTCCATCAAGACTCGTGTGAAGTGATATCCGCCAATTACTGGGTCTAATACCAGGGCAGCCCATCCTACGCGTCAGATACTTGCTGAGTAATCGCGATGGTCGAAAGTGATCGGTTGAGACGACCAGTGGCAGGACTTCGTGGTGACAGGCACTTGGGTATATTTTCCTGGGAGTGCCGCGTTGTTTTTTCCCTTGATCACATGTAACACGTTTATTGTTTTGACTTCTGGTGGAAATTTCTTTTGTTCCCCAGTGTCTTGCTTGGGAGGCTCGTCCTCGTCTTCACTTGGTGTATCCTCCCCCTTGTGTACAGCGTTGAGCTTGCCGGACTGCTTGAAGACCCAACATTCTCTGTGGGTATGATTAGCAGGTTTACCAGGGGTACTATGGATCTGACATACTTGGTCCAGAATTTTGTTGAGGCTGGACAGTTCATCCCTGGTGCCTTTAGAGGGCGGCTTTTGACCTGGCCGAGAGCTTTTGAATCCGACGTTTACTGTCGCGCCCTTCGTGATGTCTTCTTTATTCCGGCGTTTGTTATTGCTGTTGCGCCGTGATTTCCCGTTTCCATCTCTAACTTCAGATGTACTGGGGTCGCTGGTGCTGCATCTGGCTAGCCAGCTGTCCTCACCCGCGCAAAAGTGGGTCATGAGGCTTGTTAATGCGGCCATCGTTCTCGGCTTATTTTGGCCGAGGTGTCTGGCGAGCCATTCGTCACGGACGCTATGCTTAAAAGTTGCCAAGGCTTCGGCGTCCGGACAGTCGACAATCTGGTTCTTTTTAGTAAGAAACCTGTTCCAAAACTTTCGGGCTGACTCTCCGGGCTGTTGAGTTATATGACTCAAATCGTCCGCATCCGGAGGTCGGACATAAGTCCCTTGAAAATTTGCCCGGAAGGCGTCTTCGAGCTCTTCCCAACTTCCAATGGAGCTTTCGGGGAGGCCTTTAAGCTAGTGATGAGCTGGCCCTTTGAGCTTGAGGGGTAAGTACTTGATGGTGTGGAGATCATCTCCTCGAGCCATATGGATATGAAGGATGTAGTCCTCAATCCAGACCCCAGGGTCTGTTGTTCCGTCGTATGTCTCTATGTTTACGGGTTTGAATCCCTCTAGAAATTCATGGTCCAGCACCTCATCGGTGAAACATAGGGGGTGTGCGGCACCCCTGTAGCTGGGTGTACCGCGTTGTTCGGATGTTTGTTGTGTTGCATTGTATGCTGGGGCGCGTGTGCGTGGTCCATAGATGGATCTTGTTGCATCGTCCTTTGGGTGCGAGCCCTCGCATGGGTCGCGTGTTGTATTGTGAGTGGCGTTGTATGCTGCTCTGTGTTGGTAGAGGGGTCTTCTATCCGGCCAGGTGGTTGCTTTGATATTTGGTTGTGGGGGGTCTGAGGCCTCCTCATCGAATTTAGGTAGCAGCTTCCGCTTTGGGTAGCTCTTGGAGGGGCGATTGTCGCCGTACCTCGCTGCTGTGTTGAGTATTTTACTCCATCTGATTTGGAGTGTGTCTTGCGCAGCCTTGAGCCTTTGCTTCTGCTTTTTAAGACTCCTCGCGGTGGCAACAAGCCTTTTACGGGCATTCTGCTGCTCCGGGTGCCTGTCCGGCGTTATGTCGTCCGGACCATTATCCTTGATAGAAGTTGTTTGTTCGGTTTGATTATCTGGATTGCCGTTGTCCGGTAGCGGTTCGCCCTGCTTCAGCGTTGGGTCTGTGTGATCGTTATTTCTGTCGAGGCGGGATTTGGGGCGGCGCTTGCGTCGCCGCTTTGACTACTTCTCGAGGGAACAAGCCTTTGGTGCGTCCTTCCGCTCCTCGTCATCATCTTTTGGTGCGTCCACCATGTATACATCATATGACGAGGTGGCTTTCCAGGGCCCAATAGGCGCTGGTTCTTCATCGTCTCCTTCATCGGCGTCCGTACCGTCGATGTCTTCGGAGTCAAAGTCGAGCATGTCGGTTAAATCGTCGACAGTGGCTACAAAGTGGGTAGTGGGTGGGCTTTGAATTTCTTCATCGTCCGTATCCCAACCTTGCTGACTGTAGTCCGGCCAGGGCTCTCCTGATAAAGAGAGAGACTTTAGTGTCTTCAGAATATCACCGAAAGGCGAGTGCTGAAAGATGTCTGCGGCAGTAAACTCCATGATCGGCGCCCAATCGGATTCGATCGGCAGGGGCGCGGAGGGTTCAGAGTCCGGAGAGGAGTCCGGCTCCTTGGAGTCACGAGTCTCTCGGAGTGCGGGCTGGTGTTCAGCTCGATCACCGTTGGGATCGCAGCCCCCGAGGCGGCGTCCAACCACCCATCCTCGATCGGCGCAGTTGGCTCCAAATTAAGGGTCGAAGCCGATGCGGGTGCGGCCTCCAGGGCACTTTTCAGCGGCAGAGCTAGATCATGCTCGTCATGACAGTGCGGCGCGCTCGGCAGTGGCTCGAATCCGTCGAAGATCAAGTCCCCGCGGATTTCAGCCGTGTAGTTTAAACTTCCAAATCTGACCTGACGGCCAGGGGCATAGCTTTCGATCTGCTCCAGATGGCCAAGTGAATTGGCCCGCAGTGCGAAGCCCCCAAAGACGAAGATCTGTCCGGGGAGGAAGGTTGCACCCTGGACTGCATCGCTATTGATGATCGTAGGAGCCATCGAGCCTGACGGTGACGACATAGAGGAACTCTCAATGAAAGCACCAATGTCGGTGTCAAAACTGGCGGATCTCGGGTAGGGGGTCCCGAACTGTGCGTCTAGGCCGGATGGTAATAGGAGGCAAGGGACACGAAGTTTTACCCAGGTTCGGGCCCTCTTGATGGAGGTAAAACCCTACGTCCTGCTTGATTAATATTGATGATATGGGTAGTACAAGAGTAGATCTACCACGAGATCGGAGAGGCTAAACCCTGGAAGCTAGCCTATGGTATGATTGTTGTTCTGTATGTTGTCCTACGGACTAAAACCCTCCGGTTTATATAGACACCGGAGAGGGTTAGGGTTACACCAAGTCGGTTACAATGGTAGGAGATCTATATATCCGTATCGCCAAGCTTGCCTTCCACGCCAAGGAAAGTCCCTTCCGGACATGGGACGAAGTCTTCAATCTTGTATCTTCATAGTCCAGGAGTCCGGCTGAAGGTATAGTCCGGCCATCCGGACACCACCTAATCCAGGACTCCCTCATCACCGTTTGGTTTTGATCACGAGGTGATCGAGATGGTATATTGCTTGGCCGGTTAGCCAAGAGAGATACGGTTATGGAGATCTGAGATGGTTATTTATCAGTATTGTATTAGTTTCATACCATGCTTAGTAGTTGTTTCATCATAATAGATGTTAATTTAATTAACCTGTTAAATGCCATGTTATTGTCTTGCCTTGATGTTTATGGTTGTTGTGAGCTTGCAAGTACATTGAATGTACTGACCTGGCGTGTCATGCCAGATTACACGTGATGCCATGATTGCTTGATTGCTTGTCGAGGTTGCCGTGCGTGCGAGCTAGATCGTGTCCTAGCCAGAGTCCCTGCGGAGTGGAGTTCACCACCTTCGTCGTTGTTCCGCTGCTAGAAGTATTCCACTGCTTCGAGTTGTTCCGCTGCTAGCATAGAGCAAGTGTAGTATCGCAGGCGTAGTGTTGCCGTGCTGATGTGCCTCTTTGTAACATCAGACCCTTGTATTATTATTCTTGTAATAAGAGCTGATTTGTTCTATGCCAAGCAGTGTCGTATTCCAGAGACTTCTCCTCGATCTCTGGGCTGGAATACGGGGCATTCCGGTTTCTCTGAGCCGGGGTGCCACATCGCTTGGTATCAGAGCAGGTCTGGCTGTAGGACGCCCTAGTCAGTGCGAGCGGTAGAAACCGGTAGTTTAAAGTTTGGCTTGTTTATTGCATTTGGTTGCTGCATTTGTTTGTTGCACAACATGCATATAGCCTTAGTATTTGTTGCTAACGGTTTATCTGGTGAGTGTAGCTGGTATCAGCTCGGATACACTACAACTCAGCCTCTGCATTTCTCCCGTTTATTTTTCTTTCGATGTTTGGTGTCATTTCTGTCCCAGTAGGGTGATGCCAAGTGATCCCGACACTGTTTGCAAAAATGGTGCTCAGGTATCGCGCTGATTTCTTTCTTTCATCCCCATTTTGTTTCGGTGGTAGACATGCTTCTATCCTGGATCGTCCTTTTTATTTTGTCGTGTTGGCAACGCTTAATGATCTTAGTCATCATGAAAGGGCGATGTTAGCAGACTCACTTTTTCCCTGCTATCCTTATTTCTTGGACGAGTACGGATATTTTCCGTCCGCTTGATGATAATGTGGTCGCGACATTCGTGTCCTGCTACATGGTTACCAAGTACGTCCTCGCCTCCGAGCTAGTCCAGGTTGCTACCTAGCTAAGCTAGCACTTGGTGTAGCGCTGTTTACACCAATTCTTCCACACATTTATTCGTCCTCGTGCACATCGTCATAGCATGCTAGATCGTAGAACCGGAGATCCCGCACGATTTGTGTGCTTAAGTAGGCATGCATATTGTGTGACTAGCAGTAATATGTGACATTGATTGTGTGTGAATTGATTGTTTTTGTGTGCTTTTGTTAGTTGAGTTTTCTTTTGCTTCTTTTTGGGCCCCGGTGTTACATTGCTTTTCCCCTATAAAGAGTTGCTCATGAACTGACACCGGACTCGAAGAAGCAATAAGGATTTCAAATAATTGGAAGAAGCTCAACTGAACATTATGGTCCACCCAGTCAACTGCATTATGGAATTAATATCTGCTCAGAATACCAATAGTTTCTTGGATTAATTATCAACATCAAGTCCCCATCAGTACCAAATCCTCACAATAGTAATGCTCAAGTCAGCTGCAAGGCAAGTCAGGTACAAGCCCAACGGTATATTTTCAGACAGAGGTATGGATCATATACAAAATTTTGGCTCAGCAATGCATGATGCTTGAAATATGTTATCATCCGAAATAAAGTCAGAATGTGACATGCTCGAGGAAGACAGTCAAACCATTTTTATCATGCAAATAATCAGTCACAGAATATTATGGACGTGTTTGTAGATTTCAGTCTGCATATTAGTATGCAGCTTTGGATGTAAGAAACTCGGTCTTCTTCCACACGTTATCGGAAGAAATTTATGATGCAAGGCTCCTAAATTTTCCTCAGCATGATATGTGAACAATTTCCGGCACATGATAACCAGTCTTTCTCAACAAGATACCTCAGTAAAAGCTTCTAACAAACAGAAATGAATTTTTCTCAACAAGCAAAACCGAGGAGAAGCTTCTCAAGTACGAGACTCAGGCTTCTCTAGCACAATAATCATACCAAGCTTCGCGTGTAATCTATAGAGCCTTTTTCTGCATGATACCCAGACAAAAGATTTGAGCAGAAGCTAACGAGTCCTCCTCAGCAAGCTACTCAGATGGCTTCTCTCGTAAGCCACTAAGTCCACGTCAGTACCACACTATTACACCGTCCTCAGAGATTATATGATGAGTTGCCAATATATGGCAGTATCGCTCAAGAATCAGAATCGCAACATTTTTGTCGGAAGCACAAATCAGTCAAGGCATAGGTCTTCTTCAGAAATCAAGTGTCCGATTACGGATCTTTCCGCATATATGGTGAACATGTATCCCCAGTCATATCAGTCACTCATATGAGATGCGGCAAGGATCCAGCAGATATACCTAAGGAAAGTAAGGATTCAACAACCTCATGAGTCAAGTAAAGGAAAATAAGCAGAGATACATCTCATGAATTACAAGGATTGACAAGATCTGGGGATGACATCACAGAATCCACAGTCTTGACAATGGTCATCAAGATCATTATTCCCGCACCAGACAAGGTGATATCATGAAACCTTGTCACCTTCTTGTATGATTGGCTTCAGCAATGAGCTCCGTACAGCTATGAACCCCGAGTATATGTCATATATGTGCGGACACAGGTCAGAAAAACAAGCACAAGGAACAATGTCAAAAATATTAATCACACCCATGGTCATACGAAGAATCAAGGACAGGCGTGTCCAAGTTATTTCAGCAAGGTATCCTGACAAAGAAAATCATGACCATTAAAAGGTGAAACCGACAACAAAGGTATGATGATTTTGCACGACCATCAGGGTCCGGATACCCCAAGTCAGTTGGAGGCCATAATTCCATATGGATCCACAAAGACATACACCTTCAGCGGCCTACTCTATTTACAAGGATTTTCATACCCCGCTGACCCGCTTGACATGGCTAGTGTGGAATATCCAAGTCTGCTCTGTCAGATCAAAGATTCCTTTGCAACCTCAACAGTTTGACCTCAGCGGCAGTGTTAAAACATACCACAACATATTACCAAAGATGGGTATACTGACAAAATGAGAAATCAAAACCCAAATAATTAGCTTAGCCCCAGTATACTCGCTGACGGAATCAAGAACATGGCCAGTCTGTCAGGAAAAGCATTTGTCCGTCAGCCCCGTGCCGGGCAAACTCTCAAGATGTAAATATTTGAGGTATGACATTGCTATAACTCCATACACCGTTATATTGCTCACGACAAAAGGTAGTCAAATCTTTGATTTATGCCACATGCTCGAGCCAAAGGAAATAAATCAAGATAAATTGGTGCCACCTATGAGCAGTCAGATCCCGTTAGAAGATGGCCATGATCAATTCTAAGCATTTATTGAACCTAGAAGGCCTTCATTTATTTGAAGCAACCCCATGACAGAAGTAAAAAGGTTTTCAGGACCAAAGGAAATTTATGCTCAGATTCATTGGATATCACTTCAGATATGAAAGAATCAACGTCAGCAAAAAGAAATTGGTATATGAGCAAAAACCCATCAGAATTTGGGGAAAGGTGAAGCAAGCCACCCTAGAGCATGGTAAGTTGATCATCTGAAATTCTTGGGGGAATAATAAATGAAGGAAAAAGGATACCCGCGTTGGAAACGGTATCCTCAAGTCATAGTTGTTCCCAAAGCAACTAAATCTCGAGGATGAGATTTCTTTAAGGGGGTAAGAGTTGTAATAGCCTGGATTTTGGCCCTTTTCTTTTTCTTTTGATTTATTTAGTTTTTGCTCTGTTTTTCTTTTTGGAGTGGTTCTGTGGCCTTGCCACCTTCGAAATCATCCTCATTTCCCCTCCCAAGTGGCTCATCATCCTCAAACCCTTGCCAAGATCATGGACCTTCACTCCTTGACCAAACCCTAAAATCTTTTTCTAGGGAATATTCCTTTTTCTATTAAAGGAATAAACCCTATCTACCCTAGGTTGTGAAGCAACCTATATTTCTACCACTCCCAAAAATACCAATTAATTCTCATAATTTCTTTGGGTCATATATTACTCAAATATGCCCAAACTTTCCTGTCCTAGCCCAAGAATAATTCCCCAATAATTATTCTTGCTTTCTATCTAGAGTGGCACTTTGTGAAGGAAGTGTCATTTATCTTATATTATTTGCTCCCAAACTTGTTGGGCATTCTTTATGTCCAAATAATTGCCACATGCCAAAATTCAACTTTATTTTCCTAGCCAATCTTCCTCTGTGATTTTTCAAAGTTTCTGTTAAACAGAAGCCACTGTGAAGGAAGTACTAGCTAGGAGAATCCAAATGAGTTGAAATTTTTGCATGCCTCTTCTTGTGCTCATATTATCTCACTCCTACAAATTTCAGCCCCGTCCAATCATCTACGTGAGCACATGACAAAATCTTTACTTCTCGTAAAAATTTTAGGTTGTGAAGCAAGTGCATTTTATATTGCTTTAAAAATCCTGATAAATTACCAGACTGTTATCCTACCCAAATAACTTCTCTCCATAAAAATTAGGCTCATTCCATTACACCATTTGCCCTGTGCAATTTTTCCAAGTTTCTGTCCAGAGCAAAGCTATATGAAACAAGTGCTATTTTGGTTCATCCAAATGGCCTAAAACTTTTTGAGAATCTTCATATCTTCAAATCATTAGACCATGACCAATTTTAGCTCAACTTGCCTCTCTATGTGAGTGCATCATCCAAATCCCTAATTCTGGCCATTGTTGTGGTTTCTTCAGCAGCCCTCATCTAAACTCCTCCTCTTAGTCTAATTTTTGGTGATCAACATCACCTTAGTGTGTGATCATCACTGGACAAACTTTTTACTGTGTTACCAAGCTGGTGTCCCCACTGCACAGCACAAGCACTTGGTTGCTGGCTTGGTTTGAGGCCATCTGCAAATCTCTTCTTTGCCCCTGGACCCAATTCTTTCTTCTTTTTGACTGAGGACTCGACGGTCTATCTACTGGACAGGTCGGCCCGGCCAGAACGCGCCATTTGCACCAGTGCCCGTGGTGATCACGCTGGCGTCACGCATAGTGCAAGCTCTGGCTCCGTCCGGCCACTATGCTCATCTCCTCCCTCCTCGTCTCGACATCCATTCATGTACAGTAGCTGCCCCGTGAGCTCCTGCATCGCCCTACATCGTTGCTTTGTTGTCATTCGCCATCAATGCGCCGCTAGAGTCGCGCCCGTGCCACGTCCAGCCTCTGCCCGCCATTAAAGCTCGGCCGGGAGCTCGTCCGTTAGCTCTAGAGCCCTACTCCGCGCCTATATAAGGACCCCCGAGTCCCTCCGCACCTCAACCAACTCTCCCTCGCTTCATTTGCCCTCTGGAGTTGCCTAATCTCGCCCTTGTACGCCGTCATCCACCGTGGCCTCGGGATGATTCCGGCCAAGCCAAGCCTGCTCTCGCCTCCCTGACCTGTCCACCGTACTCCCCACTCCTCTGCGGTTCGCCACAACCTCTTGCCCCTCGCCGGAGAGCCTTGTGGCCGCGTGCTCCTTGTCTGGCCGCTGCCCGACCCTTTCTGTTGCCTCTCCGACCGGCCATCTCGAGCCTCCTCGTGCTTCCCCGAGTCCACCAACGTCTTCCCCACGTCCCGTCGAACCTCCCCAGCCCCTCATCTCTCGACGGAGCACCCTGCATCACCGAAGATCATCACCACCGCCGCCTCTCTGTCCGCTTCCATCGCCATGGCCTCCCCTCCTCTCCACTCCAACCCGTTGCCGGCTGATCCTCTGAATGGGTGCGGCCCTACCCCGCGGTCCCGCTGGTGTGCTCGGCCAGGACGGAGCTCGCCAGAGCGGCCCGCCCCATCGCCGGCCTCGCTCATGTCCTCGCTCATTTGTTCCCGATCGGGGGCATGGAGAGGAGGAAGAAGACGAGCGCGCCTGGACCCCTCCTCCCCGTGGAACCCACCGGTCAGCCTCTCAGGCATTAACCACGCGCGGGCCCAGGCGCATGACTGGAAGCGCCTTCTGGTGAGTGCGCTTTCAGTTCTCTGAAGGCGTATTTTCTTCGGTATGCTTTCATTTGCCTGAAAGCGTATTTCCTTCTTCTTTTCCCTAAAGTGCGTTTTCTTGTTCAGAAAGCGTATTCTGATTTTGCGCCTCTACCTTATCCACTCAGGGACCCATTGGTGATGAAATATTCATAGATTGGTCCTTCTTCTTTCACACCTCATAACTCTGCAACCATAACTCCGATCGAGGTGAAACCAACGCTCACTTCTTCGTCTCGTCGAGCCCGTTCTATTGGTAATATTTTCATGATGTTTTGACATTCTGAAAATGACCATTTTTCCCTTGCGCTTAATCAGCCCCCTCTGAGAGAGAACGTTTTCCGGCAATTCTTTCCGCGAGCTTCTCGCACTTCTTCCCGGTGATTTCTTCCACCCCAGGCAAGCCACACCCTCCATTTGCATGATTGCAATGCAGTGACATGGTTTATTTATTTGAACTTGTTTAAAATATTGCTTTAGCTATGTATGATTTATTCATGGCATTTCTCGGAGTATTGTTTTGATCTTGATGTTGCCATGATATTGCCTGGAGTTCTAGGACTTATGTTTTGATGATTATGTGGATGACCTGTGCCTTTGGATTCTTAGTGGCTATTATGATTATTTTCATGACGGTATCTGGTATTATCTTGGAGTATTACTTTGGATATCATGTTGCCTTTGGATTCTTAGTGGCTATTATGATTATTTTCATGATGGTATCTGGTATTATTTTGGAGTATTACTTTGGATATCATGTTGCCTTTGGATTACTAGTGGCTAGTGTTATTTCCATCATGATGCTAGATGATATTATGTTTTGGAGTATGATGCTGGAGATGATGCTCGCATGTGGATCATAGTTGGATAGGTAGTTCTTGATATTTGAGTAGTAGTTTTATCGTTCTTGGATTCATCATGATAGTAGTGTTATGCTGTCCTCGGAGTATTTTGGTAAGACGATATTAAGCTTTGGATTATTTGTTGGATATTGCTATGACTTGGATTATAGGTTGATAGCTGGTATCAGAGTATTAGTTAATATTGTTATATTTTGGGGATAAATTCCATCATTAAGTTGGTCAGGCGCCACTGAACCGGGCTTTTCCAGTGCAACCACGCTTACCTTTATGGGAAGGTCCTAAATGGGTCTATTGTCATGCCTCTCGTTGGTGCCTCCAATGAGGGAAGGTTATGGGCGCGCGCTACCCTGATCAGGTAGGCGGACATAAGCCTTATGTGCCCGTTGTTGTTGTTGTACCCAGGTTGTCCCTGTTTGGGACGGTTTATGTTTAGCCACGACGGTGGCCGTTGGTTCCTTTGGTAGGCACGGGGCCACCCAGGACTTAGCCCAAAGGGGAGTTGGTTGGAGTGGCCGGGAGAGTGTCATGGCAGTAGGACAGTTTTGTCGGAACACCATTGGTCCACCCGAATGGGAGTGCGAGGCCATGGATTCCGTGGTGTGGGTAAAGTGCATGCGCTAACTCTGTAGAGTGTCTTTGTTTAAACTATCGATAGCCGCATTCTCGGTCATGGGCATAAGTTCGTACTAGGTCACACCGTTCGATCAACACTCACATGACGGAATTACTTATAGGTGATTTATATGTTGATATTTTGAGCAGTATAGATTGGCAGGATGTTGATGATGATGATGTTGGAGACCAAGTGTTGGTCATGGTAGTGATCGCAGGAAAGATCACCATTTGAGACCAAGTGTTGGTCATGGTAGTGATCGCTGGAAAGATCACCGTTTGAGACCAAGTGTTGGTCATGGTTGTGATCGCCGGAAAGATCACTGTTTGGTTTTGATCACGAGGTGATCGAGATGGTATATTGCTTGGCCGGTTATCCAAGAGAGATATGGTTATGGAGATATGAGATGATGATTTACCAGTATTGTATTAGTTTCATACCATGCTTAGGAGTTGTTTCATGAGTATAGTTGTTAATTTAATTAACCTGTTAAATGCTATGTTATTGTCTTGCCTTGATGTTTACAGTTGTTGTGAGCTTTCAAGTACATTCAATGTTCTGACCTGGCGTGTCATGCCAGATTGCAAGTGATGCCATGATTGCTTGATTGCTTGTCGAGGTTGCCATGCGTGCGAGCTAGATCGTGTCCTAGCCAGAGCCCCTGCGGAGTGGAGTTCACCACCTTCTTCGTTGTTCCGCTGCTAGAAGTATTCTGCTGCTTTGAGTTGTTCTGCTGCTAGCATAGAGCAAGTGTAGTATCGCATGCGTAGTGTCGCCGTGCTGATGTGCCTCTTTGTAACATCAGCACCTTGTATTATTATTCTTGTAATAAGAGCTGATTTGTTCTATGTCAAGCAGTGCCATATTCCAGAGACTTCTCCTCGATCTCTGGGCTGGAATACGGGGCATTCCGGTTTCTCTGAGACGGGGTACCACAATACTAGAGTTGAACTAGCTCTATAACCTAGTACAAATAATTTTAAACTAGAGTTGAACTAGCTCTACAGGCTAGTTCAAATAATTTTACACTTGAGTTGAACTAGCTCTATAACCTAGTACAAATAATTTTACAGTAGAGTTGAACTAGCTCTACAAGCTAGTTCAAGTAATTTTACACTAGAGTTGAACTAGCTCTACATGCCAGTTCAAATAGTTTTACACTAGAGTTAAACTAGCTCTATAACCTAGTACAAATTATTTTACACTAGAGTTAAACTAGCTCTATAACCTAGTACGAATAATTTTAAACTAGAGTTGAACTATCTCTATAACCTAATACAAATAATTTTACACTAGAGTTAAACTAGCTCTACAAGCTAGTTCAAATAATTTTACACTAGAGTTGAACTAGCTCTACAGCCTAGTTCAAATAGTTTTACACTAGTGTTGAACTAGCTCTACAAGCTAGTTTAAATAATTTTACAATAGAGTAGAACTAGCTCTATAACCTAGTACAAATAATTTTACACTATAGTTGAACTAGCTCTAGAAGCTTGGTCAAAATATTTTACACTAGTGTTGAACAAGCTCTACAGGCTAGTACAAATAATTTTACACTAGAGTTGAACTAGCTCTAGAACCTAGTTCAAGTAATTATACACTGCAGTTAAACTAGCTATATGGGCTAGTTCAAATAGTTTTACACTAGTGTTCAACTAGCTCTATAACCTAGTACAAATAATTTTACACTATAGTTGTACTAGCTCTACAAGCTTGGTCAAATAATTTTACACTAGTGTTCAGCTAGCTCTACAGGCTAATACAAATAATTTTACACTAGAGTTGAACTAGCTCTATAACCTAGTACAAACAATTGTACACTAGTGTTGAACTAGCTCTATAAGCTAGATCAAATAATTTACACTAGGGCTAGCTCTACAAACTAGTTCAAATAATTTTACACTAGAGTTGAACTAGCACTATAACCTAGTAAAAAATAATTGTACACTAGTGTTAAACTAGCTCTATAAACTAGTTCAAAAAATTTACACTAGGGTTGAACTAGCTCTACAAACTAGTTCAAATAATTCTACACTAGAGTTGAACTAGCTCTACATGCTAGTTCAAATAATTTTACACTTGAGTTGAACTAGCTCTATAACCTAGTACAAATAATTTTACACAAGAGTTTAACTAGCTCTACAAGCTTGGCCAAATAATTTCACACTAGAGTTGAACTGGCTCTAGAACCTAGTTCAACTAATTATACACTACAGTTCAACTAGCTCTATAGGCTAGTTCAAATAGTTTTACACTAGTGTTGAACTAACTCTATAACCTAGTATAAATAATTTTACACTAGAATTGAACTACCTCTATAACCTAATACAAATAATTTTACAATAGAGTTGTACAAGCTCTGCAAGCTTGGTAAAATAATTTTACAGTAGTGTTCAACTAGCTCTACAGACTAGTACAATTTTTTTACACTAGAGTTGAACTAGCTCTATAATCTAGTACAAATAATTGTACACTAGTGTTGAACTAGCTCTATAAGATAGTTCAAATAATTTACACTAGGTTGAACAAGCTCTACAAACTAGTTCAAATAATTGTACACTATAGTTGAACTAGCTCTACAAGCTGGTTCAAATAATTTTACACTTGAGTTGAACTAGCTCTATAACCTAGTACAAATAATTTTACACTAGAGTTGAACTTGCTCTATAACCTAGTACAAATAATTTTACACTAGGGTTGTACTAGCTCTACAAGGTTGGTCAAATAATTTTACACTAGTGTTCAACTATCTCTACAGGCTAGTACAAATAATTTTACACTAGAGTTGAACTGGCTCTATAACCTAGTACAAACAATTGTACACTAGTGTTGAACTAGCTCTATAAGCTAGTTCAAATAATTTACACTAGGGTTGAACTAGCTCTACAGGCTAATACAGATAATTTTACACTAGAGTTGAACTAGCACTATAGTCTAGAACAAATAATTGTACACTAGTGTTGAACTAGCTCTATAAGCTAGTTCAAATAATTTACACTAGGGTTGAACTAGCTCTACAAACTAGTTCAAATAATTGTACACTAGAGTTGAACTAGCTCCACAAGCTAGTTCAAATAATTTTACACTTGAGTTGAACTAGCTTTATAACCAAGTACAAATAATTTTACACTAGAGTTGAACTAGCTCTAAAAGCTAGTTCAAATAATTATACACTAGAGTTGAACTAGCTCTACAGGCTAGTACAAATAATTTTGCACTAGAGTTGAACTAGCTCAACAAGCTAGTTCAAATAATTTTACACTAGAGTTGAACTAGCTCTATAACCTAGTACAAATAATTTTACACTAGAGTTGAACTAGCTCTACAGGCTAGTTCAAATAATTTTACACTAGAGTTGAACTAGCTCTACAGGGTAGTTCAAATAATTTTACACTAGAGTTGAACTAGCTCTACAGGCTATTTCAAATAATTTTACACTAGAGTTTAGCTAGCTCTATAACCTACTACAAATAATTTTACACTATAGTTGAATTAGATCTACAAGCTAATTTAAATAATTTTACACTAGAGTTGAACTAGCTCTATAACCTAGTACAAATAATTTTACACTAGAGTTGAACTAGCTCTACAAGCTATGTCAAATAATTTTGCACTAGAGTTGAAGTAGTTGTATAACCTAGTACAAATAATTTTACACTAGAGTTGAACTAGCTCTATAACCTAGTACAAATAATTTTACACTAGAGTTGAACTAGCTCTGCAGGCTAGTTCAAATAATTTTACACTAGAGTTAAACTAGCTCTACATGCTAGTTTAAATAATTTTACACTAGAGTTGAACTAGCTCTATAACCTAGTACAAATAATTTTACCCTAAAGTTGAACTAGCTCTACAGGCTAGTTCAAATAATTTTACATTAGTGTTGAACTAGCTCTATAACCTAGTACAAAGAATTTTACACTAGAGTTGAACTAGCTCTATAACCTAGTACAAATAATTTTACACTAGAGTTGAACTAGCTCTATAACCTAGTAAAAATAATTTTACACAAGAGTTGAACTAGCTCTATAACCTAGTACAAATAATTTTACACTAGAGTTGAACTAGCTCTATAACCTAGTAAAAATAATTTTACACTAGAGTTGAACTAGATATATAACCTAGTACAAATAATTTTACACTAGAGTTGAACTAGCTCTACAGGCTAGTTCAAATAGTTTTACACTAGTGTTGAACTAGCTCAACAAGCTAGTTTAAATAGTTTTACACTAGAGTTGAACTAGCTCTGTAACATAGTACAAATAATTTTACACTAGAGTTCACTACTAGGAAAAGGCCTGTTAGTGGGGCACCTGTTTTGGCCATTAATGGCGCACTACAGATGCGCCACTATCATCATGCCATTAGTATCTAATACTAATGGCGCACCCCCTGGTGCGCCATTAGTATACTAGACAGTAGTGGCGCACTAGGCAGTGCGCCATTAGTATGTCCCGTGGTGCGCCATTAGTATGCCTCCCAGGGGGCCATATTTACCTTGTGCTCTGGGTTACTAATGGCGCACTACTAGGCAGTGCGCCACTAGTGTGTTTATTGCAGTGCGCCACTAAAGTGTTGTGTGGTGCGCCACTAGTATGAGTATTAGGATTTTTTTCTTTTCTGATATTTGCACAAGTTACAAAATATATTACTGGACAGAATATAGACAGCACCACACAGCAACAGTAGATTTATCGAATACAATAGAAGATTAGTCTCCGAATACAATTCATCATATTAGTCTCCGAATTGAAAAGACCGAACAAAGTTAGAACATTACAAGTCTTGAGACCGCGATTAGCGAGTTTGTCTTCACATTACAAGTCGATATCGATCATCTAAACTACCATCACATAGAAGAGAGATGCGGTCATCACGATTAGCATCATCGCGATGAAACTGGTCTTCATCCGGTTCCTCCTCCGCTCCCTCCTCTCTCCCGCTAGATAGCGCGCGTATCTAGCTTCCGCCTCCGCCCTAGTGCTGTACCCTTTGTAACTGTTACCACTGAAATGGTGAACCTGTCTCCGACACTCCTCCCAGTCGTCGTAGACTCTGGGAAGCTTACCCTTGTACACGACAACGATGACATCTCTATGCACTAGCCAAACAAAATGTTAGTAGCAATTCAGAGACAATACATAAGCAATGTATAAGTATGCAACAAAAGGATCGGAAGAGAAAAGCAAGACATTAATAGCACGATTCATGGTCCTACTAATAAATAGCATCGATTACATATAAGTTGAGCGACTGTCCAAACCAAAGAGACACACAAGTTCATTAATGTTTAATTACAACATGAGCTAATCGATATTTCAGAACTACATAACATCACTACTTTCGACTCGAATCAGGGACCGAAGCGTGGATGAAGCCGCCGTCTGTCATGATGGTCATGAAATTATGGGCGTTGTCAGCCTGCATTTTTAGCGTTGTTTCTATCTCACTGTTGGACGGTTGATATCTGAGGTAGAACTGCCCCGAGGTACGAAGGACATCTTGCTGGATGATTTCCGCAAACTCCGACTAGATGTGAAAGAATTCTTGTCTGATGTCCACGTCCTAGATTGCCAACAAGCTTGCGGCCCAATCTTTGAGATTATTTGGTAGCAAAAGGTGATTATGGTCACGTACAATCGCCTGCTTGTGATGAAGGGCGTAGTAGGCATCCTTCTGACCGCCAGGCGGCTGCTTGACGTAGGGGAACATCGTATTGTGGGCGAACATGTGCTTGCTGTACCTACGAATTGGCCTGTTGAAGGTGCCTCCAGATCTGGCATAGCCGGGGAGAACATCATCAAAAACTTTCTTGATATTTGTGTAGTCTTTCTTCGACTGACGGTCCGAGTCGAAATACGTGGCCATGGAATATTTCTGGCTTAAGAGGATGAGTGTGCAATGTGTGTCACTGCACAAAACACGGAATGTTAGAAAAAAAGAACGATCGAAATCTAAGAAATCATATGTTACGGGGCGGTGAGGGGATGACTTACTCGGGAAAGTAAGGCACGAGGAAGTTATCCTTATCTGGGTTTGCCAGAATGACGCCTTCGAGGTATGAACTCGCGACTTGCCGGTCCCCAGCGCTGCCCAAGATCTTGGCACACATGTAGAAGGGGTCGACTATCACGATGTCTGGGGTCTTGTATCTAATGATCCACATCTCCATACTCAGCGAAAATAGCCGAGCGAAGGTGTAGTGCAGCGGATGAAGGTTAAACATAGTGAAGATGTCATCAAACCGCAGGACGATCATACCCCCGATGGCGCTATCCACAAAGCCCTTGCCCTCTGGCACCTTGGCCATGAAAACCGGGTATGCCAAATCATTCTCTCGGAGACGCCGCTTCTCCAAAGAAAGAAAAATGTCATGCAGACTCCGCATAGCACCGGTTGTAGCATTGAGAAGATTAGTCGGTAGCATCGGCCTACCCACCACATGCACCCTCCTCGAGATATCCTTAGGTGAGGGTGGCCCATCCTGAGCACGGATCGTACTCGGTGCCGGCTGGCTCGCACCCTTGTTACTCTTTCTTTTCCGTCCCTTCTTCTTCTGCTGTAATGGGATCGAGTTCTGCTCGCAGACAGCCTTCTTGAGTGTGTTGGGGCTGATAATATTTCGCACCTCGGCTATCTGAGTCTCGGTGGAGGCGACAGCTGGAGGCTTCTCCTGAGAACTGAATGCCAGACGACGCCTGTTGCAACTGGGTTTCTCTGCGGTACCAGCTAGATCGTCTTTTGCAGGGTTGGGTTCTTGAGAAGGAGGCCCCAAGAATTCATCACCATACCCATGTTCGTTGAAGTACTTATCGATGTTGGTAAATGTACCGTCGTTGTCGTCATTGGCATCGTCTGGATCCCGTGCCATATGCATGTCCAGATCCTGTTCCATATCCATGTCCGGCATGTCTGGAAGCGTTGCGGGGGTCTTGCCATGGCTTGGCGCTGGCACGACTGGTGGTGTTGTCTGTGGGGTGGTGTCCCCCGCCCCCAAACGAATCTGGCTCTTCGGCCAAAGCATGGGCCATCTTATGCAGGCGCTGAGGGTCATCACATCATCTTCATCGGCCCCATGGGGTCGATACGGAGGTAACATGTCGTCGAAGTCCGGCAGCACCCGAACCAGTTGAACACTATAAACGGTGGGTGGCATCTGATTACCGTGGAACACGCAGCTGCCGGGTTAAACGATTCTGCCCTTGGCGAGATCGACCAACTCGTCATTCACGAAGTGCAGGAGAGTGCACAGAACATCGGCGGCGCCCTATGAAAACATGTAGGGCGTCAGGGATGCCCAGTCAAAGGCAAGGAGATGAAGTCATCGGCCAAGAGGCTTAATTAGTCAGCATGATGGCGTCGAGCTCGGCTAATGTCGAGGCACCGCCAACGGCGGGCGTGCAAGTGACGGAGGAGCCACTTGCTGCCGAGGTGCCGGCTGGCGTATTCTTCCCACACCCGGGTGTTTTAAGCTGCAATGCCGGCGCCGCCGCGGGAGACACCAATGGCACCGCCGGCGCGTTGCGTGAGTTGCTTCCCGTGAAACTAGGAATCAGGGGCGGCCCCTGTTGTCCGCCCGCAATCCATGCCTGCAGCCCAGAAACCAAGGTAGGCATAATGGCGGTGATCGTCGCTCCCAGTTGGTCTCGCACTTGCTCTTCGACGATCTCCGGAATCCACGCCACTTGTGCCTTGAGTTGTTGAACCTCGCGCTCCTGGCTTTCCGAGCTGGTCTTTCTCTCCTTTCGCCCAGCGGTATAGTACTCCGACCATTTCGTGGACAAGCCTTTGCCGGCCACACGACCAGCTGGTGTCGGCTTACTGAGCTTATCCTTGTTTTTCATTACGTTCAACGCCCTCTTGATAACCCACAAGTATAGGGGATCGCAATAGTTTTTGATAAGTAAGAGTGTCGAACCCAACGAGGAGCTAAAGGTAGAACAAATATTCCCTCAAGTTCTATCGACCACCGATACAACTCTACGCACGCTTGACGTTCGCTTTACCTAGAACAAGTATGAAACTAGAAGTACTTTGTAGGTGTTGTTGGATTGGTTTGCAAGATAATAAAGAGTACGTAAATAAAAAGTAGGGGCTGTTTAGATAAAGAAACAATAAAGTAAATATAGCGAGTGTGGAAAATTGGTGGTAGGAGTTGCGAAATTACCCCTAAGCAATTGACTACTTTACTAGACCGATAACAAGTATTATGTGGGAGAGGCCACTGCTAGCATGTCATCCCTGACTTGGAATTCTATGCACTTATGAATGGAACTATTAGCAAGCATCCGCAACTACTAATGTTTATTAAGGTAAAACCCAACCATAACATTAAGATATATTGGTCCCCCTTCAATCCCGTATGCATCAATTTATGTGCTAGGTTGAAGCTTCTGTCACTCTTGCCCTCCAATACATAGTCCTATCAACATACAACTAACCCTAGGGTGTGATCCACACGCGCAATCATATGATGGGCACCAAAGGGCAGCAACATAACCACAAGCAAATTAAATCAATCATAGCAATTCATCAACCACCGATAGGACAACGAAAATCTACCCAGACATCATAGGATGGCAACACATCATTGGATAATAATATGAAGCATAAAGCACCATGTTCAAGTAGACGGTACAACGGGTTGCGGGAGAGTGGACCTCTGTAGATAGAGGGGGAAAGGTGATGGAGATGTTGGTGAAGATGGCGGAGGTGTTGGTGTAGATTGCGGTGATGATGATGGCCCCCGGTGGCACTCCGGTGCCACCGGAAGCGAGGGGGAGAGAGCCCCCTCCTTCTTCTTCTTCCTTGACCTTCTCCCTAGATGGGAGAAGGGTTTCCCCTCTGGTCCATGGTCTCCATGGCACGGGAGGAGCGAGAGCCCCTCCGAGATTGGATCTGTCTCTCTCTGTTTCTGTGTTCCCAGATTCTTCCCTTTCACCGTTTCTTATATTCCCGGAGATCCATAACTCCGATTGGGCTGAAATTTTGACACGATCTCTATCCGGAAATTAGCTTTCTTGCGGAGAAAGAAGGGCATCAACCGCCTTACGGGGTGGCCACGAGGGTCAGGGGCGCGCCTGCCTCCCCAGGGCGCGCCCCCTACCTCGTGGGCCCCTCAAGCATCGTCTCGCGTGGATTCTTCTTCCCAAAAATCATATATATTCCAAAAAAATCTCTGTCAGTTTTTATTCCGTTTGGACTCCGTTTGATATGGATATTCTGCGAAACAAAAAACATGCAACAAACAGGAACTGGCACTGGGCACTGGATCAATATGTTAGTCCCAAAAATAGTATAAAAAGTTGCCAAAAGTATATGAAAGTTGAATAATATTGGCATGGAACAATCAAAAATTATAGATACAACGGAGACATATCAGCATCCCCAAGCTTAATTCATGCTCGTCCTCGAGTAGGTAAATGATAAAAAAGATAATTTTTGATGTGGAATTCTACCTAGCATAATCTTGATCACATATCTAATCATGGCATGAATATTAAGACATGAGTGATTCAAAGCAATAGTCTATCATTTGACATAAAAACAATAATACTTCAAGCCTACTAATAAAGCAATCATGTCTTTTCAAAATAACATGGCCAAAGAAAGCTATCCCTACAAAATCATATAGTCTGGCTATGCTCCATCTTCACCACACAAAATATTCACATCATGCACAACCCCGATGACAAGCCAAGCAATTGTTTCATACTTTTGACGTTCTCAAACCTTTTCAACTTTCACGCAATACATGAGCGTGAGCCATGGACATAGCACTATAGGTGGAATAGAATGGTGGTTGTCGAGAAGACAAAAAGGAGAAGATAGTCTCACATCAACTAGGCGTATCAATGGGCAATGGAGATGCCCATCAATAGATATCAATGTGAGTGAGTAGGGATTGCCATGCAACAGATGCACTAGAGCTATAAGTATATGAAAGCTCAAACTGAAACTAAGTGGGTGTGCATCCAACTTGCTTGCTCATGAAGACCTAGGGCATTTGAGGAAGCCCATCATCGGAATATACAAGCCAAGTTCTATAATGAAAATTCCCACTAGTATATGAAAGTGATAACTCAAGAGACTCTCTGTATGAAGAACATGGTGCTTCTTTGAAGCACAAGTGTGGAAAAAGGATAGTAGCACTGCCCCTTCTCTCTTTTTCTCTCATTTTTTTATTTTTTTATTTTTTGGTGGGCTTCTTTGGCCTCTTTTTTTATTTGGGCTTCCACTACTAGGCAAAAGCTTATAGACAAAGACTTACTAGTAGAGAGGGTTTATAACCCTCGCTACTGCTACTTACTAGTAGCGCGGATTTTTAACCCTCGCTACTACTAAGTTGATACTAGTAGCGCGGGGTTTTAATCCTCGCTACTACTAAGCGGTCTCTACCGTGCCCTCCCGGGACATGCCATACTAGTAGCGAGGGGTACAAACCCGCGCTACTAATAAGTTGATAGTAGTAGCGCGGTTTTACACCCCTCGCTACTACTAAGTATGAGGTAGGTGAAATCCCCGTATCCTCAGCCGAATCCCTCCTCTCTCCCTCACTTTCCCCCTCTCTCACTTTGCTCGTCTCTCCCTCATACTCCAACGGTGGCCGCCGCTGGTACACTCTGCTTTCTTTGCCCCTCCCTCTCCGAGATCCTCGGTGGGCGGTCGCCGGAGCTCCTCGCCGCCGCCAAGAGGCGGAAGCGCGACCACGTCATCCTCCTCCTCGCCGCCTTCACGTCTTCTTCTTGCTCCAGGTCAGCCCTCCTCCCCCCTCTCCGATTCGATCCGGAACGCTAGCTGAC
This sequence comes from Triticum urartu, assembly GCF_056163025.1. Classification (NCBI taxonomy): domain Eukaryota; kingdom Viridiplantae; phylum Streptophyta; class Magnoliopsida; order Poales; family Poaceae; genus Triticum; species Triticum urartu. The sequence goes on along the minus strand of NC_141875.1, from coordinate 480,082,693 downwards.
CCATCTCCCTCCTCCTCCGGCAGCACGAGGGCGACTTCTCGTTCCGGAAGACGTGGACCGCCTCCTGCCACCGCTCGTCACCGACCTCAACTGCGACAACCGCCGCGAGGTGTTGCTCCCCACACACGATGCCAAGATGCAGGTCCTCCAGCTCCTGGCCCATGCCGGGCTGGCCTCCGCGGCCGCCCTCGACGGCTTCCACGAGGCACGCGTCATGGATGAGATCTCCCTGCTCCCAGCCAACGTGCGCGTGTCATGGGGTCGAGATTTTTTTTTTGGTTTTTCAAATTAATAGTAGTAGTGCGGGTCACGGATACGCGCTACTACTAACACACGTACTAGTAGCGCAGGATGCACCGCGCTACTACTACTAGTTAGCTGTAGCGCCGTAGTAGTAGCGCAGGCACCCGCGCTACTACTAGCTTTTGACCCGCGCTACTACTAGGCTTTTTCCTAGTAGTGTTCTTTGGCCTCTTTTATTTATTTTTAAAGTCTGGAGTCTCATCCCGACTTGTGGGGGAATCATAGTCTCCATCATCCTTTCCTCACTGGGGTAATGCTCTAATAATGATGATCAGCACACTTTTATTTACTTACAACTCAATATTACAACTCGATATCTAGAACAAAGATATGACTCTATATGAATGCCTCCGGTGGTGTACCGGGATGTGCAATGATCTAGCGTAGCAATGACATCAAAAAATGGACAAGCCATGAAAACATCATGCTAGTTATCTTACGATCATGCAAAGCAATATGACAATGAATGCTCAAGTCATGTATATGATGATGGTGAAAGTTGCATGGCAATATATCTCGGAATGGATATGGAAAAGGCCTACTAATGGCGCACCAGTTTTGCCTACTAATGGCGCATCACTGGTGCGCCATTAGTAGCACGCCACTAGTAATTTTTACTAATGGCGCACCATTGGTGCGCCATTAGTATCTGGTATACTAATGGCGCACCACCAAGTGCGCCATTAGTATATAACACCATGCGCCATTAGTGTGCCTCCCAGGGGCCATATTTAACCATGTGCTTTGGCACACTAATGGTGCACTGCGGATAGATGCGCCATTAGTATACTTGGCATACTAATGGCGCACTCTGTCCTGATGCGCCATTAGTATCCTTTGGCATACTAATGGCGCACTCTGTCTTGATGAGCCATTAGTATCCTTTAGCATACTAATGGCGCACCTTGTGGTGATGCGCCATTAGTATGAATATTTGGTTTTTTTTACTTTTCTGATTTTTGCACAGGTTACAAAATATATTATTTGACAGAATATAGACAGTAGCACATAGCAACAGCAGATTCATCGAATACAATAGAAGATTAGTCTCCGAATACAATTTATCATATTAGTCTCCGAATTCAAAAGACCGAACAAAGATAAAACATTACAAGTCTCGAGACCGCGAGTATCGAGTTTGTCTTCACATTACAAGTCGATATCAATCATCTAAACTACCAACACATAGAAGAGAGCTGCGGTCATCACGATGAGCATCATCGCGATCAAACTATTCTTCATCCGGTTCCTCCAACGCTCCCTCCTCTCTCCCGCTAGATAGCGGGCGTATCTAGATTCGGCCTCCGCCCTAGTGGTGTACCCTTTGTAACTGTTACCGCTGAAACGGTGAACCTGTCTCCGACACTCCTCCCAGTCGTCGTAGACTCCGGGAACCTTACCCTTGTACATGACATACGACGGCATCTCTATGCACAAGCCAAACAACAGACAATACATACATAAGCAATATATAAGTATGCAACAAAAGGATCGGAAGAGAAAAGCAAGACATTAATAGCATGATTCATGGTCCTACTAATAAATAGCATCAATTACATCTAAGTTGAACGACTGTCCAAACCAAAGAGACATACAATTCATTAAAGTTTAATTACAACATGAGCCAATCAATGTTTCAGAACTACACATCACTACTTTCGACTCGACTCATGGACGGGAGCGTGGATGAAGCCGCCGTCTGTCGTGATGGTCATGAAATCGCGGGCGTTGTCAGCCTGCATTTGTAGCATTCCGTCTATCTCAATGTTGGACGGTTGATATCTGAGGAAGAACTGCCCCGAGGTATGAAGGACATCTTGATGGATGATGTCCGCAAACTCCGACTGGATGCGAAAGAATTCTTGTCTGATGTCCGCGTCCTGGATTGCCGACAGGCTCGCGGCCCAATCTTTGAGATTATTTGGTAGCAGAAGGTGATGATGGTCCCTTACGATCGCCCGCATGTGATGGAGGGCGTAGTAGGCATCCTTCTGACCGCCAGGCAGCTGCTTGACGCAGCAGAACATCGTATTGTGGGCGAACACGTGTTTGCCGTACTTACGAACTGCCCCGATGAAGGTGCCTCCAGATTTGGCGTAGCCAGGGAGAACATCATCAAGAACTTTCTTGATATTTGTGTAGTCTATCTAGGAGTTACGGTTCGGGTCGAAATACATGGCCATGGAATATTTCGGGCTTAAGAGGATGAGTGTGCAATGTGTGTCACTGCACAGAACACGGAATGTTAGAAAAAAAAGAACAATCAAAATCTAAGAAATCATATGTTACGGGGCGGTTAAGGGATGACTTACTCGGGAAAGTAAGCCACAAGGAAGTTATCCTTATCTGGGTTTGCCAGAATGACGTCTTCGAGGTGTGAACTCGCGACTCGGTGGTCCCCAGCGCTGCTCAAGAGCTTGGCACGCTTGTAGAAGGGGTCAACAATCACGATGTCCGGGGTCTTGTCTCTAATGATCCGCATCTCCATACTCAGTGAAAACAGCCGAACGAAGGTGTAGTGCAGCGGATGAAGGTTGAACATAGCAAAGATGTCATCAAACCGCAGGGCGATCGTACCCCCGATGGCGCCATCCACAAAGCCCTTGCCCTCTGGCACCTTGGCCACGAAAACCGGGTATGCCACGTCATTCTCTCTAAGACGCCGCTTCTCCAAAGAAAGAACACTGTCGTGCAGACTCCGCATAGCACCGGTTGCAGCATTGAGCATATTTGTCGGTAGCGTCGCCCTACCCGCCACATGCACCCTCCTCGAGATATCCTTAGGTGAAGGTGGCCCGTCCTGAGCACGGATCGTACTCGGTGCCGGCTGGCTCGCACCGGCGCCCTTTTTAGTCGGCCGTTTCCGGCCCTTCTTCTTGATCTACTGTAATGGGACCGAGTTCTGCTCACAGACCGCCTTCTTGAGCGTGTTGGGGCTGATAATATTTGGCACCTCTGCTATATGAGGCTCGGTGAAGGCGGCAGCTGGAGGTGTCTCCTGAGAACTGAACGCTAGACGACGCCTGTTGCAATTGGGTTTCTCCGCCGTAACAGCTAGATCGCGGTCGTCTTGTTTGGGTTCTTGAGAAGGAGGCCCGCAGAACTCGTCACCGTACCCATGTTCGGCAAAGTACTTATCAACGTTGGTAAATGTACCATCATCGTTGTCATCGTTGTCCGGATCCTATGCCATATGCATGTCCGGATCCTGTGCCATAGGGATGTCCAGCATGTCCGTTAGCGTTGTGGCGTTCTTGCCATGGCTTGGCGCCAGCATGACTGGCGGTCTTGTCTGTGGGGTGGTGTCCCCCGCCCCCAAACGAATCTGGCTCTTCGGCCAAAGCAGGGGCCAGCTCAGGCGCTGAGGGTCATCTCATCTTCTTCGTCGGCCCCAGCGGGTCGAATCAGAGGTAACAGCTCGTCGCAGCCTGGCAGCACCCGAACCACTTCAACCTTATACATTGTGGGTGGCATCGGATTACCGTGGAACACGGGGTTGCCCGGTTGAACTATTTTGCCCTTGGCGACATCGACCAACTCGCCGCCCACGAAGTGCAGGAGAGTGCAAGGAACGTCGGCGGCACCCTGCGAAAACATGTAGGCATCAGGGATCCCCGGTCAAAGGCAAGGAGATGAAGTCCTCGGCCGAGACTTAGTTACCGTGATGCCGTCAAGCTTGGCTAATGTTGAGGCACCGCCAACGGCGGGCGTGCAACTGACGGAGGGGCCGCTTGCTGGCGAGGTGCCGGCCGGCGTACACCCGGGTGCATTAAGCTCCAATGCCGGTGTCGGAGACACCAATACCGCCGCCGCCGGAGACACCAATGGTGCCGCTGCCGTAGACACCAATACCGCCGCCGCCGGAGACACCAATGGCGCCACCTGCGCGTTGTGCGAGTTGCTGGCCGTGAAGCTGGGAATCAGGGGCGGCCCCTGTTGGCCACCCGCAATCCACATCGTTATCCCATGAATCAAGGTAGGCATAATGCCGGTGAGCGTCGATCCCAGTTGTTGTTGCACTTGCTCTTGGACCATCTCCGGAATCCGCGCCACTTGCGCCTTGAGTGCTTCAACCTCGCGCGACTAGCTTTTCGAGCTGGTCTTTTTCTCCTTTCGCCCACCAGCGGTATAGTATGACAACCATTTTGTGGACAAGCCTTTGCCGGCCACACGACCAGCTGACGTTGGCTTACTGAGCTTATCCTTGTTTTTCATTACGTTCAACGCCCTATTCAAAGGGGTGTCGAAAGGGGAGCTCTGAGACGACCCCGCGCTACTGCTTTCTTTGTCCTATGGAAGGAACGTGAACCATTTAGAAATATTGGGGATTAATTAGAATGCAACCATATGGAGCTAATTATGCGGGGGTGTATTCCTTACCAGAACAAGCTCAAGCGCCTTGGTCTTTGGATCCGTGGTAAGCTCCTTTGTTACCGGGTCCTCCTTGTACCGGGCCCTGAGAAAGTTCCTGGTCTGCTTGTCACTGTATTTCTCGAAGCGGGGCGGTAGGCCTTGCTCGGCACGCTCTGCGTCCTCCTTGTCCCATACAGGCTCCGCCACTCTGTAACCGCCGGGACCGAGTTGGTGGACCCCTATGTTCAACTGCCGCATTTCTTTCCCCCACTTACTTGATTCGGAGGTTGCGGGGCTCTCGCACTTTATCTTGAACTCCTTGTAGTCATCTTCGCTCATCAAAGGATATTTCGCCTTGATCTTCTCATAACTATCACCTTTGTCAATCATTGCCTTCACCGTGCTTTTCCAAGTAGACAGGGCCGTGCTCATCGTCGTGAGGGCGGCACCGTTCACTTTATTACCCGAGGGGCGTGTGTTTGTGAACTCAGCGGGGAACTTGTATCGTTCGTGCAGCTTCGTGAAGAGGAGGCTGCGCAAATTCCCTCGGTCCTTATGCCTTAGGTTCTCGGTGTTGATCGAGGCGGTGCTTCGGAGAATGCAACCGAGCTGAATTGAGTACCCCTTGACTACGTGTTTGGGCGCCGTCGGATGCCCGTCGGAGTTCACTTCAGTAAATTCCTCCCTGACGGTGCCGTGCACGTTCAGGCGCTGGTCCTTCCATTGCCTCTTCGGTTGGCTGCCATCTGTGCGTGTGCCGCCATCATCAGTGGTGGCATCCACGACGCCATCATCAGTGGTGTCATCCCCGACGCCACTAGGGGTTGTGTAGTCAGGATCGGTGTCTTCCGTGTCGTCCTCATAGCGGTGAGGTTCTTCCTCCAACTCCTGGGACAGCTCCCAGAATTGCTTGTCTCCCGAACCGTCGACCTCATCGTTGTGGGCCATGTTTCGCTCTAAATAGGAAAAAAGTTTGGTCAAAAATTTGGTTATTGTCAAGGAACAAGATCATGGTCTCATCATTTAGGGTTTGTCGACACCGAGGCATCCTAAAAGCTAAGCTTTTATCATTTAGGGTTTGTCGACGCCGAGGCACCCTAAAAGCCTAAGCGTACATCATTTAGGTTCTCATCGACACCGAGGCACCCTAAAAGCCAAGGTTTCATCATTTAGGGTTTGTCGACGCCGAGGCACCCTAAATGCTAAGTTTTCATCATTTAGGGTTTATCGATGCCGAGGCACCCTAGGTTGGGCCTAATCACTTGGCACTAATCAGTTGGCTCTATTGCCACCTATGTTGGTTTATCATCTAGGGTTTATCGATGCTAAGGAGAATTTCAAAGTTGGGCCTAATCACTTGGCTCTATTGCCACCTATGGTTTAATGCAGCAAGAATAAAGGGGCAGTTGATCCTACTTAATTAAGTACTAAGATACCCCGGCCCATGCATTAGTAGCAAGTACCTCATATGTCCGATTTTTAGCAAAGTCATGCTAAAATTCACGGAAAATTTCAGCATGACCTTTGCTGAAAATAGGACATATGGAGTACCCGAATTTGCCGGAACGGAAGTTAATCGACATTCCGGCAAACTCAAGGGCCTCTCGGGGTACCTGCAAAATCATCACGACACGAAGGGCCTCTCAAGGGCCTCAAGCAGCAGCGGCGTCTCCCAGGACCCCATTTTTTTGCTAAATTTCTTTAAGCAACCATTAGAGCAGAAAATTCAGCATATTTCTATACAACAGCACTGTAAAGATGAAGAACAGTTCTACAACAGCCCATTTATATACAATAGCATCTTTGGTCATACCAATTTCTGAAACAATTCAAATCTGAACTGTATCTTTGGTCATACAAATCTCTGAAACTATACAAATATGAAATATATATCTTTGATCATCATCTTTGCATGTCTTTCTCAATGCGATCACAAGTAATTCAGAGGCATCACAAGTAATTCAGAGCATCACAAGGCATTAGTAGTTCAGTACATGAACAAGTTTTACAAAGCACATCAATATGTTACAGCAAACAAGAGTTCTGAAATTTGTTTCCCTAACTGAATTAACTGAATTTTTAGTAACCGAATAAACTGAATTTTCAAAACTGCAAGAAGCCATTTAAAAAAATCATCTCATCTCATATGAGGAGTGTTAATCCTAAGACTAATAGTTTGTTGTGCAGTACAGCTACAGTGATGCCCTGTCCATTTGTCCCTCCCCAACTAGATACTAGAGTAGCACTGTTGATGCCCTGTTCTTGCTGAACTTTATGACAGTATATACAACAACTTATCCTAAATGTGGCTAGAACTGCAGATTTACAAATTAAAGGACACAAACTCAAGCAAGCTTCCTGAACAATACCCTGACAGAAAACATAGGACAAGCAATGAATTTCTATAACCAGTAAGAACAAGGGGATGATTTTAGCAAGTTAAGTGCAGCTCTAGCACCCTGTGCATGAAATGTATCATGTATCAAACCATCAATTAGCTGCTGAAAATCATAAATGTACCATGTGAACATATAATACCTTCACGAGCGAACTCAATGAGTGTGAACCAACAGAGTGTGGGTCACCACAGATTGTGTAGTCAAAAACCTTCAGGACAGAGTGAAAATAGTTACAATATGCTTGCAAGTAATTTGAGGAGGGAACTACACTACACTACATACCCCAATTTGAGAAGAGCGGGAACTACAGTACACAGCACTACACTACATGGTCACTACTACTCGAATTTGGAAATAATAATCCAGGCTGCCAAAGTATAGCACAGGAGCAACGATATTAAACCTAGTAGCACTACTGAACCTAATTGAACCTAGGCAATACTCCAACTGAATGCTGGACCATGCATGTTCTCACTACTAAACCCCAAGAGAAAAACTCAGTAACAAATGGAGTAACAGATTAACAAATAACAGTACACAAGAACTAAACTTTGGTTAACTGAATGCATTAGCTACTAAGCTGTCCAGATTAACAAACTACAGTGCACAAATCTCCTGTCATCATCAGTAACAAAATTCAGATTAACAGATTACTTCCATATGTCAATTTACAGTGCACAAACTTTACTGTTATCATCATCAGTAACAAAATTCAGACATTACAGGTGGAGTTGGGGGGTGAAGTAGTCATAGTAGAAGGCGTTGCAGGTGTTTATCTGCGGCCATCACGAATCCATTCATCATTACCCAGGGAACAGAGACTGATAAATTTGTCAATTTTAGAAGAAAAGGAACGAATTACTAGCATGGCATCTCCATTCTCCATTGTCTTTCTGTCTAAACCTAGGAACACAGTCATTACTGTTTGTCTGAACCTAGGAACCTAGGAACCTAGGAACACAGGAGAGGGAGGAAGGAGGAAGGAGGAGAGGTACCTGGGCGGGAGGACGGCGGCAGCGGCTGGAGGACGGCGTCGTCGACGAACTCGAGGGCGGGGGCACCAGATGCTCCTCTCGTTGATGGGGGTTGGTGAGGAGCAGGTGGACGGCGTCGTGGTTGGCAAGGCGGCGCTGCCTCCGAGGCTCTGCCTCCAAGGAGGTGGTTGGTGCCTTGGCGGCCGGCGGTGGCGGAGGCCTGGAGGATGGAGGGACCGAGAGGGAGAGATGGAATCGGGGGCACAGGGGCGCGGGGGCGGCGGGGGTGGAGTCCGGCGGGGGTGGGGGCGCGGGGGCGCGGGGGCGGCGGGGGTGGGGGCGCGGGGGCAGCGGGGGTGGAGTCCGGTGAGGGTCGGGGCGGCGGCGTCGTGGGTCGGGGCAGCGCACGGGTGGATCTGGTGGCGAGGGAGAGAGGGTCGAAGGGGATTATCTGGCGAGGGAGAGGGAGATAGCTAGGGGGAAGCTTACTAATGGCGGACCACACCTCGGTGCGCCATTAGAAATCTTTTTTTTAGATAGCAATGGCGCACCCCGCAGCGATGCGCCATTAGAAATATTTTTTTAGATAGCAATGGCGCACCCAAGCAGCGGTGCGCCATTAGAAATCTTTTTTTAGATAGCAATGGCGCACCCCACAGCGGTGCACCATTAGAATTTTTTTTATTACAGTTCGAGCACATGTTATATTGCACCTAACCCAATCCACATCAGAACCCGCCCACTAGCCCGACTGGTCAGCACGCAGCACACACACCAGGAGGTCTTGGGTTTGATTCCCAGGCTCCGCAATATTATTTTTTTGCATTTTAAATGTTGTTTGATATTTATTTGTGTTTAAATATGTTCAAACGTGTTTAAATCATAACAGTAATATTTTTTATAAAAACAGTCATAATTTTTTTAAAAATATATTCAAATTTGTTACTTGAAAATATCATCGGCGGCGGCGGTGGAGCGGGGGAGGGTGCGGGGGGTGCCCATTGGCGGCGGTGGAGCGGGGGAGGGTGCGGGGGGCCGGGTGCTCGTCGGCGGCGGTGGAGGGGGATCGAGATCGAGTGTCCTCATGAATTCAAAAAGTGCCTGTGAAATTTAAAAATATTCAGGATATCAAAAATTGCCCATGAAATACAATCAAGAAATGAAGACTACGATTTAAATACAATCGATCTTAGCTAGCTATCTGTTCACAATCTTCTTGCCCTTCTTTTTCGCAAATGGAGTTCTTCTGTGGAACGGACGTCCTTTAGGAAGGGTGGTCCTGCTTCTTCTTGTGGTGTGTGCTGCTACTTCATCGTCGTCGTCATGTTCGATCTTCGGGTCGCCGTACTTGTCGAAGTCTTGCTCATTGGCTACTCCATCCATTCCGATGATCTTCCTTTTGCCTCTCCTCACGACAGCACGACTGGGCTTTGACGGGTCGGTAATGAAGAAGCATTGGTCCACTTGGGAAGCCAGTACCCATGGCTCATTTTTCGCGGTGACGTTTGCACCCGCGGTCTTGGATTTGGCTTCGGGTATAACCATGGTGGTGCAATACCGGTCTTCTTTTAGGACGCTCTTGGCCCATCTGACACGGAACATCAGGACCTTCTCTCCAGCGTAGCTCAGCTCCCAGATCTCCTCGATCCTTCTGTAGTATCTGTCCTTGTCGTTACCGGTGTAGGATTCCATCGTTACCCCGGAGTCCTGATAACCATCGCTCTTCATGTCCTTGTTCTCGGTGTAGAATGTGTAGCCGTTGATATCGTACGCCTCATAGGTCATCAGGTTGTGCTCGGCGCCCTGTGACAAGGAGAATATGAGTTGTTCTTCCGTGGAAGAATCCTCATGTAAAGGGTACGACAGAAGCTTCTGCTTGAACCAATGCGTGAAACATGAGTTGTGCACTTTGATTATATCTCCGTCCGTCCTCTGTTGGCCTCGGTCATTGTACGTCTTCTCAATAAAGGTTTTGTGCTCTACCACCCAAGGATCGACCACGTCTATGTGTTGTAGCGCGACTAGGTTTTCTCTTTCAAAGTCGGCGAGTCAACCCTCGAAGTCAACATGCATTTCACGGCGACCCTCACGGTGACCCCATCCAGCGAGCCTGCCAAGGTGCCTGTTGACGGGCAGACCAACGGGGTTCTCTATGCCTAGATAATTTGTGCAGTAGGAGATGCACTCTTCGGTCAGAAAGCCCCTGGCTATACTTCCCTCTGGACGTGACATGTTGCGAACGTATCCTTTGATGACACCATTCATCCTTTCGAACGGCATCATGCTGTGCAAGAACGTCGGCCCGAGTTGGATGATATCCTCCACGATATGGACCAGCAGATGCACCATAACGTCGAAGAATGCGGGCGGGAAGTACATCTCAAGCTCGCATAGTATCACCATGATCTCTTCCTGTAGCCTTCTGGGTTGCCTCATGCCAATCGACTTCCGAGAGATGACGTCGAAAAAGTTGCATAGGCCAAATAGCGTTTGACGGACGTGCGCGTCCATGATCCCACGGATTGCAACTGGAAGTATCTGCGTCATCAGCACGTGACAGTCGTGAGACTTCATCCCGCTGAACTTCTGCTTCGCTGGGTCTAGGTATCTGCTTATCTTCCCCGCGTAACCATAAGAAGTTTTACTCCTATGAGGCAGGTGAAAAACTGCTCGATCTCGTCCTGACTTAGAGTGAAGCACGCGGGAGGGTAGTCACTTCCGGTCTTCTTGGCCTTTTTTCCTTTGCGACGAGTTTCTGTGTCCTGCTTCGCCTCATCATCATCATTAGCATGAAGCTCCTGCCTGATGCCCATTGATTTCAAGTCTGCCCTTGCTTTCGGCCCATCTTTGGTCCTCTCTGGCATGTTGAGTAGGGTACCAAGCAGACTCTCGCACACGTTCTTCGTGATATGCATGGCATCAAGGCTGTGAGGCACACGGTGGATCTTCTAGTACGGCAAGTCCCAGAAAACAGACCTCGTTTTCCATACCTTCAGCAGCAGCTCTGGCGCCTTTCGCTTCTTTCCCGACTCTGGCGCCTTTTGCTTCTTTCCCGGTAGTGGGCAATCTTTCCAATTTTTCAACAGCTCGTCTATTTCCTCGCCGCTCCTCGTACGCGGGCGTTTTCGGGGTTCGGTTTCACCATCGAACAGATCCTTGCGTTTCCTCCACGGGTCATCGTCGCAAAGCCACCTTCGATGTCCCATGAACACGGTTTTTGAAGACCCGGGATCTCTATCTAGCTGGCGATACATTGTGTCATCCATGCACCTTACGCATCCAGAAAATCTGTGGACTACCTGCCCCGCGAGATATCCGTAACCGAGATAGTCGTGCACCGTCGTGAGCAGTGCGGCTCTCATAGGGAAATATTCTTTCTCTGCGGCGTCCCACGTATTGGCTGGCGTTTTCCACAGCGTGTCTAGCTCCTCTTTAAGCAGCCCCAGATATAGATTGATGTCGTTCCCTGGTTGTTTCGGCCCTTCAATTAGCATACTCATGTGAATGTATTTCCTCTTCATGCACAACCAGGGGGGAAGGTTGTACATCCACACAAACACAGGCCACGTGCTATGTGTGCTTCTCTGGCTACCAAACGGATTGACTCCATCGGTGCTTGCGCCCAGCACGATGTTCCTTGGATCCTTCCCAAATTCTGGGTATTCGAAGTTCAACGCTTGCCACTGGCTCGCATCCTTAGGGTGACTCAGCATCTTGTCTTTTTTATTTATCTCCAGATCATTTCCGTCATCTTCCCGCTTCTTCTCCTCCCTATCCGCGTGCCAACGCAGGAGCTTTGCTACCTTAGGGTCCGCGAAATACCGCTACAGACAAGGAGTGATCGGAAAGTACCACACCGATTTTCAAGGAGCTTTCTTCCTCTTCTTGTATCGAGTGACGCCGCACACCGGACATATGGTAGACTCCGCGTGCTCGTCCCGATAAATGATGCAATTGTTCATGCACACATGGTATTTCACGTGCGGTAAATCCAGAGGACACACGATTTTCTTCGCCTCCTCAAAACTGGTCGGGCACTTGTTCCCCTTGGGAAGACATTCGTGCCAGAATGACATGTTCTCGTCGAAGCATGCGTCGGTCATTTTGTGTTTTACCTTCATCTCCAGAGCCATGAGCGTTACTTTCAGGCGGGTATCCTCGGGCCTGCATCCTTCATACAATGGAGTAACCGCGTCTATCTCCAGATGATCCAGCTTGGCTTTCTCTCGGGCGGCAGCTCTTGCGTTATCCGTCTGCTTGAGAAGCAGCTCTTGAATATGAGGGTCCTGCACCCAGCCTCCATCGTCGTCTGCTCCAGCATCTTCATCTTCATGATCATGCTCTTCGTCTTGATCTTCCTCATCATCATGTACGACATCTTCTACATGATGACTATGTACAGCATCACCGTCGTGATCATGTCCTGGAGATTCTTCGTCTTCTCGCCCGCCCTCGCCGCGGTGGTACTTGTCTTGTTGCCATTCCTCATTTCTTGCCCGGCCCCCATGGACGACTTCATAGTCATCTTCATAACCTTGCCACCGATAGCCATCCATGAAACCACGCAAGAGCAGGTGGTCCCGCACCTGCCCGGAATCCGGGTCCGCAATAAGGCTCTTCAGCTTGCATCTTCGACACGGACATCTTATCTCCATCTCGTTCTTTTGAAGCATCTCAGCCTTTGTGGAGCTCAAAAACCTATTCGCGATGCCTTCGGTCATCGTGCGGACCATGGTCGCCTGCGGGGTAGAGCAAAACGATATTTTAGAACCAACAAAAAAGTTGGCATGACCTTCCCTAAAAATAGGACAAAAAAGAATGCATAGTGCCAAAATTCTTGCCGAAACGGAAATGAATCAACATTCCGGCAAAATATTGGCAACTGTCGCATTTCAAATACCGATACCTGCAAACACAAACATATATGCAACACCACAAACACATGCAACACCACAAACATACATAGATCTAGCTAGGCCACAAAAAGTGCATGTGCATGTTGTTGGAGCGAGCTAGGGAGAAAAAAAGTAGATCTACATCATGAAGATAGCTTTCCCCTTACTTACCTATCAAAAAAGGTAATTTCACCACTTAATTTTGATGAATCTATGGTGGAAATGAGGTGAGGAGGAGGAGGCAGCCGAAAGCTTGGAGAAGGAGGTGGAGGGAATGAAGTGGGGAAGTGAGTGGGTAGGTGTGGGGCTGTCCAAAATATCTTGTTGGGGTCCCAGGTTACTAATGGCGCACCACCTGCAGGTGGTGCGCCATTAGTAGTTTTGCAGAAAAGTAAAAAATATATATATATACTAATGGCGCACTTCTACAGGGTGCGCCATTAGTAGTTTAAACTAGTAATGGCGCACGGTGAGGCGGTGCGCCATTAGTAGTTTTGCAAGAATAAGAATAAAAAAAATTCAGTACTGACGCACTCTATGCATGGTGCGCCATTACTAGTTAGAACTAGTAATGGCGCACCAGACATAGGATGCGCCATTAGTATGTATGTAAAAATAAAAAAAACTATCACTAGTGGCGCACCTGTTTTCTGGTGCGCCATTAGTGTCTTCCACACTAATGGCGCATCACCAACTGGTGCGCCATTAGTATATAGTAGTGGCGCACTACTTCCCTGGTGCGCCATTAGTGTCAATCCTATCTATAGCCCTTTTTCTAGTAGTGGAAATGCCATGATAGGTAGGTATGGTGGCTGTTTTGAGGAAGGTATATGGTGGGTCTATGGTACCGGCGAAAGTTGCGCGGTACTAGAGAGGCTAGCAATGGTGGAAGGCTGAGAGTGTGTATAATCCATGGACTCAACATTAGTCATAAAGAACTCACATACTTATTGCTAAAATCTATTAGTCATCGAAACAAAGTACTACGCGCATGCTCCTAGGGGGGATAGATTGGTAGGAAAAGACCATCGCTCGTCCCCGACCGCCACTCATAAGGAAGACAATCAATAAATAAATCATGCTCTGACTTCGTTACATAACGGTTCACCATACGTGCATGCTACGGGAATCACAAACCTCAACACAAGTATTTCTACAATTCACAACCACCCACTAGCATGACTCTAATATCACCATCTTTATATCGCAAAACTATTGCAAGGAATCAAACATATCACATTCAGTGATCTACAAGTTTTATGTAGGATTTTATGACTAACCATATGAATGACCAATTCCTGTCATCTTTCTAAATAGATATAAGTGAAGCAAGAGAGTTTAATTCTTTCTACAAAAGATATGCCCACGCTCTAACAAATATAAGTGAAGCAAAAGAGCATTCTATAAATGGCGGTCGTATATGTAAAGAGAAACATGCAATCCAAGCTTCAAATGATATAAGTGAAGCACATGAAGCATTCTATAAAACCATACTCAAAAGATATAAGTGAAGTGCAATGAGCATTCTATAAATAAACCAAGGACTATCTCATACCAGCATGGTGCATAAAAGAAAAATGAAAACTAAATGCAAAAGACGCTCCAAGATTGCACATATCGCATGAACGAAACGAATCTGAAAACATACCGATACTTGTTGAAGAAAGAGGGGATGCCTTCCGGGGCATTCCCAAGCTTAGACGCTTGAGTCTCCTTGAATATTTACTTGGGGTGCCTCAGGCATCCCCAAGCTTGAGCTCTTGCCTCTCTTCCTTCTTCTCACATCGAGACCTTCTCGATCATCGAACACTTCATCCACACAAAACTTCAATAGAAAACTCGGTAAGATCCGTTAGTATAATAAAGCAAATCACTACTCTAAGTACTGTTGCAAACCAATTCATATTTTGTTTTTGCATTGTGTCTACTGTAATATAACTTTTTCATGGCTTAATCCACTGATATAATTCGATAGTTTCATCAAAACAAGCAAACTATGCATCAAAAACAGAATCTGTCCAAAACAGAACAGTCTGTAATACTCTGAACATTCACCATACTCCTGTTACTTGCAAAATTCTACAAAAATTAGAAAAAATAAAAAATTTGTATAGGAAGACAGTGCAAAAAGAATCAGAACTATTTGACATTCCAGCTAAAAATGTAAAATCGCGCAGTACAGCCAAAGTTTCTGTCCTGCACCGTACAAACCATCAAGCAAATGTAAACGTCCTAAAGGCAAACCTTGGCACATTATTTTTATAATACAATGGAATTGTACAAGGGGATAATTATTTTTATTGAAAATTTTCTGTAATCAAGATTCACAAAGTTTCCGTGAGCATGAACAAAGTTCAAGGCTAGCTCCCACTTCAACAATGCTTGTCTTTCTCACTTTCGCTTTCCTTTTTGAAAAAGTTTTGGGTTCCCCTCTTTATTTTTGTTGTTTTTAAACTATATAAAAGCACTCAACAGAAATAAATGACTCTCTAAAACTTCCGGGTTGTCTCCCTGGCAGCACTTTCTTTAAAGCCATTAAGCTAGGCATATAGTGCTCAAGTAATGGATCCACCCGGATCCCAAGGTATATCAAAGCCAATTTTAATTAACAATGATTTATAATTTAGTAGTGAGCACAAAGTAACATATATCATGCAATAACGAAGTCTAACTCTCTTCCTATGCATCGGCATGTCATAAAAGAACAATTCATGCACACAAAGTAAAGGCCAATGCATAGTATAAACAGTTTCTTGCAATTTTATCATATTGGAAACATAGAGAGGTGGAGATATAGTTTCTCTCTCATAATAATTGCAAGTAGGAGCAGCAAGCACATGCATATTATATTCATCAAAATCATCATGTGCAATGGTAAAAGGCAACCCATCAATATATTCCTTAATAAGAGCAAACTTCTCCGATATAGTGTAGTTTGGAGAATTCAAAAAGATAATAGGACTATCATGTGTGGGTGCAATAGCAACAATTTCATGTTTAACATAAGGAACTATAGCAAGTTCATCTCCATAAGCATAATTCATATTGGCATCTTGGCCACTAGCATAGCAAGCATCATCAAAAATGGATATTTCAAAAGAATCGACGGGATCATAGCAATTATCATAGCATTCATCCTTCGGTAAGCACGAAGGGAAATTAAACAATGTATGAGTTGAAGGGTTACTCTCATTAGAAGGTGGGCACGGGTGATCAATCCGCTCTTCCTCCTTTTGTTCTTCGCTCTCCTCCTCATCTTTTTCATCCAATGAGCTCACAGTTTCATCAACTTCTTCTTCCATAGATTCCTGCAAAAATATTAGTCTCTTCTCGGACAGCGGATACTTTCTTAATAAGCGCATTAATTTCGTAATTGTATTCATAATTCTCATAACAATATTTCAGGATAGCTAAATTTTCAGGTCTATAAACAACATCATCAAAATCTTCAAACTCTTTAAACATAGATTCAATTTCATAAGCACCATTAAAAGCAACAAATTCTTCTATTTGTTCCACATCATAGTAATCATATATACTATTAGCATAAGAATCTAAGGTTTCATTATCATTAAATTCACATGAAAAGGGAAGGTGTGGAGCCTTCACCATAGAGCAACAAGTATAATCATATCTCAAGCATAGTTGCCTAGCATACCAATTCAATATATGAATTTGATTCCATAATAGTTTCCCTTTTTGTGTCAAGCGGTAATCCCTAAAGTATTCACGTTGATCCAACGTTACCCCCATTACATAATTGAATGGGGTTTTCTCTGGATTATTAAATTAGTACATAATATTTTTCACATAACCAGCATCGAGGGTTTTAGGAGGTTCCCCATCTCCATGAGTAGCAAGTACACCTAATTTTTTTGGTATTTCGTGTTCCATATCCATAACTAAAGATAGATAACAACTAAGAACAACAAATAAAAATTACTTAGTGATAAAGCAAACAAGCACACACGAGAATATTCACCCCACGCTATTGCTCTCCGGCAACGGCGCCAGAAAAAGGTCTTGATAACCCACAAGTATAGGGGATCGCAACAGTTTTCGATAAGTAAGAGTGTCGAACCCAACGAGGAGCTAAAGGTAGAACAAATATTCCCTCAAGTTCTATCGACCACCGATACAACTCTACGCGCGCTTCACGTTCGCTTTACCTAGAACAAGTATGAAACTAGAAGTACTTTGTAGGTGTTGTTGGATTGGTTTGCAAGATAATAAAGAGTACGTAAATAAAAAGTAGGGGCTGTTTAGATAAAGAAAAAATAAAGTAAATATAGCGAGTGTGGAAAAGTGGTGGTAGGAGTTGCGAAATTGCCCCTAAGCAATTGACTACTTTACTAGACCGATAGCAAGTATTATGTGGGAGAGGCCACTGCTAGCATGTCATCCCTGACTTGGAATTCTATGCACTTATGATTGGAACTATTAGCAAGCATCCGCAACTACTAATGTTCATTAAGGTAAAACCCAACCATAGCATTAAGATATATTGGTCCCCCTTCAATCCCGTATGCATCAATTTCTATGCTAGGTTGAAGCTTATGTCACTCTTACCCTCCAATACATAGTCCTATCAACATACAACTAACCCTAGGGTGTGATCCACGCGCGCAATCATATGATGGGCACCAAAGGACAGCAACATAACCACAAGCAAATTAAATCAATCATATCAATTCATCAACCACCGATAGGACAACAAAAATCTACTCAGACATCATAGGATGGCAACACATCATTGGATAATAATATGAAGCATAAAGCACCATGTTAAAGTAGAGGGTACAGCGGGTTGCGGGAGAGTGGACCGCTGTAGATAGAGGGGGAAAGGTGATGGAGATGTTGGTAAAGATGGCGGAGGTGTTGGTGTAGATCGCGGTGATGATGATGGCCCCCGGTGGCACTCCGGTGCCACCGGAAGCGAGGGGGAGAGAGACCCCCTCCTTCTTCTTCTTCTTCCTTGACCTTCTCCCTAGATGGGAGAAGGGTTTCCCCTCTAGTCCATGGCCTCCATGGCACGGGAGGGGCGAGAGCCCCTCCGAGATTGGATCTGTCTCTCTGTCTCTCTCTGTTTCTGCGTTCCCAGATTCTTCCCTTTCACCGTTTCTTATATTCCCGGAGATCCATAACTCCGATTGGGCTGAAATTTTGACATGATCTCTATCCAGAAATTAGCTTTCTTGCGGCAAAAGAAGGGAATCAACCGCCTTACTGGGTGGCCACGAGGGTTAGGGGTGCGCCTGCCTCCCCAGGGCGCGCCCCCTACCTCGTGGGCCCCTCGAGCATCGTCTATCGTGGATTCTTCTTCCCCAAAATCATATATATTCCAAAAAAATCTCCGTCAGTTTTTATTGCATTTGGACTCCGTTTGATATGGATATTCTGCGAAACAAAAAACATGCAACAAACAGGAACTGGCACTGGGCACTAGATCAATATGTTAGTCCCAAAAATAGTATAAAAAGTTGCCAAAAGTATATGAAAGTTGAATAATATTGGCATGGAACAGTCAAAAATTATAGATACGATGGAGACGTATCACGCCCTATTTAAAGGGGTGTCGAAAGTGGAGCTCTGAGATGACCCCGCACTACTGCTTTCAGTGTCCTGCGGAAGGAACGTGAACCATTTAGAAATTTGGCTTCATTAATTAGAATGCAACCATATGGAGCTAATTACGCGGGGGTGTATTCCTTACCAGAACACGCTCAAGCGCCTTGGTCTTTGGATTCGTGGTAAGCTCCTTGGTTACTGGGTCAATCTTGTACCGGGCCCAGACATAGTTCCTAGTCTGCCTGTCACGGTATTTCTCGAAGAGGGGCAGTAGGCCTTGCTCGGCACGCTCCGCGTCCTCCTTGTCCCATATAGGTTCCGCCACTCTGTAACTTCCGGGACCAAGTTTGTGGACCGCTAAGTTCAAGTCCCGCATATCTTTCCCCCACTGACTTGATTCCGCAGATGCGTTGCTCACGCACTTGATCTTGAACTCCCTGTAGTCATCTTCGCTGATCAAAGGATTTTTCTCCTTGATCTTCTCATAACTATCACCTTTTTCAATCATGCTCTTCACCAAGGCTCTCCAAGTAGCCAGGGTCGTGCTCATCTTCGTGAGGGCGGCACTGTTCACTTTATTCCCTGAGAGGCGTGTGTTTGCGAAGTCACCGGGGAACTTGTATCGTTCGTGCAGCTTCGTGAAGAGGAGGTTGCGCAAATTCCCTTGGTCACGATGCCTTAGGTTCTCGGTGTTGATCGAGACGGTGCTCCGGAGAATGCACCCGAGCTGTCCCGCGTACCCCTTGACTATTTCTTTGGGCGCCGTTGGATGCCCCTCGGAGGACACTTCAGTAAATTCCTCCTTGACGGTGCCGAGCACGTTCGGGCGCCGGTCCTTCCATTGCCTCTTCGGTTGGCTGCCATTTGTGCGTGCGCTGCCATCATCAGTGGTGGCATCCTCGGCGGCACCATCAGTGGTGTCATCCCCGACGCCACTAGGGGTTGTGTAGTCAGGATCGGTGTCTTCCGCGGCGTCCTCATAGCGGTGAGGTTCTTCCTCCATCTCCTGGGACAGCTCCCAGAATTCCTTGCCCAAACCGCCAGCCTCCTCGTTGTGGGCCATGTTTCGCTCTAAATAGGAAAAAAGTTTGGTCAAAAAGTTGTCTATTGTCAAGGAACAAGATCATGGTCTCATCATTTAGGGTTTGTCGACACCGAGGCGTCCGAAAAGCTAAGCTTTTATCATTTAGGGTTTATCGACACCAAGGCACCCTAAAAGTCTAAGCTTTCATCATTTATGTTTTTATCGACACCGAGGCACCCTAAAAGCCAAGGTTTTATCATTTAGGGTTTGTTGACGCTGAGGCACCCTAAATGCTAAGTTAAGTTTTCATCATTTAGGGTTTATCGATGTCGAGGCACCTTAGGTTGACTGATATATATGGGTATCTTCTAATAATATACCCTATCAAGAAAAGGGAAGGAGAATTCTAAGTTGGGCCTAATCACTTGGCTCTATTGCCACCTATGGTTTAATGCAGCAAGAATAAAGGGGCAGTTGATCCTACTTAATTAAGTACTAAGGTACCCCGGCCAATGCATTAGTCGTAAGTACCCCATATGTCCTATTTTTAGCAAAGTCATGCTAAAATTCACGGAAAATTTCAGCACGACCTTTGCTGAAAATAGGACATATGGAGTACCCGAATTTGCCGGAATGGAAGTTAATCGACATTCCGGCAAACTCAAGGGCCTCTCGGGGTACAGCAGTGTAAGTGCATCTAGTGCCACCCCTAGTTGGTTTTGGAGTATTGACGACAAACCTAGTTGAGGGACTAATGTGTTTGTGAGAATTGCAGGATAACACAGGTAGAAGTCCCTCATTGATTCGGTTTTCCTACCAGAGATGACCCCTAAAAATGTATGAAGACACTGATGTCAAAGGTGGTATATGAAGATATTCACATTGAAGACTATGACAAGAGAAGACATCGCATGAAGCCTATGGAGCTCGAAGACTTAGATCTTTCGTAGTTCTTTTTCTTCTTCTTTGTTGAGTCACAGGAACCCCTGTACTGTTAAGTGGGGTCCAAGAGAACCATTCAAAATGACTGAAGTGATGCTTAACCAAAACCTATGTCTTCGAGTGAAGACTATGAGAGCGAATCTTGTCCAGAGTCGGACAAGTCAGCTTTGCTTGTAGCCCAAGTAAAGTTGCCGTGTGAGTTTGAAATCTGACTGTTGGAACATGTGTCAGTTCCTTAGTGACCCAGGGTCATTTCGGACAAATCAGGTCGGGTTGCCTAGTGGCTATAAATAGCCCACCCCCTACAACCAAAAATGGTTGGCTGCTCAGAGTTAGTATACGGCTTTTGTCGTTTGAGAGCAACCCACCTCGAAGCTTTTGAAGAGAATTCCTTGCGAGGATAAAGCCCTAACCACCCAGAGCCAAAGAGAATTAGGCATCACTTAAGTCTTCTTGTTTGTGTGATCTGAAGACTTATTACACTTGAGGACTGTGAATCCTCTAGCCGGTTAGGCGTCGCGTTCTGAGCATCCAAGAGATATTGTGGATTGCCGGTGAACGAAGTCTGTGAAGGTTTGGAAGTCTACCTTGAAGACTTACCAGAGTGATTGGGCGAGGTCTGTGTGACCTTAGCTCAAGGGGAATACGGTGAGGACTGGGTGTCCTGAGCTGCATGTTCAGGACTGGGTGTCCAGGACTATGTGTCCTCAGGTTTAAATACCTAGCCGCCCTAACCAGACGTACAATTGTCACAACAACTGGAACTGGTCCAACACATCATTGTCTTCAACGACTCACTAGTTTCATCCTTCCCTTCTCTTTACGTACTGTTACTCCTTGTGAAGTCATTGTATGATTGCACTATCTTTTATCTTCACTGAGTGACTGCGTGTTCTGTTTGGCTTCATAATATCTTCCTACCTGATCCTTACTACATTGCTGCTATTAGTCATTGTGCTTTCACTCTATTGAATACTTGACTATGGCTTGCCTAGTGTAGTCTACCTTCCGCTGCAGGGTAATAGGTTTACTTCTATCGTTTGTCTTCATAACTTCCACGTTTTGAAGACTTTCATAAAAATCGCCTATTCACCCCCCTCTAGTCGATATAACGCACTTTCAATTGGTATCAGAGCGAGGTACTCCCTTGTTCTGTGTGATTCGGTTTAACCACCTAGAGTTTTAGCTATGTCGACTGCAGCGATAATCAAAGTCTCCGCTGCGTGCCCCGTCTTTGATGGAACTGAATATCCCTACTGGAAGAATAAGATGCGCATGCATCTTGAAGCCATTGACGTCGACCTATGGTATGTCGTCAAGAACGGCGTTCCCAAGGCTGGAGAAGGTGTCACTGCTACTGACGTCAAGAAGTTCGTTCAACTAGACTCTACTGCCAAGAATATCATCTGTGGTCATCTGACCAAAGGACAGTATGGCCGCGTGAGTGCTTTGGAAACATCTAAGCTAGTCTGGGACTGGCTCTCCAAAGTCAACGAAGGCGTCTCAACCCAGAGAGATCAGAGAATCAGTGTCCTTCGCAACCTCTTCAACCGCTTCAAGAGAAATGACAATGAGAATGTTCAGATCACATTTAATCGACTCACTGACATCACGAATGAGCTTCAAGCCCTTGGCGCTATTGAGATCACCAAGCATGAAGTCGTCAAGACACTACTGACATCACTTGACAGTTTGTTTGACACCCTAGCCCTGATGATTCAAGAACGTCCTGATTTCAAGACACTCGATCCGTCTGACATACTTGAGAGGCTCAACACACATGAGTTTCAGCTTTCTGAGAAAAGAGATATCTACGGTCCAAACTATGGGCGAACTCATGCCTTGAAGGCAAAAGCTGTCTCCTCATCTGAAGAAGAATCTGACAACAGTTCTGATGATCCTGAAGACATTGGAAGGGAACTTGCTATGCTTGTGAAGAAGTTCCAAAAATTCACCAAGAAGAAAGGCTTCAGAAAGTCTTCTCGATCAAGCTCAAGGAATGATGAAGCCTCATTTCATGACTACAAGAAGAAAACATGTCACAAGTGCAACAAACCTGGCCACTTCATCTCTGAGTGTCCGCAGTGGGACAATGAGAACAAAAAGAAGAAGAAGAGCAAGGAATATGACTCTGACGACAAGGAGAAGAAGAAATACTCAAAGTCTTCTTCAAAGTCTTCATCACACAAGAAGAGCTCATCTAGCAAGGCACGTGCGTTTGTTGGCAAGGAAATGGATTCAGAGGAGGAGTCTGCTTCTGAGGAGGCGGAGGTGGAGTCTGAGGAGGAGTCCGATTCTGGCGTCGCAAGTCTGGCTACAGCATACGTTGCCAAGTCCATCTTCAACACTGAAGACAATGACTTCATCACCGGCACCGATGCAAATGACAAGGACCACTCCGCTCCTACCTACTACTTCATGGCACGCAATGCCAAGGTAAACACACGCACTACTCACTATCAAACATCTAGTGACGATGACTCTGATTGTGGTTCAAAACCCAGCTACAAAACACTTGCTAAAATTGCAACTGAACAACAAAAAGCCATGGAACATATTCAAAAACTGTTAGACAAAAGCGATGATCTGTTAGGCGCTGAAATGACTCGTTCTGAGTCCTTAATTGAAGACATAAAAAATCTTCACGTTAAGTATGAGGAACTTGAAAGTCGTCATGAAACGCTCTCAACAACTCATGAAAAGCTTTCCTATGATTATCTTCAAAGGAATCTAGATCTTGAGAAATTGAGAGCGGCTCATGAAGATCTTCAAAAGGAAAATGAGTCACTTCACTCCAAACAGATCAGTTCCGCTCAGGAAGGATTTGAACCACCATGTCTTAAGTGCATTGAGCGTGATAATGCTACTACTGTTGCTGAATGTTCTACTTCTGCTACTGTTGCAATATCTTCAACTGTTGATGTGGGAACTAACCCCTCTGCTGAGGATTCCACTGCTATTGCTGATGAGAATGCTAGGTTGAAGACATTGCTTGAAACAGGGATGTACAAAAGTCTTAAAGGGCATTAGACACTATGTGATGTCCTCAAAAAGCAGATCTTGAACCGAAACCCGAGGAAAGAGGGTGTTGGGTTCGTAAGGAAAATGAATGCTGATGGCTCTTACTAGAAACCTGAGCAGTACCCCAAAACCACATGGGTTGCTGCAAAGGAATCTTCAACAGATCTATCCAATCTATCTGGCTTCACTTGTGCAAACCCCATTGTCATTGATGAATCCTTTGATGCAAACTATAAACTGTTTAAGAATCAGAATGGTGAAGTGTTTGCCAGGTACATTGGTACTAACTGCAGGAATGGACCGCCTATGAAGAAGATCTGGGTTCCGAAAAAGTGTCTGGAGAATCTTCCTGTGAATGTCATCATGACACCACACGTGAAGAAGACAAACCTCAGACCACAGGCTTCATACGGTCCAAAGGCTTCATACAGACAGAGGACTCACCTGAGTCGCACTAACGCAAATGTTTTGCAGGGAAACCATACTCAGGCCTATGAATATGAGCGCGGTTCATCAAACCGCCATGTTCATAAGACCAAGAACTATTCTACGTATTCTTATGAGTACTATTGTCCGCCTGCAAGACTTTTTGCTAGGGCTCCAAAGCCAAAGTTCTCGGACGCTGCACTTAGACTTATTGCTTCTAAGCCACCCTTGAAGATGTGGGTGGCTAAGAAAGCTTAACTCTCTTTTGCAGGGAAAGGTCTCCAGCAGAAAACCAAAATCGTCTGACGCTATTGCTGGGGACCTTAAACATCTTGTAGGGCGCAAGATCAAATGTCCGAATGGTCTTACTATGTACTTCGTTCCTGAATCGCTTGCTACTCTCCCTATCAGTCCTAATCTGGAT
The DNA here is from genome assembly GCF_056163025.1 of Triticum urartu. Taxonomy (NCBI): domain Eukaryota; kingdom Viridiplantae; phylum Streptophyta; class Magnoliopsida; order Poales; family Poaceae; genus Triticum; species Triticum urartu. Next base: position 480,058,364 of record NC_141875.1, on the reverse strand, counting down.
CTAAGCTTTCATAACCCACTGGTTCGTCAAATGTTTTTGCTTCACAATTCTCTTCGTGAAGCCTATCCCCCTAACTGCACTGTAGGGTACGACACCGGCGTCTTCAGAATGGATTATTGATAGTGGGTGTACCAACCACATGACTGGCAAACGAAGCCTTCTTATGGACTCAACCTTACGTCCATCCGACAAGAGTCACATCACATTTGCTGACACTGGTAAAAGTAAGGTATTGGGTCTAGGTAGAGTTGCAATCTCAAAGGATCAACTCATGGATAAAGTCATGCTTGTTGAATCCCTTGGCTTCAACTTAATGTCTGTCTCAATGCTTTGCGATTTGAACATGATCGTAATATTTGGAAAATATCGCTGCCTTGTACTAATGGAATCTGACAAGTCTCTAGTGTTTGAAGGGTATCGGAAAGATGATTTGTACGTGGTAGATTTTTCAGCAGGACCACAGCTTGCCGTATGTCTTCTAGCAAAGGCTTCAGAATGTTGGCTCTGGCATCGGAGGCTAGGGCATGCTGGCATGAGGAACCTCCACACCCTTGCAAAGAAGAAGCATGTCATAGGCATCGAGGGCGTCAAGTTCAAGAAAGATCACTTATGCGGTGCCTGTGAAGCAGGGAAGATGACAAGGGCCAAACATCCCTCGAAGACAATCATGACAACCACTCGACCCTTCGAACTTCTCCACATGGATCTTTTTGGTCCCACTCATTACTCAACTCTTACTACTACTGCTTGCCTCTATGGCTTTGTTATTGGTTATGATTATTCTAGATATACTTGGGTGCACATAATCCTTTACAAGACTGAAGTGCAGGATGTCTTCAGACGCTTCGCCAATCGAGCAATGAACAATTATGGCGCCAAGATAAAGCACATCAGAAGTGACAATGGCACTGAATTCAAGAACACTAGCCTTGATACATATCTTGATACCTTGGGCATCACACATGAATTCTCAGCCCTATACACCCCACAGCAAAATGGCATCGTCGAACGCAAGAACAGAACACTCATTGAGATGGCCCGAACGATGCTTGAAGAATACAAGACTCCAAGAAAATTATGGCCTGAAGCCATTGATACTGCATGCCATACAATCAATCGTGTTTATCTTCACAAGCTTTTGAACAAGACATCTTATGAGCTCCTTACTGGCAAGAAGCCAAATGTCAGTTACTTCAGAGTATTTGGTGCCAGGTGCTGGATCAAGTATCCACATCACACTTCAAAATTTGCACCAAAAGCACATGAGGGTTTTATGCTTGGATATGGAAAGGATTCGCACTCCTATAGAGTCTTCAATCTCTTTCATTATAAAGTGGTTGAAACAGTGGATGTGCGGTTTGATGAGACTAACGGTTCACAAAGAGAGCACCTCCCAAATATGCTAGATGAAGTTCCATCCAGCGAATCAATCAAGCTTATGGGAACCAGAGAAATCATACCCTCTGAAGCTCAACCTGAAGAGGAACTTATCATCTCCGCACCTGATCAACCTGAAGACAATGCTCAGCCTGAAGACAATCCCACTAACAATGACAATGATCAGCAAGAGCAAAACCTTCGCCCTGTACATCCTCGTGTTGCCAACGAAGTGCAGATTGAGAGAATAATTGACAGCATCAATGCACTCGGTACGCTCACTCGATCAAGGGCAACTCAGCTGGCAATTTTCTGTGGGCACTTCGCATTCGTCTCAATAACAGAACCCAAGAAAGTTGAAGAAGCATTCATGGAACCTGAATGGATTCAAGCTATGCAAGAAGAGCTTCAACAGTTTGAGCTGAATAATGTATGGGAACTGGTTAAGCGTCCTGATCCTCGGAAGCACAACATAATAGGCACCAAATGGATATACCACAACAAGCAAGATGAGCATGGTCAAGTTGTCAGAAACAAAGCTCGTCTCGTTGCTCAAGGATATACTCAAGTGGAAGGCATTGACTTCGATGAAACATTTGCTCCTGTGGCTAGACTTGAAGCCATAGGCATACTGCTGGCCTATGCCAATCATCACAACATACTTCTATATCAAATGGATGTGAAGAGCACCTTTCTCAATGGCAAGATTGAAGAAGAAGTGTATGTTGCACAACCGCCTGGCTTTGAAGATCCAAAACATCATGACATGGTATACAAGCTCAACAAGGCACTGTATGGCCTCAAACAAGCCCCTCGGGCCTGGTATGACACACTCAAATACTTCCTGAAGAGCAAAGGCTTCATACCTGGTTCCCTAGACCCCACTCTCTTCACGAAGACATATGATGGTGAACTGTTTGTGTGCCAAATATATGTGGATGACATTATCTTCGGCTGCACCAATCAGAAGTACAGTGAAGAGTTTGGATATATGATGCAAGAGCAATATCAGATGTCCATGATGGGAGAGCTGAAGTTCTTCCTCGGTCTCCAAATACGACAACAATGCAATGACATCTTCATATCTCAAGAGAAGTATCTCAAAGATTGTCTGAAGAAGTTCGGTATGCAAGACTGCAAAGGCTTCACGACGCCAATGCCAACCAAGCATCATCTGGGTCCCGACGACAATGGTAAAGAGTTCGATCAAAAGGTATACCTCTCCATGATTGGTTCTTTGCTTTATCTATGTGCATCTAGGCCAGATATTATGCTTAGTGTTTGCATGTGTGCTCGATTCCAAGCAACACCAAAGGAGTCGCATCACTTAGCTGTGAAGTGAATTCTTCGATATTTGGCTCACACCCCAACTCTAGGATTATGGTATCCAAAGGGCTCAGAGTTTGATCTGGTTGGATTCTCGGATGCTGATTATGCTGGTGACAAAGTGGATCGCAAGTCTACATCAGGCACATGTCACTTTCTGGGACGATCACTTATATGTTGGTCTTCAAAGAAGCAGAACTATGTATCTCTCTCCACTGCTGAATCTGAATACATTGCTGCTGGATCTTGCTGCGCTCAGCTTCTGTGGATGAAGCAAACACTCAAGGACTATGGCATTCATCTGAAGCAAGTGCCACTCTACTGCGACAACGAAAGCGCCATCAAGATTGCCAACAACCCAGTTCAGCACTCGAAGACAAAGCACATTGAAATTCGTCATCACTTTCTTAGAGATCATGTTGTGAAGGAAGATATTGATATCATACACGTCAACACTGAAGAGCAATTGGCAGATATCTTCACCAAGCCCTTAGATGAGAAGAGATTTTGCAAGTTACAGTGTGAGCTAAATATCCTGGAATCCTCAAATGTCCTGTGATCAGGCACACATCCTAACACTTATGCATATTGATGACTTAGATGTGCAACACATGAAGTAAAGTATATCTTCAATCAATGAAGACATACATTCTAGGTGTGAATACATTAATGTGGAATTTTACTTCGGAGCGCCACGATAATTGTGCGCCATGTCCGGGTCTAATAGTTCCTACACGGTGGGTAATACCACCACCAAATGTTCTGTTTGAAGTGTTTCACTCATGGCGTTACATTTGCTATGTCTTCACATTTGGTATTGGCTTCAATCTCAACATATCTTCATGATTATCTTCACTATGTTGATTATATAGATATATATATATACTAGTGTTCTGTCCTCTACATCATTCACTTATAGCTATGTCTTCTTGTTGAATCTTTTGAACTAAGTGAATGTGATCGGACCCTAACCTCTCTATGCTTTCTATCTCAAACTCTATCTCTCCAAATCATATGCATTCTATTGAAACTGTCGAATGTCTTCTCTGCGTCCTTGTCAGCAGAAGATACAGAGACAACCATTAAGTCCATTTTCAATGCTCATTCCTCCACCTGAAACCCGGAGAAGTGGGAACGACCACCCGACAATCCAGGCGTGCGTGGGACGTGGAACAAACCCCAATATGCTGCATGATGGCCACGTGTTCCTCAGATGCGAATCGCCAGGGGCACCTGTGTAATAACGCAGTGCCGCCCCTGTACCTATAAATACACACCTCACAGCAGTCATTATCTCTTCTTCCACTCTCGCACGAACCCTAGCGCCACCGCTAGCCCTCAATGATGCCGGCGACGAAGCGCTTCGCTACCGCAACCTCTCCGACGCCGTCTTCACGCCGACCGCGGACATCGTCTTCTTCACCGTCGCCGTAGGTGTCCTCCGTCGCCAAGTTAGGGCACGGACGATCGAACTGCTCGGCCTCCTCTTCCACTCCGTCTAGCAGTTCTTCGTGTGGTAAATAAAACCTCCTTTTTACGGCCTCTTTGATCCTATAGCTTTATCACTTTCTACCACAAGCAGTTTCTATTCACACAAGTTGGATCACTTTCATACTGCATCTCATAACATGCCTAGTATATTCACTTATGCTTCACAAAGTAGTTAGATTCCTCACTTGTACTGATCCGTGGATTCGTACAAATCTGGAACCAAGTCCTTATCTATGAGTGAATGTCTTCGCACGATGAGGTCAATGTCTTCTAAACTGATTTATCTTCAAAATCTTCTGAGAATGCATATAACCTCTTCCCCTTCCCTCGCACCTTAATGCTGTCACAGGTACATGTCCGTGGGAGAATCCCTTGGTTCTCATAGTCTGCATTCATTTGCAGAATTCTTACAGCATCACATAAATTCTCCCGAAGCCAGTTCCTGTTTGTCCAGCAAGCGAAAACCTTTGAAGCCTCTGAACGTATTGAAGCCTTTCAGATAAAGGTTCATGGCTTTAGAAAAATCAGCAAGGAAGGGTGGCAGAAAGCGTCGAGGAGAAACATCAAGAGATCTGCCCGATGACCTCTCAGAGCTGTACAAGACAGATCCTGAAGAGGATTACAATCAGCGCAAGACGCGAATCCAATGGATTTGACGCTATTGGGCAGAACAGTGGTTCAAGTACAGATTTGTGACCAAGGAATATGCTAAAAAGAATGCCATCAAGCGACCATGGGGAGACATCCTCTACAAAAATCTTCAACCCAGGACCAGAGATGAAGCCATTGAACAAGGCTTCTATCCCTGCATGGTCCATGGACCACGGCCTGCGGATGCTGACCCATCGTCCCTGCTATGGTGTCGTGACGACAATCTGTTTAAGCGCAACTTCCAGTTTGCCCAGAACTCAGCGAAGCTAAACAAGAAGACTTTGGGTTTAGATTTCAACCCTGGTCCCTCTGCTCCCCGTGCCGATGGAACTCGTGAAGCTGAACCCAATCTTCTTGGGCCCTTCTACAATCTTGAAGGCCTCATCACTCACATCGTGGTTCAAGGGACAGCCGTGAATGAGCCTGTAGATGAAGCTGAATCAGATGAAGCGCCTGCAGCGCCGAAGCCAAAGAAGCTGAAGCAGCCAAAAGCTTCAAAGCCGGCCTCTGCACCAAAAATCTCACGGGCGAAGCCACTGGCAACTGCACCTCCTGAAGACAGTGTGCAGTCTGAAGATTTGTCACGCATCTCCAAGCCCCAGAAGGTCAAGATGCCTCTGCCACACACCGGCCAAGAGCTAACAGCTGCGGCCATTCTGCGCAATGATGCCATTGATCTGTCAAGTGATGAAGATCTTGCAGATGACGCTCTTGAGCAACTCATAAAGAGCAAAGAAGAAGTAGAAATCTTCAATGATCTGCCTCTCTTTGATGTAACAATCATCCACAACTTCATTGATGAGTGGTTTGACATGCCAAACATCAGCTTCGAAGATCTGCAATGACCCATTGGCCTCAGTGTCGCCTTCCATGGCGCCATTGCTTCAGAGCTAGCCCTCGCTCAGCGCATCGTCGAACTGAAGCAAAAGATTGACTATGAAAAGGCTCAGTTCAAGAAGCATATGGCCAAGCTTAGCGTGCAAGAGGTGAAAAACTTCAAGATTATGCTGCACGAGCTCAAAGAAGCCTTTCTCAAGAAACGCGCAAAAGCTCAGGGTTCTCGGGAGCATATGAAGAACCTGGCTGACAAGTGTGTGCAAGGCTACAATGAAGCTGAGAAGCGCAAGGCCCTTGGGCGTCCGGGCATTGATCCCAGGATGGCTGCTAAGCAGAAGAAGAAGCCCATTGTGACTGAACCTCTCGCACCAAGGCAGGAAGCAGATCCCATTGTCTTCCCAACTAGAATGACTGGCTCGAAGCCAAAAAGCCGGTCAACCGCTTCAGAACTGAAGAAGACGAGGACTGCTGAGGCTGAAGCCAGGAAGAGGAAACATCCTGAAGCCTCTCCTACCGCCCCCCAAGAAGAAGAGGAAGACCAAGAAAGAACGGGCTGCTCCCACAGAGCCTTTGATTATTGAACCCATTTCCATGGTTCGTCCTGACGCTGAACGCCAATTGACAATCCATGAGCCTACTTTCACAGAGGCTCATGAAGCTGAAGACTTTCCAGCAGCTGATCCCATCACTGCTGACAACATTGGTCACCATGACCATGTAGAAGATGGTGCAGTCCTTCCTCAGCCCGAGCACAGCGAACTCATCAGCATTGGTCGTCCTCTGACGCCAATTGCTCAGGATGCTTCATGGGCTGATCGCCCACAAGAGGAAGAAGGCTTTGAGGCCCAGCCAACTCCAACTACACAGGCGTCGCCTGCGTTGCGCAGGCTTCGCAAAGGACCAAGGCCTCCAGTCTCTGCGTCTGAAGCTGAAGCTGCTGAAGACATCCCGGCTGCATCAGCCGATGAAGAAGAAGTCCCACAAGCTGCTACTCCCCTGTCCCACCAAGAAGCGGTTCTCGAGGAGAACGTGGTTGTGACCGACCCTCCAGCTCGTCAAGTGGAGGTCGAAAATCTTGAGGCTGCCACCACCAACACCAATGAAGCCACTGACGTTGTCATGGCTGAAGCTAATGTGGAGCCCTCACCAACAAAAGCACCAGAAGTCAGCGAAGCCACTGATCCCACTGCTTCTGTTCCTGCGCCTGCTGCCGGTCCTCAGTTCGACTATCATGTTGAGCACAGGCCTCAGGTACAGAAGCCAATCCCAAGATTGCCCAGGTTCCCAGGTCCTGCATCAGCACCTGGATCCTTCAATATCAATGGCTTCAGAGCAGATGACACATTCTTCAATAGCTCCAGGAACCCCTACTCAAGGGAAAGAATATCATCTGATCGGTTCTGGAGCTATCTGCGGCGAAGCTATTACTCCTGCATTCTATACAATCAAGGTCGCATCTTCCCACACAAGCGTCTTGACATTGAAGCAATAGCTGGTCTGCCCTGTCTGGAAGAAGCTCTGGATTGCTTCAAAGAGGTTGGATTGCTGCCGTTCGTCACTGACCAAGAGCATTGGAATGAAGAGTTGTTGCTCCAATTCTATGCCACACTTCACATCCGCGGGTATAATAGAGATCCGAAGACTTGGGTCCTGGAGTGGATGACAAGAAATGTTCATCACGAAGCCAAAGCCTTTGACATCATTGAGCTCACTGGTCTACCCACTCCCGGCGATCTCTACGAATCTGGCTGTCAACTTCATAGTGAAGCTGTGGAGAGCATCTTTCAGAAGCCTGAACCTAACATGAGTCAGATGCTCAGTATGATGAAGCCATTACCCCAAGATGCTGCATATCCCAAAGAGTTCTTTGTTGAAGACCTAGAGTATTTGCCAAGGACTATTTATCACATCATAAGGCGAACTCTCTGGCCCATCAAAGGGCACTCTCCACATGCCAAGCTGGAAGGTGCAATGAAGACTTTGGTCTTTTATATTCTTCATGGAAAATGCTTCAATGCACAGGACTTCTTCATTCGCCAACTTGCTGCATCAGGCTCTGATCTGTTTGGCTTGAAGTTCTACGCCCCATGGGTAATGCGGCTGATCAAACTTCACTCCGCTATCTCATATCAGCCATCTGCTCGCAATCATCGGATTTTTCTGCCTGATGTGGATATGTCTATTGAAGCCATCTATCCTGAGCCTGCCAAGGAACCTCTAAGTCTTTAGAATGCAGAGCATCAAAGTTTTTCTCAGAACATTGAAGGATTTGAAGCAGTCACTCATGTGTATCCTTTGGCTGGCACTACACGTGCACCGCATCCTGCTCTCACTGAAGCCAATAACAGTACAACTGCCCCACGACCCAAGAAGTGCACTCGTGTTCTCAATGACCGAGAGCTTCTTGTGGCTCTTCATCAGAAACAGGATAGGCATCATGACTGGCTGAAGCGTCAAATGCAAAGCCTCTTGGTGGATGTTAATCGCATTCGCAATCTTGCCACCAAGAATGCCTTTGTTGCTCATGAAACCTCTCGACGCACATGGAAAGGGCTGACGCTGATGTGTTCTGAAGATGATCTTCAAGAGGATGGCTTCTCTGAGCGCTTCAAGTTTGACTCCACACCTCCTCGAAGGGCAGTGCTGCGACGAACTCCATCTCTTGAAGACTCTGAGTTCTCTTCCTCTGCTGCAACTGTAAATGCCAGAGTGATCGAGGATGACGACGATGCTACTTCACCGCCGCCTCCTTCAGCATGCTTCGACACTGCTCCAAGCTCTTCTGCACCACCGAACACCACCAACGACCCTGCTGCTTCACCTACTCTTCATGGGAACGAGTAGAGGCTCTATGTCTTCAAACCTTTTTGGTCCTTACTGACAAAAGGGGGAGAAGCATATGAGTTTAATAGTCTTCAAGCGGGTCCATATGGGCGGGTGCTTCATATTTTGCTTCGTGTTTACAACTCTCGTTTTGATACATTTGGTTCTTTGAGTTGTAACACTTAAACTCGATGGTCGTCTGCTACCTATTTGCCATTTTGTGATGCAGTGATAAATTCCGCATGTGCGACGATAAATTCCGCACTTAGATCATTTTGCAGACATCCATTTTCCATTATGCATGTCATTATCTTCACATACCTTCACATGCATAGTGGATTGTCATCATACGTTGAAGAGGATTTCCATAAGCACAACCTGCCATGTGCATTTGCATTCCAAAAGCAAACTACTTATATGCACATCTTCAGGGGGAGCCCTTGCAACTTATGAAGACAATTCCTTATCCTTTACAATTTCACATATAATATTCCCCGTTGAAAACTTCAACTAGTTTGTCATCAATCACCAAAAAGGGGGAGATTGTAAGTGCATCTAGTGCCACCCCGGTTGGTTTTGGAGTATTGACGACAAACCTAGTTGAGGGACTAATGTGTTTGTGAGAATTGCAGGATAACACAGGTAGAAGTCCCTCATTGATTCGGTTTTCCTACCAGAGATGACCCCTAAAAATGTATGAAGACATTGATGTCAAAGGTGGTATATGAAGATATTCACATTGAAGACTATGACAAGAGAAGACATTGCATGAAGCCTATGGAGCTCGAAGACTTAGATCTTTCGTAGTTCTTTTTCTTCTTCTTTGTTGAGTCATAGGAACCACCGTACTGTTAAGTGGGGTCCAAGAGAACCATTCAGAATGACTGAAGTGATGCTTAACCAAAACCTATGTCTTCGAGTGAAGACTATGAGAGCGAATCTTGTCCAGAGTCGGACAAGTCAGCTTTGCTTGTAGCCCAAGTAAAGTTGCCGTGTGAGTTTGAAATCTGACCATTGGAACACGTGTCAGTTCCTTAGTGATCTAGGGTCATTTCGGACAAATCAGGTCGGGTTGCCTAGTGGCTATAAATAGCCCACCCCCTACAACCAAAAATGGTTGGCTGCTCAGAGTTAGTATACGGCTTTTATCGTTTGAGAGCAACCCACCTCGAAGCTTTTGAGAGAGAATTCCTTGCGAGGATAAAGCCCTAACCACCCAGAGCCAAAGAGAATTAGGCATCACTTAAGTCTTCTTGTCTGTGTGATCTGAAGACTTATTACACTGGAGGACTGTGAATCCTCCAGCCGGTTAGGCGTCGCGTTCTGAGCATCCAAGAGATATTGTGGATTGCCGGTGAACGAAGTCTGTGAAGGTTTGGGAGTCTACCTTGAAGACTTACCAGAGTGATTGGGCGAGGTCTGTGTGACCTTAGCTCAAGGGGAATACGGTGAGGACTGCGTGTCCTGAGCTGCGTGTTCAGGACTAGGTGTCCGGGACTATGTGTCCTCAGGTTTAAATACCTAGCCGCCCTAACTAGACGTATAGTTGTCACAGCAACTGGAACTGGTCCAACACATCATTGTCTTCAACGAGTCACTGGTTTCATCCTTCCCTTCTCTTTACGTACTGTTACTCCTTGTGAAGTCATTGTATGATTGCACTATCTTTTATCTTCACTGAGTGACTGCGTGTTCTGTTTGGCTTCATAATATCTTCCTACCTGATCCTTACTACATTGCTGCTATTAGTCATTGTGCTTTCACTCTATTGAATACTTGACTATGGCTTGCCTAGTGTAGTCTACCTTCCGCTACAGGGTAATAGGTTTATTTCTATCGTTTGTCTTCATAACTTCCACGTTTTGAAGACTTTCATAAAAATCGCCTATTCACCCCCCTCTAGTCGATATAACGCACTTTCAAGTAGCAGCATCATAAGTTGACAAAATTCCCAAGTAGTACAACAGCAGCATCACAAGTAGTACCAATGAACATATAGTCCAGCACATTCTGAATTTCGATAAATGACAGCAAGTTAACTCATGCTAACAGCAACAAACTTATAACAACATAAATGAAATTGCAATATATCCATATACAAAGCAGCAGGATCATCCACCCCATGATAGCAACAAACTTATAACAACACAAACTTATAACAAATTCAATAGCCATATATCCATCTTCTGAGCTATGAGCCATGGACCATCCACCCCATGAACTAGGAGTGTCATGCAGCATAAAAACTGCCAGTGGCCAGAAGAAAAAACAAGCATATCAGAACTAGTAGCATCCAAAGCAGTAGGATCACAGTGGCCAATTGCTTAGTTTGGAGTTTGGCACAGGCACCAACTCTAGTTTGAGCTACACACATCACATCAAGAACTGCACCAAAGCAACTGGAGTTTTGCACCACCCAATACCTTCACTGACACCAAGGGACCCACCACCACACCCAGTTCTATCACACCACACCAGCTACATCAAGGACATCTAACAATCATCATCTAAAAATGACTTAAAACAGTTGTTTCTACTGCCAAATTACCCAGTTTTCTCAAGCAGTCAATTACACCATGATGATACCAATTTCTTGTAGCAGTACAATGAGTTCACAAGATAAAAAATCATCCACATTCACCAATCACCTTGTTACAGCAAGCAAAAAAAATTCATTGTCATGGGCAACTAAGGACCAGGTGAACTGTGGACTAACTTCAGTCACAGATGTTGGTGGCTACATAATCTCCTCAATCAAGAGCTGCTAGCTATAGGGTGCACCTAGTGACCCCGTTTCTTATAAATCTAAAATCTAATTAACCAACTTATGATGACAAACTGAAGCAAGCTATGATTTACTAGAATTATCACAAGATAGCATTTAAAAATGATAAAAGCATTTAAAAATTGATGATTTGTTCTAACTACATGCCTGTACCACTTCTACACATTGCATAGCTGCACATTCAGAACAAAAAAACACAGAAATTGCAACAAAATGTCACCTGTCAGGCTGTCACTTGAATTACAGGAGGCATGTATGTGCAGGGAAAAGATGTTGAGGATGCAGATCTGCTTGCTGGAGAGGAGGGCCGAGGGTTTGCTGCTTCAGGGGCGTGTGGAGGGGGCAGACCCGCGGCTTGGTGCTCGGTGAAGCTTGCGGGGAGGCCTGCTCGAGGAGGAAGTGCGCGAGGATGGTGGCTGCCGGTGAAGTGGCTCGGTGATGATGGTGGTGCTCCCTGTCAAACGGGTGCTCGACAGTGCTGCTCTGGAGTGGGGCGACGACGGTGGTGGACGGGGGTAGTGGAGTGGTTGTTGGGGCGGCAAAGGATGGTGGAGGGGCTACCGTGATGGGGGGCGACAACGTCGGTGATTTGGTTGGAGGGCGGCTGTCGGCGGTGGGATGGTTGCGGGTCGGCGGTGGGATGGTTGCGGGTCGGTGGCGGGATGGTTGGGGGCGGCGGCGCAGTGGGTCGGGGCAGCGGCGCGCAGTGGGGGGGGGCTGAGAGAGATGTGAGATTGGGGATCGGGGATTGGGGATTTTAGTCGGGGGAGGGATAGCAATGGCGCACCACCTAGCGGTGTGCCATAAGTAACTTCTTTTTGGATGGCAATGGCGCACCACCTAGCGGTGCGCCATAAGTAACTTTTTTTGGATAGCAATGGCGAACCACCCAGCGGTGCGCCATAAGTAACTTTTTTTTGGATATCAATGGCGCACCACCCAGCGGTGCGCCATTAGTAATTATTATTATTATTATTGTTATTATTTGTTGCATATAATAATTTTTTAGAAAATGAACATGAATATGAAACAGTAATAATTTTTTATAAAAACAGTAATAATTTTTTTTAAATATCATCAAATTTGTTTTTTTGGATTTTTAGTTGCATTCATTTGTGAATTGGTAAAACATTTATGAATATGAAAAATATCATAAAATTTGAAAAAATATTCATGAATTCAAAACATGCGCATGAAATTTAAAAATATTCATGAGTTCAAAAAATATTAACAAATTCAATACTTTTTGTGAGTTAGAAATTCAATACCATAATAAACATAAATAAATATTCATGAGGACTAGAACAGAAGAAATATCATTTCAATATGTCGAATTACAATCAAGAAATGAAGACTACGATTTAAATACAATCGATCTTAGCTTGCTATCTTTTCACAATCTTCTTGCCCTTCTTTTTCGCAAATGGAGTTCTTCTGTGGAACGGACGTTGGTCCTGCTTCTTCTTGTGGTGTATGGCACTTCATCGTCGTTGTCATGTTCCATCTTTGGGTTTCCGTACTTGTCGAAGTCTTGCTCATTGGTGACTCCATCCATTTCGATGATCTTCCTTTTGCCTCTCCTCACGACAACACGACTGGGCTTTGACGGGTCGGTAATGAAGAAGCATTGGTCCACTTGAGAAGCCAGTACCCATGGCTCATTTTTCGCGGTGATGTTTGCGTCCGCGGTCTTGGATTTGGCTTCGGGTATAACCATGGTGGTGAAATACCGGTCTTCTTTTAGGACGCTCTTGGCCCATCTGACACGGAACATCGGGACCTTCTCTCCAGCGTAGCTTAGCTCCCAGATCTCCTCGATCCTTCTGTAGTATCTGTCCTTGTCGTTACCGGTGTAGGATTCCATTGTTACCCTGAAGTTCTGATAACCATCGCTCTTCATGTCCTTGTCCTCGGTGTAGAATGTGTAGCCGTTGATGTCGTAAGCCTCATAGGTCATCAGGTTGTGCTCAGCACCCTGTGACAAGGCGAATATGAGTTTTTCTTCCGCGGAAGAATCCTCATGTAAAGGGTAGGACAGAAGCTTCTCCTTGAACCAACGCGTGAAACATGAGTTGTGTTCTTTGATTATATCTCCGTCCGTCCTCTGTTGGCCTCGGTCATTGTACGTCTTCTCAATAAAGGTTTTGTGCTCTACCACCCAAGGATCGACCACGTCTATGTGTTGTAGCGTGACTAGGTTTGTGTTGGAAATATGCCCTAGAGGCAATAATAAATTGGTTATTATTATATTTCCCTATTCATGATAATCATTTATTATCCATGCTAGAATTGTATTGATAGGAAACTCAGATACATGTGTGGATACATAGACAACACCATGTCCCTAGTAAGCCTCTAGTTGACTAGCTCGTTGATCAATAGATGGTTACGGTTTCCTGACCATGGACATTGGATGTCGTCGATAACGGGATCACATCATTAGGAGAATGATGTGATGGACAAGACCCAATCCTAAGCATAGCTCATAGATCGTGTAGTTCGTATGCTAAAGCTTTTCTAATGTCAAGTATCATTTCCTTAGACCATGAGATTGTGCAACTCCCGGATACCGTAGGAATGCTTTGGGTGTACCAAACGTCACAACGTAACTGGGTGACTATAAAGGTGCACTACGGGTATCTCCAAAAGTGTCTGTTGGGTTGGCACAAATCGAGACTGGGATTTGTCACTCCGTGTAAACGGAGAGGTATCTCTGGGCCCAACTCGGTAAGACATCATCATAATGTGCACAATGTGATCAAGGAGTTGATCACGGGATGATGTGTTACGGAACAAGTAAAGAGACTTGTCGGTAACGAGATTGAACAAGGTATCGGGATACCGACGATCGAATCTCGGGGAAGTACAATACCGCTAGACAAAGGGAATTGCATACGGGATTGATTAAATCCTTGACATCGTGGTTCATCCGATGAGATCATCGTGGAACATGTGGGAGCCAACATGGGTATCCAGATCCCGCTGTTGGTTATTGACCGGAGAACGTCTCGGTCATGTCTGCATGTCTCCCGAACCCGTAGGGTCTACACACTTAAGGTTCGATGACGCTAGGGTTATAAAGGAAGTTTGTATGTGGTTACCGAATGTTGTTCGGAGTCCCGGATGAGATCCCGGACGTCACGAGGAGTTCCGGAATGGTCCGGAGGTAAAGATTTATATATAGGAAATCCTGTTTCGGCCATCGGGACAAGTTTCGGGGTCATCGGTATTGTACCGGGACCACCAGAAGGGTCCCGGGGGTCCACCGGGTGGGGCCACCTGCCCCGGGGGGCCACATGGGATGTGGGCGGTGCGCCTTGGCCTACATGGGCCAAGGGAACCAGCCCCAAGAGGCCCATGCGCCTAGGGTTTTAAGGAGGGAAGAGTCCCACAAGGGGAAGGCACCTCCTAGGTGCCTTGGGGGGAAGGGAAACCTCCTCTTGGCCGCCTCCCCTTTCCCATCTAGGGCTGACGCCCCCCTAGGGGTGGGAACCCTAGAGGGGGCGCACCCTCCTCCCTCTCCCCTATATATAGTGAGGCATAGGGGCTGCTCATAACACGCGATTTGATCTCTCTCATTGGTGCAGCCCTCCCTCTCTATCTCCTCTCCCGTGGTGCTTGGCGAAGCCCTGCAGGATTGCCACGCTCCTCCATCACCACCACGCCGTTGTGCTGCTACTGGATGGAGTCTTCCTCAACCTCTCCCTCTCTCCTTGCTGGATCAAGGCATGGGAGACATCGTCGGGCTGTACGTGTGTTGAACGCGGAGGTGCCGTCCGTTCGGCACTAGGATCTCCGGTGATTTGGATCACGACGAGTACGACTCCATCAACCCCGTTCTCTTGAACGCTTCCGCTTAGCAATCTACAAGGGTATGTAGATGCACTCTCCTTCCCCTCGTTGCTGGTCTCTCCATAGATTGATCTTGGTGACACGTAGGAAAATTTTGAATTTATGCTACGTTCCCCAACAGTGGCATCATGAGCTAGGTCTATGCGTAGTTTCTATGCACGAGTAGAACACAAAGTAGTTGTGGGCGTTGATTTTGTTCAATATGCTTACCGTTACTAGTCCAATCTTGAGTCGGTGGCATTGTGGGATGAAGCGGCCCGGACCGACCTTACACGTACTCTTACGTGAGACTGGTTCCACCGACTGACATGCACTAGTTGCATAAGGTGGCTAGCGGGTGTCTGTCTCTCCTACTTTAGTTGGATCGGATTCGATGAAAAGGGTCCTTATGAAGGGTAAATAGCAATTGGCATATCACGTTGTGGTTTTGCATAGGTAAGAAACGTTCTTGCTAGAAACCCATAGCAGCCACGTAAAACATGCAAACAACAATTAGAGGACGTCTAACTTGTTTTTGCAGGGTATGCTATGTGATGTGATATGGCCAAAAGGATGTGATGAATGATATATGTGATGTATGAGATTGATCATGTTCTTGTAATAGGAATCACGACTTGCATGTCCATGACATGACAAGATGATCATGGAGCCCCAAGATGGAGATCAAAGGAGCTATATGATATTGGCCATATCATGTCACTATTATTTGATTGCATGTGATGTTTATCATGTTTATACATCTTATTTGCTTAGAACGACGGTAGTAAATAAGATGATCCCTCATTACAATTTCAAGAATGTGTTCTCCCTAACTGTGCACCGTTGCTAAAGTTCGTCGTTTCGAAGCACCATGTGATGATCGGGTGTGATAGATCCTTACGTTCACATACAACGGGTGTAAGACAGTTTTACACATGCAAAACACTTAGGGTTAACTTGACGAGCCTAGCATGTGCATA